>NW_024609879.1:101656348-102096191 GCF_016920785.2 Ixodes scapularis | reverse complement strand
CGGCAAAATTTCGCTGTATTTTTTTTTTTTTTTTTTTTTTTTTTGTCGAACGCCACGCTTGAATACATCACTTGCTTAGGTGCATCGCAGTGGCCTAAACTTCGATGTCGGCGACAGCGAAAACTTACGTTGTGGACTTCGGGTGGAGCAACACGGGCGATGCCAACTTCATTTCACAGCCTCCTTTTTTTTTTTTTTTTTTTTTTTTTTTGCCAAGTTTAAATTGTTGTTTAGTTCAAAGGTGGTCGTTTGGGGAAAGTCAATGCAATTATTCTTCCAGGGTTGAAGAAATCTTTATTGACAAGCGCAACACTCGTCAAACTTAAGCTTTTTGCAACGCCTGGAACATATTGCCAGTGCACAGTTTTTAGAAGAACACCATTGCGTTCCACCAAATAAAACTTTCGCCGGAAAGAAAAAAAAAAGCGTGAGTCGCATGTTTTGGCGTGTATCATGGGCTACCGCTAAACAGTACGACTTCATGCTTTTTCGCATCGAAAAAAAGAATTCAGAGTGTCCTCAGAGATGAAAGGCATGACTGCCTAGTCCTTTGTCCACGTTGGGTGATCGGAAGTCAGGAAACAATAAAGTTCCTGAATCGCACTCAGTGGCAGAGCGTGCTGCCCTGGAAATGCTAAGAAACCGAAACTCAAGAAACTTGGCTCTACCAAGATGGCCGCCACTGATCTCATAGAGATCAGTGATGGCCGCACGCACAGTGCTGCCAGACCACCAAGCAGTTTCGCATATATTTCCTGTCGCTAGGGGGAAGGTTCACGAGCTTTGCAGATTTCTTGGTTTTCACGAGCGCTCGTGTAAGAATAGGAAACACTTGAGTAAGTTATAAGCTCGTAATACGCAAGTTTCTAAATTTTCGTTGCCACGGTCCGGGCAGCAGCGCAGCTCGACGGGCGGGGTTATGGCCGATAACTAGCTTCCCGTGTTATCAAACGGGGGGTGCAATAAAACTTTACAGCGACGATTGCGGTCTTCGGCGGAGTGCCGAATTGTTCGGTCATCCGCACGGGAAAGCGGAGATTAAAACACGCCGATCAGTTTTCAAATGGGCTAACGCTCCAAGTCCTCTTTAGTTGACTGTTTTGAGGTGAGCGCATTGGTATAGTCTAATATCTTATGAAATAATAAACATAAGCATAAAGATGTGCGGTCCGTGTTCTGTTCTTCTATGCTTGATTTTCTTTAGTTGTCAAAAACATTTATTTTTAAAATAAAATACGGTTTGATATATTTTAACGAAATTATATAGTGGGAATGCTCAAAACTGGCATGGCGCAAAAGTAGGCTTCACCTTACAACGTGCGCGTGTTGCACGGAAACCAAACCAGTTTTTGCAATGTCGCGAACGAGCCATAAACCAATGGTAGAATAAAAAAAACATTTCGGCCCCCGGAGTCGTATGTTTACGACTCCGGGGACCAAAACACAACGTGAAAATTGCACAGACAGAAGAGGGCTGTAAATTAAAGTAGTTTGTACAGTTCCGTAATTTTACGAATACAGAACCGTAATCATGATTCAGGGAAGTTCTCTCTATGGTGCCGTACGTTTTACAAAGGACAATAATAAATTCTTATTTTCTATTTTCTTTATATGCAAGGCAGCTTGTGTGTGTGTTTTTTTTTATTAATTTACAGGCACTCACACACATACAGATACGCACACATGCATGCAACAAAAAAATAGGAAAGAGGCAGAAAAAAAAAATTTGATGTAAAACACGCGGGACTTTTTACATAAGCATCGAAATTTCCCGTTAGCTTTCAGCCAAAGCACCGTCGTACCCTGCGAACGAAGACACCATCGGGGCACGACCGTCGGGAATACCGCTATCGGATTCGCCACGCTGCACGACTCGGGCGGAGTCTCCCGTCTCGGAGACGCCACCGTCGCCTTTCGTCCTTGGCCGAAGCTTGTCCGCCGAGAAAAGCGCACCGTGAGTCGTGCCGCAGCGATAAGAGGACGTCTCGGCGGGAGTGTGCACCTCGCGCCTTGTTTCTGGGGGCCAGCATGCGTCGACGAGTGGGCATCGTGGGCTTCGGCCATCTGGGGCAGTACCTGGCGGCCGAACTGCAACGGAGGACCGACGAGGTCGAGCTCGTCTTCGTCTGGAGCAGGGGCAGGGTGCAGGGACTGCCGCAGCACCTCGTGCTCGAGGACCTGGCACACGCGGCGTCGCGAAGGTAAGGCAGCCACCCAAGACGGTGCAAAGGGCTCACACGGTAGTTCATTCATACACCCCCCTCCCCCAACCCTTCCCGGGCTAAGTCCGATGAGCGCTGAATCCGATGCCTCCTTTACAAAACGCACACAAGTCTAGATACCTCCCCCCCCCCCCCCCCCCAAACCCCCGAAATATTTCTTACACCAACCCCTCCTGGTGACAAGGCCCGCGATTCCAGCGACCTATAGGGGTCGCTACTATCGGGTAAATGTGGCGATCTCAGGCAACACCTTAGATAGATTACATTCCCCATCTCTTTTCAAATATTCTCTAGGCTCATCAACAATTTAGTGTGTTCAATCGTACAAATACCTTGGCGTTCATTTTTCTTCCCCTATGTCTTGGACCCTCCACATTGACTCCATACATGCCGAAGCTTCCAGAACGCTTGGTTACATTCGACGTTGTCTGCGCTCAGCCCCTCCAGCTTTGCGCCAGCTGGCCTACGAAACTTTTGTGCGTCCGAAGATTGAGTATGCTGCTGCCATTTGGTCCCCACACCAGATTTACCTCACTAACACCTTATAATCTATTCAGAATCGTACTACCCGATTCATTCTTTCTAATTATGAACGCACTGCCAGTGTGTCGGCCATGAAGGCCCTTCCTTATGCCTCCCCACTCTCATTTCTCGCCGAAGAATATATCACGCATCTGTCTTTTCCAGAAGATTTTTTATTACCACCCTCTACTCAGGCAGTCTCTACTGTTAGAACCGCATCGTTCATCCTGACGACTTTTGAACTCCCTTAGTGTACGTCGCATCCATGGTTCCACTGTCACCTTTAACAGCTCATTTCTTCCCCTTGCCATGATAGAGTGGAACATTCTACCGGACCATGTAGTGCTCATCAGTGACCCCGACCTCTTCAGACATGCTGTATCGTCTATATTTAATATGTAATCAGTGCGATGCTCCTACCTATGGCCAGTGCTCAGCCACATCTTGTTTCTATGTTTTGTTCTTTGTTTTTATTGTATAAAAGTTCTACTTGTGTGCTTCTTCGTATTGCCCCCCCCCCCCCCCCTCCTTATGTAATGCCCCTGGTGGGGCCTTTAAGGGATAATAAATGAATGAATGAATGAAAAGGAGTTGCCTCAGGTCGTGCAAATGTGCCAGCACAGCGCTCGAGTTTGAGCAGGCAAGCGCATTGAACTCAAAATGGTTTGCCCCGATTTTTGTTCGGGGCAAACCTGCGGCGATGTGTTGGCGTAAAAGCGAGCTTCCATGGCTTGACCTTCTTCCGGGAAGTGAATGGTGGGACTGCGATGCGATGAACGTTGATAAACGCGCAATGTCTGATTCACGTGGTAGAGTAGGTTGTGTAATTAAGAGCGACTTGGGCAACACGCTTATACGACAGTGACTACAGGGTCACCGGAACAGCTGTTCCGTAGCGCCAACCGCCGACATCATGCAATCACGGAAGCCACACAAAACGAACAGAAATCATTAAAAAAAAATCCTGTTTCGTTCAGTTAAGTGTTTTCCCGCTGTAAGTACTGTTCATTTTGCTAGAGTCACGAGCTGGATTCTTGAAGTCCCACAAATTGTCCCCAGCTTCCCGACTCCCGAGCCACTAAAGCCGCAGTCAAACTGATAGCACGCCGTACAACTCACAGTCTATAGACGCTTTGCAGCAGCTGTGCATGGACGCGGCCATAACTGACCTTCAGTTTTTGTTTCCTCTTATTCCGTTTATTTCACTTCATCATTACCATAGCAGGACAGGTTATTGCCATATTAGATTCAACTGTGTCCTTTTCTAAAGCATTGGCCTTTGTAGAGGACCGTCAACTACCGTTTCAGTTGCTCGGCATTTCGGTAAGACAAGAGAAGGTCAGCAATGGCGGCTGTAATTTGGCGCGTGTGTAAAGCGTCTATAGACAATGTCTGAGACGTGTTTCTTCCCTGTATTCCGGTCCTTTCACATCGGCCATAAAACAAAAGTGTGCAGACATCTTATACACGCGCACGTATGCATCAAGCAAACATATCTTCGAAACGTGCCTGAGACACGTTCGGCAGATAAATCTGTCATGATATTGTCGGCAGTGTTCGAAAGTGCCGGAAAAGAATTTGAGACGTCTGGCCCGGAGCTTAGGCGAAAGGAATCTCTCCTTTTTCTTGTTCGCACGGGCTCCCGAGATCCACATAAGGGGTATTCACACGAGGGAGAAATCCCGGGGATTTCTCCCCGGCACGCGAGCATCACGAGACAAAAACGCGAGGCTTTTGCACATCGCAAAGCCTGACGTTTTCGTCGCGGGATGCGTGTGCCGTGGAGAAACCGGGCCGCGGGATTTCTCCCTCGTGTGAATACCCCTTTATAAGCGAGCCAGAGCGAGAGTCCGAACGAGCAACTCGCGCTCGTTGTGCTCGGCTCTGTGGCGCTCTCGTTGTTTTAATTTAGAGCGCAAAGGATTTCTTTTTGAGTGAGGCAGGTATTAAGAGCTGCGACTCTACAATGTCTTCAGCGAACACCGTGTCTTTTTGACCACGCCTTAGGGTTCGAACGGGAGGCGTCGTGATGTCAAGTAAAGAACACTTTCTTCGTGAAATGGCTTCCCCAGAAGAAAACGTGCACCGTGTAGCTTAATTCGTTCATTGAAACCAAATCTCTCGCATTAGCTCCACGCAACTGTAGGGAACACATTTATGGATAACCTCCATGCGCCATCACGCCAGTTTCTTTATGCCGGCAGCATAAGAAATTATTCACGCACGCGATTAATAGTTTCATCTGTCGACGTCGGTGGATCCCTTCTCTTTGTACCCGGGCTGTCTCAATAAATTGCTTATGCCACTGACGCGATTGGCGACGGTTTATGTTACTCTTTATCGACTTAAAATGTCCCCCCACACACACACACACAAAGCGTATAGTGTCCACCTGCGTTCCATATATAAACCTTCGCACAAATCACCCAATAAACATTCATCTGGAACACCGTGACACAGTGCCACATGACGTCAGTTGGTGTACACATAGCAATTCAATTTCCTCGTTAAATAACACCAACAGATGGACGAACGAGCAAAGTTTTAAAAATTGTCCCGTTAAAAATAATATGTTTCACAATTGCTGAAATACATTCCACACTAAACAATTCGTTCCAGAGATCTACACCTATGGCTACATCCTCTCACCACCCTTTTTGAAGAGTGTTCTCCGCACTGACACCGTCTTAAGCCGGGGTTGCTTTCGACGATTTCCAACAGTTATTGCCATGTATCGACGCTTTTTACTTTGAGATGCATTTCTTGAACTTGGATACATTAAGAGTTACGCGAAATATTGACGAGAATGAAGCAACGCACAGCCTTCGCCATTGTTGAGGTGGTCACCTGCAAATTAGTATCTTTGAATTGTCGTATGAGGTGAGTTCACCGGGGTCACGATCCTTCTCTCGCACGTGCGTGATCTCCGCGTCATTATGTGCTCTTTTCTGTGTATGTGACAATTGCATGTAGTGCTCGTTGCCTGTAAACTTACTGATATTCCTAGGTACCGCTAATATTGCCAGCGTCCTATTTTCCGAGTGTTAATGGGCATCCTAAAGCCACAGCCACACTGCTTGTACATATCGTACAAAAGACACAGCTTTCACTGCAGACATGAGGGCAGAATTATGCGTATGGTTCGAAGATGACTGCAGTCAGTTTTTGATGCCCCATGTGACGCGGCCGACGGCCGTCATACAGGGAAGAGTGTTGAGAGGGAAAAGGAAACTCGGAACATGGTGGTCATGATAGACAAGGAAGAAGCGCGCCTCAGACTGTCTTTTGTAGAATGTATCAGCAGTCATCATACAAAAGACAGTCTCCAGACACGAGTCACCACAATATCCGCGGTTCGAATGCCGCGTGCCAAGTTCTCTCTCTGAACTCATTGTCACGTGGCATTCGAAGCACGGATCTCGCGGTGACTCGCGTTCGAATTTGTACGCAGTCTGTCTTTTGTACGATGCAAAAGCAGTGTGACCTAGGCTTTAGGATGGCGGCCCTGGGATGTAGAAAGTTTTCGTGTGTATGACCACCCGGTAAACGGTCCCATGCAGGCCGGACCTGGTGGTCGAAGTGGCCCACCCGGCCGTGGCCCGAGCCCACGGGGAGCAGCTGCTGCGCCACAGCGACCTGCTCCTAGGCTCGCCGACGGCCCTGGCCGAGCCGGACACCGAGGCGCGGCTGCGGGCGGCCGCGTCCCGCCACGCCCTCTGGGTGCCGTGCGGGGCCCTGTGGGGGCTGCACGACATCCGGGCGCTGGCGGACAGGGCGCAGCTGGCACAGCTTACCGTCACCATTGCCAAGCACCCTTCGGCACTCAGACTCGTCGACCCGGACATGCGCAGTCGCTGCGAGGCTGCCGCCACCAGACCCGTGCTGCTCTACGACGGTGAGTTCAGACGAAACACGGGGGTAGTCAAAGATGGCAGTGTACTACTTCAAAGAGGAGTCTCGTAGAAGCCTCAGAGCTTCTAGCCGACGCTTCAGTAAGAGACCTCTCTTCAGGTCCATCAAGAGGCGGCTGCAAGTTTGAAGCTTGCAATCCCAGGAGACTCCTTCATTTTCATGTCGCTCACCATGGAATGGGTGGATAGACTGTTAGATGTAGTGCATGGGGTGATTGGACGATAGATAAAACTAAATTGTCTCACAGGGAGTTGTGCAGCGTTCGAACGGAGCCGGCTGACTTTACACGTATGTAAATAAAGGTGTAGGGCTCAGATTGCATTAACATCCCTTCGCCGCTCCCCAAGAATTATAAAGAGAGCCTTTTTTTTTTTTTTTTTATTCTCAACGGTCATCATGGCCTTCCCAGATTGGCATCAAATATTGAATGCCGAGCTTTGTTTCTGTTCGAGCTATATCCTCACACGCGTCTCCAAGATAACGAGCAGTCGCCGTGACAGCTGCCATGAACGGTGCCATGAACGGGGGCCCTAGCCGTGACCGGCCTCCGTTGCCGTGACCCGAAGCGGAGACCTTTCCGGAAACCGTGTCACGAGCGCGCGCGTCACGACAGTCCGCGCATTGGGGCACGCGTATACGCACGCGCCACCGATCTCGATGGCTGTCTGCATCTTGGCAAACGGCAAAATCTGCGGTCCGCTCCGGGCCAATCAGTGAGACAAAGCGAGGCACGTGACGTCGTAAGACCAACACGTCGCTTACAGACGAGTCGACGTTTGACCACACCAGGTGAGGGCGCTGCGCGTGCGCCGTGCCGATCGGAGCGCCACCCCAGCCGCGTGACGCCTGGGTCTGTGTTGGAGGTGTACATCCTACCGTGGAGAGATATGTCACGTGCTTCGAATCGTTTCTGATTGTTCTCATGGGTGCAGTAGCGTCCGCCCTTTGCCAAGTTATGCTTAAGCGCTGTCCTTGTCAAAGCCTCTTTAATGAATGGGAGTGCTCGAGCTTCGTAATTTTCCTTGTGAGGTCGTGATGAGAAGTGATTGATTGTAAGAATAAATTTAAGACAATCTCAAATTATTCTAACAGTCCCCGTTCCGCTTTTTTTTTTTCTTTTTTTTTTCGCATCTAAAACATGTCTACTCCAACTAATACAAAGGAAGAACGCTGTTGCCAATGAACGCGGGACATGACCACGTCATTGGTTGCGGTAATTGCTGGGCAATCCAGGGGGGCATCGCTATCCACAAGAAAGGAGATAGAAATGTGATGTGAGAATTGACAGCTTATCTTGCGAAACACACACCAAACCGTTCTTTTTCGTCTGATTTTTTTGTGTAAAGTCAACACTTTGATGTCGGTTGTGAAAACATCATACTCAAATAAAACTTCTTTTTTTTTTTCTGTTTGGTTCTGAACCGAATGTTTGTGGTAAGTATAGCTGTTGCCCCGACCTGTGATGGCCCTTCGCGACATTAGAGCGTCTTCAAGTACCGTTATTTTATACAATACTCCAAGAGCCAAAGCAAGAAGGTTTTTACATGCGATGAATATTGGAAGGTCCCGCTCCGGCGTTTTTTCAGCTACCCCAACTAACAATATTTTCTGAATCCACGTTTCACCCTTTCTGGTATGCTATTTAGTATTTCGAAATCCAGAATAGTGATTGTTAAATCGACAAATGAAAATTATGCAAAAAAAAATGACCGCATCTTCACGTGGTGAATGATGTTGATTGGGGCGAAGCTCTGGTGGTGCTGATGATACTGATTTTATTGTTCATAGGTAGTGCTGATAGTGCTGATTTTTTTTTTTTATTGCTCATAGGTACAGTGCTGAGTTCCGGGTTGCGTTTCGACTTCATTAATACTGCTTGATGTGGTTCTTCTAGCGGATCAGCTTGGATCCGCTAGAAGCCGTGGGAACGCATCTTCACCGCTTAAAGGGGTGTCCAAACAGGACACTACAAAACGCACGACTCCGACAAATCGTGAAAATTGAAGCGGACGCGCCCGCTTCGCGCCCGCTTTGATATTCACGATTTGTCGGAGTCGTGCGTTTTGTAGTGTCCTGTTTGGACACCCCTTAAGTCAACGGTCCATGTCAGAAAGAGAATGTGTGGTATGGAGCGTGGTTATATACGCATTTGAGCATTTTACCGCAGCGCCCTCTCGTCTATAAACGTTGAGCCAACGCATGCAAAGTTTAACGCAATTATATACGCATTTGACCGCAGCGCCCTCTCCTGTATAGACGTTGAGCGGCTACATGCAACGTTTCATCCATGACAGAAACCCCAGCTCCTGAGTTACTACCGCATCTCAGAGCCCCCTACTCGTCCCGCAGTCGTGGCTTAGTGGTTAAGGCGATGGACTAGAAATCCATTGGCGTCTCCCCGCACAGGTTTGAATCCTGTCGACTGCGCAAACATTTTTTTTTTTCTTTTTATGTGAGCCCGTATGGACGGACGGACTGACGGACAAGGCTAGACCCTAAGGAGCTTCGCCCCTAAAACCAACATTCAAATACACCCGCACGTTTCAGTGCCGTGACGTCAGTGGCAGGCAGGCTTGCCAGTCGAGCAGGCAGTCTAAGAAATAGACGATGCCAAGCATTTGCTTCGTGCTGATGCACGAGTACTGGATCGAGCTTTCAAAACATTCATTTGACAGCATGTAACTGCTTGAAATCAGTTGGGAAAAAAAATACTATTGTCTAAAGAGTGAATCCATGCCTGCCGCTGGCGTGTGTGTCGTGTGTTGCTTAAACTTTTGAACTGCACAAAGTGATTTGTATCACTGCTGTTGGTGCTCGGGACTCGTTAAACTTCGTAGTGAAACTTTTTTTTTTGCTCCCGCTCTATCATTTCTTTAACATGTAAATAAACATTATTATTATATTAAGCCAATACCAGCGGAGAAAAAAAAAAAACACGACATTTTTAAACCTTTTTTTATTATGTGGAACACAACGCGTACAAGCACGTCAATCTGTCCGCCAGGTCCCGTGCGCGGGCTGTGCCCCCTGGCGCCGAACAACGTGAACAGCATGGCGGCGGCCGCCCTTGCGGCGCACACGCTGGGCTTCGACGGCGTCCGTGGCCGTCTGCTGGCGGACCCTGGCTTGGCGGACTTCCACACGCTCGAGGTGGAGCTTGTGGGCCCCAGCGAGCCGGACGGCCGCACCTTTAAAGTGCACACCGTACGCCGAAACCCATCGGACAAGGGCGTTGTGACCGCCAGCGCCACCTACGGGGCCTTCTTGGGTAGCGTGCTCGGTACGGACCACCGTTCAAGTATACATCTATTCGCGAACCCAACGGTTCCTCTGTCTTCGCTGCCAGGCTTCGTCAATTTTCGCTCCATGAATGCTCGCGCAATATGGGATTCCTTACCTTGCTCCATACATTCAGAATTTTAAAGCATACAGTTAAGAAGCGTAACCTTACATTGTTAGGCTTTAGTTAGGTGGCGCAAGACGCCTGAATAAAAAGGTTCAGCTTCATTCATCCACATTTATCCATTTGGATAGGCGTCTTTGTCGCTGGGGGGCGTGACCGTCTTTTCCTCTGGAGCTGCGAATAGATGAGAGGAGAGGGCAGTGGCGTAGCATGGCCTGGGCGTAGCTAAGCCATCCCGCACGCCCCCCCCCCCCCCCCTCCCCCAATTCACTTCCCGGGATCGCAACCAACCAATAAAGCATGGGGGAAGGGGGGGGGGGTGCTGCCAGGCCCCTCCCCCCGCCCCCCTGTAGCTACGCCTCTGGGAGAGGAAACACCTATTTACATCTTGATAACGCACTTGTACAGGAACTATAGTCTGTTGCCTTGCAGGTTAACAGGACACGCTTTTCCCCACAATACCTTCGCTCTTTCCACTTTAGCAGAGCGAACGCTGGAAAGGAGGCGAGTCACTCCACGCTTCCTCTCGCCTTTTTTCAACATTCGCTTTGTTAAAGTGGAAAGAATGAAGGGCTTGGTGAAAGGAACTTGTCCTTCTTTTCTTAACCTCCATATTTTTTTTTTATTATCATCATGCATCGTTCCACGGGCAGCATCACCGCTTTGGCGTGACATCAAAAGCATGTAGTCGGAGAGACTGCTCGAGCGACGGCGCAGAACAAGTTACCATTATCAGAGGGTTTTCGTGTGAGCTGCGCACGCGCTACTCGTGTGACCTGCGCGGAATCACACGCTACTTACCTACTGCCTGCTGCTCCAATAATTTTGCTAAAGATCTGCCGTAAAGTTCCGAGAGAGCGCCCGCCCCTGAGAGATCGCCCGCCCCCGAGAGATCGCCCGCCCCCGAGAGATCACCCGCACCCCAGAGATCGCCCATCCTGTTTTTCTGGCTAAATATCTGTGACATAAAAATTCCGAAACATCGCCCACCCCCCGATTCCCGTAAGGCGTCACGCGATGTCCGACGAAAATCGTATCCGCCGTGCGATCTGCTCTACCGGTACGTCTGATAAGCAAGTTCATAGCGGGTTCCCGCGTTTTTGTCCGCGATCTGCGCGCGCGATTTCGGCTCCCGCGACAGGCAAGTTTGTAGCGGGTTCCCGCATGTTTATTGAAACCATGAAACTTGAATCTGCTACGTCCACGATTTGCGGTATTCGTTCCCGCGAGATGCGAGTTCTCGGCGGGTTTCCGCGTGTCCTTCGCACCTTGAAACGCGAATCTGCTGCGTCCGCTACCCGTCGTATCCTTTCCCGCAACACAGGAGTTCGTAGCGAATTTTCGCCTGTTTATCGCATTATGAAACGCGAATTTGCGGTGTCCCCGATCTGCGGTATCAGTTCCCGCGTCACGTAGTTTGTACCGGGTGCCAGGGTGTTTATCACTAATTTTTTATAACGTTTTTGCTGTGGCGTCCCTAAATATAGCCCACCCCATGTTATCATTTATATCTTCATTTTGGGTGGGCGTTCTTTCGGAACTTTACGTAATCATAAAAGTTTGGGTTTCAGTTATCTTTGTCAGTGCTCAAGAACATAACCATGGAAGGAATCAATCTTTCGACGGTGAAAACAACGATAGGGAGAGTTGCGATCGCGATTTCATTTTGCTCTTTACAGTGTTTAGTGCCAGGCGCAGAAGCGTCCCTTTCATAAAAACGTCTCTCTTTTTTGTTACCCTTTATTTTCTTGCAGAAGCGGCCAAGGGCCGGGGACCAGGGCTGCATTTTTGCTGAGCATGAGCAGGAGCCGTTCTCAAGATTCGTCGCCATGCGCGGCAACGCTCTCTTAGCTGCTTCGCTTATTCGAGCAAACAAATAAAATTTTATTTACTACACATATACGTAAGGGTTAATTGTGATGCGTGCATTAAAGGATCGGTGAATAGGAACTCAAGAATGTGATGGGCCGAGTACCGTGTAGTAGACATGCACAGTGCGGGTACATGCACCCTAAAAGTTTAGTCCTCCAGAAACGTCGACTACGGTTGCTGAGACACTTCGATATTTATTACCGACTCTCGTGCGTGTTGCTCGAAGATATTTATGAACATACAAATTGACAATTGTACATCCCCTCCCCCCTTAAAAAAAAAAATGCGCGTTTTTGAACGCTCATTTTCCGCCCAATTGTTGTGATAGCAGCCTAGACCAGATACCAAAGCTTCAGTACTAACGGTTATCTTATTAAAAAGTTATAGGCTGTTTTCTGAAATTTTGAACGCGAAAATGGCGGCTGATGGGGCCCTCGAAAACATGGAGCTGGATGGCGCCTGTCCTCAAGAACGGACCCCGTTTTTCCATCGCAATATCAGAAGAAAAAAAAAAAAAAAAAAAAAAAAAAACTTGTATTTTTTGACTAACATAACGTTTAGGTCCAAAACAGTCGGTGACAGGTCAAGAGTTCAGGGGAAGCTCCTCCCACCCTTTTCCATTTTAGCAGAACGAACGCTGGAGTGGAGGCGACCCCTTCTCCAGCGTTCGCTTTGCTGAGGTGGAAAGGGGTGGGAGGAGCTTCCCCTGAACCACTGTACCTGAACTCTTAATACCGTCCGCCATTTTGTTATGCACTAAGATGCAAAAACTAAACCACACGCACACAAAAAAGATCTATATAAATGGGTGATTTCATCTCAAATCGTGCAGGCAAAAAAAAAAAAAAAAAATCTTTAATTTTGCTGAAAAACAGATATGTTACGGCGTCGCCTCTAAAAGCAGTTGCCACAAACCGCAAGTTCGTCGCATGGCACCTATATATAGTGTATATATATATATATATATACTCGGGGTATATATACAGGTGCAGATATCTATGCACCTGTATATACAGGGTGTCATAGAAGAAAATTTACACGGTCTTTTTTACCGCAAAAATAAACTAGGCATTGCCGAACGCTCATTCTCCGCCCAAAGTTAGTGCTAGAGGTCACAAACAGATGCCAAAGTGTCAGCCCGATCCGATAACTTAATCAAAAGTTATAAGTGATTTTCTGAAAATTTCAATGGGAAAATGGCGCCCGACGGAGTTTTCGAATACATGGGGCTCTATGGCACCAGAAACCGAAAACGGGCAAAAAAGGGCTCCATTTTCCCATTGAACATTTCAGAAAATCGCTTATAACTTTTGATTAAGTTATCGGATCAGGCTGAAACTTTGGCATCTGGTTGTGACCTCTAGCGCTACCTTTGGGCGGAGAATGAGCGTTCGGCGATGCCTAGTTTATTTTTGCGGCGAAAAAAACCCTGTAAATTTTCTTTTGTGACACCCTGTACATATACCACGAGCATATATAAACAGGTGCCATATATATCTGGATATATATATACTCGTACATATATGTACCCCTGTACACGGTGCTGACGGTGCCATATACACCTACATATATATACTCGTGGAGCAGGTACAAGGCTGGGGCTCGATAAGAGGCGGAAAAATCGCGCGGGCGCCTTCCCGCAACCGCTAGCCTTGTACCTGCTCCACGTGTAGTAACTTTAGTGCGCTACTACTCTTCTCACGCGCTCAAAGTATTTCTGAAAATGACTGATTTAGTGGTTTTCGATAACGCTCAGCAAGTTTCTAATTGGAACCATATGTTTAATTCCACGAATTAAAAAGTTAATTAACAATTTTTAATTAATTAGCTGGCTAATTACTATGTGTTCGGCAATTCCTTACGTCTGCCGTGGCTGGTAATTTGTTCCCGAAGACAGATTTTTTTTTTTAACGCCCTAATTTTTAGGATTTTTGAAAGTCTTCGCAAAAACGCCCGGTATATCCTAATGATTAGGGCGTTTGAAAAAAAAAAAAAAAAAAGAAACCGTCTTCGGGAACAAACTACCAGCCACGGCGGACGTCAGGAATTGCCAAACACATACCAATAAGCCAGCTAAATATTTAAAAATTGTTAATTAACTTTTTAATTAGTATAAATAGACATATGGTTCCGATTAGAAAGTTGCTGAGCGTTATCAAAAACCACTGAATCAGTCGTTTTCGGAAAGAATTTGAGCGCGTGAGAAGAGTAGTGGCGCACTAAAGTTACCACTCGTGGTAACTTTAGTGCTGTATGTTTTTGTCGATTCCTGACGTCCGCCGGTGGCTGTTATTCTGTTCCCGAAGACAGTTTCTTTCTTATTCAAACGCCCTAATTTTTAGGTTTTTTGAAAGTCTTCGCAAAAACGCCCGGTATATCCTAATGATTAGGGCGTTTGAAAAAAAAAAAAAAAAAGAAACCGTCTTCGGGAACAAACTACCAGCCACGGCGGACGTCAGGAATTGCCAAACACATACCAATAAGCCAGCTAAATATTTAAAAATTGTTAATTAACTTTTTAATTAGTATAAATAGACATATGGTTCCGATTAGAAAGTTGCTGAGCGTTATCAAAAACCACTGAATCAGTCGTTTTCGGAAAGAATTTGAGCGCGTGAGAAGAGTAGTGGCGCACTAAAGTTACCACTCGTGGTAACTTTAGTGCTGTATGTTTTTGTCGATTCCTGACGTCCGCCGGTGGCTGTTATTCTGTTCCCGAAGACAGTTTCTTTCTTATTCAAACGCCCTAATTTTTAGGTTTTTTGAAAGTATTCGCAGAAACACCCGGTATATATATATATATATATATTCTATATACAAGTCTTTTTGTTTTTGTTTTTTCTTAACAGAATTTTTAAAAACAAGCCATGAAAGCTAGGTTAATTTGGTCTGCGCAGGTGAGTTATACGGCCAGGGGGACATAGTATAGGAGACTAATGGACCTTTTCCAAATACCGACGGCACCAGGCGGTGGCTGCACGAACTAAAAATCGATGAAGTGACCTACCTGCGCTACCAATCGATGATGGGAGCTACGCTACCAGTTGCTTCGCTCTCTGAGCTGCGTCGCGTGCACAACGCGACTTTAAAGAGGGAAATCCGTAGCGTCCACCCAAATGTCGTGTTTTCTTTCCGTCCACTTTCTTTTTTTGTGTAACCCAATTATATATATGCTGCAATTACGTGCTCTACTCGTCGATCTACAGCCTCATTCCGAATTTCCTCGATTTTTCGTGCCGACTTCCACCGCTTGGCATCGGGCGCTCGCGCGTGCGCAGAACGCTTCTCGAAAAAGGTTCATTGTAACGATCAGTCGGCTAATTAGTTAAAATTCGTTAATTAACTTTTTAATTAATGAAAATAGACATATCGTTCCAATTCGAAACTTGCTCAGCGTCATCGGAAACCACTAAATCAGTAATGTTCAGAAAGGCTTTGAGCGCGTGAGAAGCGTAGTAGTGCACTAAAGTTACCGCTCGTGGAGCAGGTACAAGGCTGGGGATAGATAAGAGACGGAAAAATCGCGCGGGCGCCTTACCGCAACCGCTAGCTTTGTACGTGCTCCACGATTGTTAACTTCAGCTCACTACTACGCTTCTCACGCGCTCAAAGCCTTTCTGAACATTACTGATTTAGTGGTTTCCAATGACGCTGAGCAAGTTTCTAATTGGAACCATATGTCTATTTTCAATAATTAAAAAGGTCATTAACGAATTTTAACTAATTATCCGACTGATCGTTACGATTAGCCTCCTATATTATGTCCCCCTGGTCGTATAACTCACCTGCGCAGACCGCATAAATCTAGCTTTCATGATTAAAAAAAAAAATTCTGGTGAGCTTAAAAAAAAACACCCTATATGTATATATATATAATAGAGGTGAAGTAAGATCAATATAAAACAATGGACCGGGAGAAGTTATTAAGTCAAAGATGCGTACTGACGGAGTTACTAATTCGAAGTTTATTACGACGTTTCGAGCGGGGACCGCTCTTTAATTAATATATATATACAGGGTGTTTTCTTTTTTATTCTTACACATTTGTTTAAAAAGGACCATGAAAGCTACACTAATGCGGTTTGTGCTGGTGGGTTATACGGCGAGGCGTACATTATGTGCATGGCTAATCTTTGCCATAAATCGGCTAATTAATTAAAATTCGTTAGTTGTCTTTTTAATTAGTGAAAATAGACATATGGTTCCAATTAGAAACTTGCTGAGCATCATCCAAAACCACTAAATCAAGTATTTTTAGAAGGATATAACGCTGGGGCAGCATTTTAAATCGTTCTGTAAAAACGCTTCCTTTGGACGCGTCTCTGGATTTCGGTTTCTTATCGAAGCCACACCCTCGCCTCATTTGTAGAGTGGAGGGAAGTAGGGCGCACGTGTATTGCGCGTCTCAGCCACCGGGGAGCAGGACCGCGGGCGCGGTGATGCGCTCCGATAAGAAACCGAAATCTAGAAACGCGTCCATATAGAGCGTTTTTTTATAGAACGCCGTAAAATGCTGCCCCGGCGTTATATTCTTCCAAAAACAGTTGCTTTAGTGGTTTTTAATGATGCTCTACAAGTTTCTAATTGAAACCATATGTCTATTTTCAATAATTAAAAAAATTAATTAACGAATTTTAATTAATTAGCCGACTTATCGCAAAGTTTAGCCACTCACATAATGTCCGCCTGGCCGTAGAGCCCACCTGCACAAACCGCATTAGTGTAGCTTTCACGGTTTTTTTTAAACAAATGTGTAAGAATAAAAAGAAAACACACACACACATATATATATATATATATATATATATATATATATATATATATATATATATATATATATATATATATATATATATATATATATATATATATATATGAGGGCAGTAATACATGACCGCACACCGGTTTACAACGCTCATCCAGGTCGAAACGATCAGCGGTTGTTATTAAACCCAGGATCCCTGGGTTCTGCAGCGCGAGCTAAAACAATGGCGGCGATCCTGAGTGTTCCCCTTCCCGATTTGAAGGAAGAGGAAGACGCATGGCACCACCCGCGATGCTGCCATGGGCGCCGCCATCCCGGCTGGCGGCCCTGTGCTTCGCGTGCGCCTGGGCGGCCGCGTCACGCGTGTCCGACGACGACGCAGACCTGGAGACCGACGTCCCCGCGCAGGACGACCCGGACAGACTGCAGTCCGGCGTGCCCTGCGACCAGTGGGACGCCGCCGAAAGCGTCTGTTGGTTTCGCCGCCAGGTAGGAGCCCATAAACCCGTCTGTCCTCTAGGGTGTTTTATAGACGTTAATATATCCACCGTTTTTGTTTTTTTGTTAGGAGCGGCTTGGTGCGTGCGAAAGGCAAGCGTTTGAAAGATTCCCCTGGCACCATCATTACGTAGTGCATTGGGGACCATACGTTTCATTGTAGGACATCCAACAACAAAATGGCGGACTGAGGTCACGTGGAAACACCCCATATAGAGGATATACCGCCAACTGTCAGTGTCCCCTAGGGACCTTCAGATAGCGCTTGCAGATCTGAACCAAGAATGGGGGCTCGGTGGCCGAGTGGGCTGAAGCGCACACCCAGTTCGACGCGCGTGGAGCTAAAGCTCGCGCTGCAGAACCCAGATATCCTGGGTTCGCCCTGCCCGCTTCGATCTGGATGAGCATCGTACCGGCGTGCGGTCGTGTAATCACTACTGCGTGAGCACGTTAAAGACCCCAGGTTGGCAGTCGTACTGCACTGGCAAAATTGCTTATCTACAATGTAAACCAGTCTCGCCTCATTCTCGCAGACCGACCTTACGCTGTATAAATCACTAAACGTCCAATTTGACTTGAACCAAGAATGGACCTGGTACCCTTTTGCACATTTTGGTCCAACGTTGGTCTGTACAGAAACTATTTATTGATGCTTAGATGTCATGGTGGGAACATCAAATATAGGAGCAGTGGCGTAGCCAGGAATTTTTTGCGGGGTGGGGGGGGCTGACGTGGCTTTGGGGCGCAGAGAAGAGGGGGGTCCAAATAAATTTTTCTTTTTTTTGGGGGGGAGGGGGTTTAAACCTCATAACCCCCCCCCCCCCCCCCCCCTCCCCTTTATGGCTACGCCCCAGGTAAGGAGCATTCACTGACAAGCGTCTGGCTTTAGGATCCCACTGTTGACCCCACAGAAGCTCAGAAAAGTCCGGCTTGCACTGATGTCAAATCAGGGGCCATTGTGAAGTACTTCGCTGTTGTGTGTGTGCCTTCTACAGCATATGCATAGCTTGCAAGAGCCGCCATTTCTGGCTACTGACGGTTATTTCTAGTTACTAGTTTCTTCGAACTTCAACTTGTGCGGTGACTAACACGGCGAACCGAACGCACGCGGTGCATAACATACTGGCATGGCCGAAAATTACGTCACATGCAAGCTATGCATACTTTGCACCTCCGATACACACACACAAATAGAAGAAGGAATGATTATTGTTATACGATGCGAAGACATCACGTGCAAGCCACGTGTTTACTGGCGGTCATAGCTGAGGTGCGCGCAGCGCGTTGTGACGACGGCCTTGCGCAACATCCATTTCACGCCATCAACACTTTCGTCCTTAGCAGACGATTACTGGAAGCTCGCGTTGTGAGCATGCGCTGTGAACAAAGAGCGCTCAGATATGGCGTCCGGCGTGTAAAGCTCAAAGTGCACTTGCGAACTCGTTGACACTAATTTGAGCATCTCGATTATGTATTTATATATTTCGTAGTACCTTGAAGGCTACCATAAAGAGTATTTACTGGACGCCATATTTGAGTGCAATGTTCGCTGCGCAGGCTCAAAACGAGCTTACATTTATTGAGTGTTCAGACCAGCAATCTTAACAATGTAAAATGTACGGTAAAAAGAAAATTGGAAGTTTGTCGAAGGCACACGCTCATCAGCCTCTGACCTAGCTACGGGCCACCAGTGAGTAGTCACTATTAGTGACTAAAGCTCTGTTATAATCCGGCGTGGAGCGTAGCAAACGCGGCGTAGCGCAGCGCACACCGATTCTGATTGGTTGCAAATATCGAGTTCCTGCTCGCCGGCCAATGAAAGGCCCACGTTCTGCGTTCCGCTACGTTCGCTGCATTCAACGTCGGAGGAGAGGCACGTAGCCAGGATTTTGTTTTGGGGAAGGGGGGTGACGCCACCACAAGGATTGTCAAGTGCCAGCTAGAGTTTTGTGGTGTGTGTAAGAAGCACGATGGAAGTTTGGTTTCATGGCGTCCTCAAACCAACACCGTCTAACATCCAATTCCTATTTCCATAAATGAAAGTAGGATTCATCCTACTCAAGATGTCATAGTGAGCGTTTGACCATTCTGGGAAGGTCGGCTCGACGCTTTCGGTCGCGCACGTCGCCAATATGCCATTACACAAGGGACCTCCTTCGCTGAAAATCCTGATAGTTAAAAAAGCTAGAGTAAGAGCAAAACTATAACTGTGGGTATCTGTTCCAGGTGGGGGACACTCTGACCCTGTGGCTTCGCAGCGGAGGCTCTGGCTCCGTAGTATGGCGTCGTCGGTACCGGGCTCTAGACGAGTCTCGAGGCGACGCCCTGGTCACTCTGCGGCGCGACAACGCTCCGTGGAACGTTGCCTTGGGCGCCGGAGAGTTGCGCATTTCGCCCATCACGGACTCAGACCTCGAGCCCAACAGCTGGGAGGCGAGTGCCGGTCCCTTGGGCAACATCAGCTTCAGGATATCGATCCTCGCCCTGGACCTGGGACCCGTGTTTCGCGGGGACCAGGTTACGCTGCACATCGAGCACTTCCTCACTCTGCCCCTCGAGTCGCTGCAGTTCCGATGGGAACTCGAAGGCGGAGTTCCGCTAGCCGCAAACATGAAAGTACGTCCTACGGGTTCCCCCAGGTGGCGGGTTCGAATCCCGGCCAAGGTGCGCCCGTAATCTGACGGAGGCTTATTGCGGAGAAGGCTCAGTGTAACTGATATTTGGGTTGCACGTCAAAGGATCTTCAGGTAGTCGAAATGAATCTTCAATCCTCAGCTGGTGCGTTCGTTTCGTTAGCTTGGCGCGTAAAAGTCCCAAAATTTGATTTTAAAGGTTACTTCAAATGACAAAAAAGAAGGCAACAAAAATTATTTTCTTGCTCCTTTTCCTTTCTTCAAAACCGATGTAGTCTCTACTGAGCCACCGGTCACAGTTTTGCACTTCAGGTTGCGCTAATAATTTAGGCGCTAATGAAGTAAAGCGCACTCGTGAGAATGATTTGCACCATCTCGCGGGGATAATGGAGGGTGGAATATAGACCTGGGCAGAACCTAAATTCTGAGCACCGCTCGTGGCGAGAAAAAATCGAATATTTGTAGGTCGCTTTTGTTGCGTCCTTTGTTCGTGGAAAGACGGCAAGGGACGCTGACAGACGCTAGTTTACGCTCGTGGATAGTGCATAATAAGACGCTAGGACGCCGTTTCACGTCAGCATTACATAGTCGCTTCTTGCAGAGGCTAGCGGAGGAGCCTTTTTTTGTGGTCGCGTCTCGTAGTGTAGTAATCTCGTGCACGCTACAGCGCCACCTGGCCGAGAGACACAGGCCAATGAACTTTTCCGAATGAGTTTAAACATATATATGCTCCATTTCGCATTACGATGAACCGCAGCGGACGCTACGCGCCATCTGCGAATACAGAGCTGAGAACGTACCACGTGACTACGCGCGCTGCGCCCCTCCCGAAGGTCACGATTCACGTGACGCTTAGATGGCATAAGATTATTTAGCTTCCATCGCTCGTAGCCTTTTCTGCGGTCCGTCATTTAGTTTACTTATTTATTTATTTATCTTTTTTTTTTTTTTTTTTTGCTCAGGAACTAGAGAGAAACCCAGAAAGGTTTAAGCTCAAACGTCATCCACCATGACAGGAGCTCTAAGAACCCCACAAGTTTCGACTGTGTCACGCTGAAGATGGTTGCCGAGCCGTCACGTGTTCAGGGTTTTTGCTTCATTCGCAGGTGAGCCCTTCAGGTCGGTCACTGAGGATAACGGGCCTTCGCCGCAGTCAAGGAGGTGTGCTCGCCTGCTCAATCTTCTCATCCACTGGCCTTCTTGTGGCTCGGAGACGCTTTCTCGTTCGGGAGCCTCAGGAAGAACCACTTCCCGAGATCCAGAGCCGCCTCGTGCTCGCGGAAACGAAACGCGTGAAACGGAGCGTGTTGCGTGCTCGGCGTCGCCCCCACAGAGATCCGAACGATGGGATGCTACTGAGCCGTTGCAGCAGGGCTACCCAGTGCAGCCTACACGCACAATGCAGCAGGGACTCCGGTTACTGCCTCTGCGCCGACGGCTATCTGGGCAATGGACTCTTCTGTTGGGAGGACGAGCGACCCTCGTGACGAAACAGCATCCCCCATCGACAGCGACGGTGACGACCACTTCAAGTCGTAGTCAAGCGAAGCCAATCCAGGGTGCGTTCCGTTGTGTTCAATTTAAATGCAGAGTTACCCGAGTTACTACAGTGCTACAGTTTCAATAGTTACTCATAGAGCAACGTTACCAGCCAAACGTGACAACGCGTAAATTAAAAAAAAAAATTAAATAATATTAACTTAGCGTAACTTATAAAAGTTACATAAATGATTCTTTTTTTTAGTTCAGGTGTCGCAGCGCACTGCAACGTTTTCTTCCTCCGAGAGTTAAATAGATTCTACTCTCAGAGTTTAGCTTTGAATAAACAAACACACTCGTGGTGCTCGCGTGCTTTTTGCGTTCTGCTCTCCGTTTGCTGTGCAAGTCGGCTGTTCTGCACCCGTAGCACTCTCCGGGATCTTGATCAAAGTATAGTATTTAGGGCCCGTGGCCACAGGTAAGTTAGGATCCTGCCTGAGAATACTCATTAAACGCCACTTTTGTACACCTTGCAGCTTGGTAGTCGTAACACCAGTCACCCGTGCGTACGGCTGGTACTGAAATCTCTTTTAACATTTTTACCGCATTCCGCGCTAAGATATATTTTAGGAGAGACACATTCTTACTGACAGGATTCCACAAGACAGTACGTCGTCTCAACAGTCTCCCTCGCAACGTTGTGGCAGTTCTAGATTTCGGGGTTGAGAAATGCAGAACCAAGCTCCTTCCACAACATCTTTCGCTCTTTCCACTTTAGCAGAGCGAGCGCTGGGGAGGAGAGGAGTGGAGAAAATAAAACTACCGATCTCGGCGCGCAGAGAGCACGCGGGGAGGACTTGCCCTGTTTTTTTTTTTTTTTTTGTTTTGTTTTTAAGCAGCGGCAGACTTAACGTTTGGCGTCTGTTGACCCACCCACTCGTTTCACGCTTGTGCAGGTTCCGGTCAGCAGCGCCATGGAACGTGGAGTGCTGTCGTTGCTACGGCCCGTGTGCCACTTCATGCAGCAAGCCCATCTTAGGTAAGCCACACCCTGCAGTACATAGTCATAACTATCGATTGAACTGTGAGAAATCGTTAATGCACTGCAGACTGCATAATTACGAAGTCAAAATTAGAGGTGTGCTTTGACAGAGTGGTTAGGATGAAGCAGCGCTATATAATTCATAGCCTTCACAGTGCAAGGCAAGGTCACATCACCCAGTTCTTTTCACACTGTTGAAGCTAAGGATGACACAGTGCTATTCGATTGAAATCACTATTCGCTCGCCCTTGGTCACAATCAAATATAAGAGCTGACATATGTCCTGCGTACATGGCTCTCGCTTTGGTGAATCCAAATTATTACAGTGCATGCACCGTGCCCAGTACAGGCACGTAGTCGGGGGGAAGGCCCATGGGGCCCGCCCCCCCCCCCCCCCCCCCCCCCCGAAATCTTCGATTTTGACGGGACCTCCTCTCTCCCCTCCCCCTCATACAGCAATTTGTCATGGGCGCCCCCCCCCCCCCCCCCCCCAACCAAAATCCTGGCTACGTGCCCTAGCCCAGTATCATCTGGAATCTGGTCAATTGATCGAATGAATGGTGGCTTCCTTTGGATTCTCCAGCTACCCTGTTGACGCATTTTGATTTGCATTTTGAGTTTTGTTGTCTTGAGTTCAGGGGAAGCATCTCAATTTCCAGAGTTGCAAGCTCGGATCAATATGCTTCGCGCTATGCTTTGCGCTTAGCACGATGTGGGATAAGGCAGAGCGTGGAACTAAAGTAACATCAATATCCCTTTCGTCGAGAGTTTTGATTGCTCTAAAATTTTACAGCTTGTCAAAAAAATTATGTTCTTTATATTTCTCTTCACCCTACCTCTCTTTTTTTCAGCACAAGTGCCGTGCAGTGTTGCCTGCAGAAACTGTCCCGTCTTCGTGTGGTGGACAACAGTGCTTTGGGACGTCAGGCCATGATGGACGCTAAGCCGCCCAAGATCATCCATGTATACAACAAGACCGGCATTGCAACCATCGGGGACAAGGTGCGTTTCACCGTGCGACTTGTGTTCTGGGCAAATGCGGGATGCGAGTTGTAGCTACTTGGGCTTTGAAGGGGCTCTTGTAGAGGTTTGGTTACAAACACAAGAAAACAAAAAAAAGAAAGGAAAAGAGGGACAGCACATGTACCTCTTGTGAAGGTTGAACACCTCCATCATGAAATCAGATTGAAGATAATATGATGAAAACAGGCAGTGGGTGGTTGTGATACTCTATCATGGCTGTCCACTGTATGAGGACATTGGGAAGTACCCATGTTGTATCATGTAGTGTCTCCACTTGCCTAAGTAATTCCTGCTGTGGATGCCGCCCATTGTTGCTGGATGCCTTCTAGAGGTGCATGTAATGTAATGGATTGGTGGCGTTTGGTGGCTTAGACATCTTCTTGTCCTGTTCCATTCTGCTACCTGATTAAAAAAATGGTGGTCTCGCTGGACATGCGTTTGGACAAGTGTAGGATCAGAGAAGAACTCGTGCAATGCACATACTTGCATCTCGTGATTATTGTCTTATATCTCTAAATAAAATGTTCCAGTAAACCGGAAGCTGACAGACAACGCTCACCCATCATGTCAATGGACAATCCACAGTCGTTGCCTCGGTCTCTTATGCGCCTTTCTATGTCCCTGCACTTGAGCTATGGCATGCAACACTTGCTTTGAGCTGCAAAGGGGGCACCACTGTGCAGGTGCTGTTAGCCATCCTGGGCCAGAAGAAGCAGGGCTACGTGGTGGGTTGCAAGCACCGCAAGCATGTCCCCCTGCGGCCTCGCTTCGACACCAACAATGTGGTGCTGCTGGATGACAACGGCAACCCGATGGGCACGCGCATCCTGGTGCCCCTACCGTCCATGCTGAGGGGTGACAAGGCACGCTTTTCCAAGATAATTGCCCTCTGCTCCCGCTTCGTTTGATCCCACTGGTAGCTGCATACTGTGTTTTGTGTCTAGTGCTCTCAATAAAGCTGATATTTTATGTTTTATTCTTGTGTTTATGTGTAAGGAGGAGGGAATGTCTGTGGGTTGCTTCATCTGAATCTTTGAATCCACTGTTGATGGATAAATAGATGGATATAGCTGAAGCCTTCTAATTGGGCGGCTGCTAGCACCCCCTAGCCAAGATAAAATAATGCGCGCAGTAGGAAGGAGAGGGAGGAAGCACCTTGGAACGACCTTGGGGGCAAAAAAATAAGGCACAAAGGGACTTTGGGGGAGCCCAATCTAGGACACTGCAGCTCAATTGAGCCAGCAGGATCTATGCTGTGGTCAGCGAAAGATTAGGAGTTCAAAGGAAGACCCTTCCCCCCCTTTCCACTTGGGACAATGGAGAGAAGGCAACTTCGATCTCCAGCATTTGCTCTGCTAAAGTGGAAAGGGGAGGAAGTGCCCAAGCTCGCTCGAGCACCTAGCTGTTGCTCACGTAATTTCGTAAGGTACCAGAACTTCTTGAACCGGTGATTTCCGTAAATGGTTCATGACCAATTACTGAATGTCGAAGATAGACAGATAGCAGTGAGGGAAACAATATATCTTTTTGCCATAAGGTTTGAGGCAACGCTAGTTTGAGGCAACCTGTGGAGTCAGCCATTTGCTTAGCATATCTTTTTTTTTTTTTTAATTTTGTGTCATTAAAGAAAAGAGATAAACTATTTTAAGTTTCTCAACGTATCTGGCTGAATCTAAAATTTCCCACAATCCTCCTGGCTTCCCCATTCGACCCATTGACGAAAATAATCTCTGGAGAAGGGGAACAAGAGGGACAAAGGACAAACACAAATCTCTAATTGTTTGTCCTTCGTCCCTCTTGTTCCCCTTCTCCAGGAATTATTTTCGTCACTCTTGTCCAGCTCGCTTGCACCTTTGCACTTAATTGCATTAAAATCTCGACCCATTGACTTTGATCAGAATCACAACAGGTAGATGGCGCACGTCATCACCTAATTTTGGTTTTCCGAGTAGCAGTTGTTATAATCCAGTTCTATGATCGCACCATCCACTGATCTCTATGACAATTAGAGATCAGTGGCACCATCTTTCAAGATGGCGACTGCGATAATTTGTCGGCTGTTGAGGTCGCCAAAGAGCCGCACATCGCTGGCGTTTGTCACCGTACACTAACTAATAATTTTTTTTTTTTTTAATTCAGCAAGTGAAACTAAGATTGAGAAACTCCGAGATTTTCCTCTCATATCTGCGGGGGACGGTCTCGAGCCCATGGTTTTGTTAATGGCGACTGCAGGAGAAACCGGAGAAGCAGCAGACGACGACGTCTTCGACGAAACTGCAGATACGTCGCGGATCGCTGAAGTGGAGTGGCAGCGACTTAACGATGCCTGCACGAAGGTAAGTGGTACTGCATGAAACATATAATAAATTCAGATCTCCGGACCGACCGAATATATCACATCAAATGCCACGGTTGATAGAGCGAATGATCGTGGATCTTGTCCATCGTCCGTGGTTGTCTCTTGCAGCATCATACGATTCCCTCAACTATCGACATTTTGGTTGGATTATTCTTCAGATTCACCTTATGTTTTGCGGGTGAAATATTTTTCTGTTTCCTGTTATTACGATAGTAGTACGCAGCCAACACGCAAACTGCTCCGACGGTAACTTAGCGGATTCTTTAAGAGCGCTTAGGGATATTGGAGGCAGAATAGTAGTTACTCCGAAAACTACTTGTTGCGTACCAGCTCGTCGTCTAATCTTCTCCTCGTGGTGTTCCGGACGTCTTTAGCACGTGTCCCCGACATGCGTTGCAACTCCTAAGCATGAAATAAATACTCTCACTATCTTGCAAGTGTAGTGCGTATGCAAAACAATCCTTGATGTGTCCTCGCAGGAGGGTCTTCGTGAGGGCCTGTCAGAGGGCAAGGAGGCGGCATTGCAGGCTGGCTTTGACCGCGGCTTCCGGGAGGGTTTCCAGCTGGTCCGTCACGTGTCCCTTTGGAGAGGTCTGGTCAGGTGAGCGAATGCTTCCTTGGCCAGCAGGAGCAGAACAGGTGCGAAGGGCAGTGTCGAAGGGCAGTGTCATGACAGATGCCGACGCTGGTGCATAGCGACACCAGAGGTGCACAAACTTTTAGACCTGCAAACCCTGTACTCAAACATCCTCCCCCGCCCCCCTCTCCTCTCCCTCCCTCCCTCCCTCCGATGCTACTTTACAATGACTCAGCGTTTTGAGGTTCCCGCGACCCTCCCATGAGTAGTGACCCCACTTTGCACACCTCTGCTCTGCACTACTTTATTGCAGAACATCATTTTATGAAATTTCACTATTTTCATAATTATATAAGGAGCCCATTGCAGATGCATTGGTATAGTAGTATCCACTTGATAGTTATGTTTATTCAGGGACCAGGAGCATCTATATCCAGATTGTGCCCAGCAGCTGCTGGACACAATTTCCCGTTGGGTTCTCAAGGATTAGCATCATGGAAGGTCACGGTGAGTGATCGACACAAAAGATGGTTTGCCATGGGGCCGACAGTGAGTGTAGCAGCGGAGGGAGGCAGGTTTTGTTGAGTTCCATGTGTCCTTCAAAGACGTGTCACCATAGCTCCCGGAACCACCGCGCATGGCAGCAGGTCAGCAAATAATTTGTTTTTTCCTTTACGATTATGCAGCGGAATAGCAGTTCTTCAAGACAAGGTGACATGTTTTTTGTCACTTGTGCCTAGATAAACAGTATAAAGAATACAAACTGTAAATACTTTCAACATTAAAATCGTTCCACTGTCCCTTAAACATGTATCTTCCTAATTTGCCAGTAGATTATCAGATTATGCTGCTGGATTGTTTTTACCATGCTCTGCTATACTGTTTCTTTTCTAAACGGGGAATGGTCATAGGTTGTTTGAATAATTGCCTTCAACATGCCATTCATATACCATGCCGTGGATCACATTTCGAGCATGCACAATAGCTCTTGTGCAAAATGTCCCGTGCTGCTTATGCACCCATAGGCCATGTGCCCGTAGCCTAGGGTGACGGCAGAGTTTGCCTAGGCGGTAACTACTGAAAATCTGAACGGCTTGCAAACTGAAGACATAAAGCATGTTTGTATTTCAACTACCACTGACATAAGTACAAATCTGTTTGTCTGTTAAAATGTGCCAATCAGGTTAGCAAAGCTGACAGAAAATATTATTGCATTTTTAAGTCTAAAACGTGCTACCATACTCTGTCACTAGAAATGTTACGAAAGAAGAGCCCTTCAACTTTGACTGTACATAGCATACTCACCTCAATTCAAGTGATGCCTGTTTGGCTCTAATATCTGAACATATTGAGGCACTTGGAGGTATTCTATCAGTGCAGCCCAATGCGCATGATGGGCTCTATTCCAGGTGATTCTAACCTGGGTATCCAAGTTGGATGCTCGGCGCTATTTCTGACGTCCCCGATTGGCGAGCGGCAATGTTAAGCGTGGTGGACGGCTATTTTGCCGACTTTCTCGTCGTATGTCCAGCTTAGAGCCTCTGAAGTGATTTAAGGACTGTTTACTAGCCTGTGCTAGAATGCAAGCATGAAGCTGGCACAATACTATGCCATCTGGCAAAAGTAAAGGAAAGCTAGGAAGTTGTGGTACTCCTCCTGGGGACCATTTTTGAAGGTAGTCAGCATTCCAGACTGTTGCCCTTTCCTCGTGCAGGGGTGTCTGCAGCTTCTCAGAAGACAGCAGGGGCCCGCTGGGGGAGCTGGCAGACCGGCTGGCAGTCTTGGAACGGGACCTGCTTGCGGGACAGGCCTCCGACGGCCGGGTTCACCAAGCCCGCAGGGACGTGGAGGCCGCCCTCCGCGAGCACCAGCTGCCCCAGCTGTGCCAGGCGCTAGACGACGCCTAGCGGGTACCACCTACTCGAAAATACCAGGGTCTCTTACTGCCGGCAAGTTCCCATCTTGGGAGATCCGTCGGCCTACAACAGAACTGGTCTGGTGACAGGTTGTGCTCCTGGGCTGCCTCGAAGACATCTTCTAAAAGTCTGAAGCCTCCAATTAGAATGACCCCCAAATTGGGGCCTGAGCCCAGAGTCCTCGACCTCCAGCAAACCTCCCTTTTGGAAGATTTATTGGCACACCATAGAACTACTTCGTTGACAGGGTGTGCTTCTGGACTGTTTTGGAGATGTTCTTCAGACAGTGCACCAGAACTGCCTGAAGTCTCAAGAGCAGAAAAAATCTTGAGAATGGGGCCTGAGCCGAAGCCTTTTGAGTAAAACAGTCCTCAGGTTGGGACCCGAGCCAGTGGGCTACTGTCAGCAAGATGCCAACACAGACTTCATGTGCATCTGTGCCACCATACCAGTGTTCAGAGACGTGCCAATCGGGGAGAGGGCTGCTAGATGCTGATTCCTGGAACAGGACTGCTCAATTGATCAGCAAAGGCACCTGCTCGAAGACACCAGGTTCTCTTTCCTGCCGACACGGCACCATCTCGGAAGATCCATCGGCCTACCATAGAGTTGAATCGGTGACAGGGTGTGCTGCTGGACTGCCTCGGAGATATCCTTTAGATGGTGTGCCAGAACTCTCTGAAGCCTTCTAGTGGAAAGATCTTTAAATTGGGGCCTGAGCCAGTAGGCCACTTTCAGCCTGATGCCAAGACAAACTTTTGACGCGTGTCTTTGCTACCAGACCAATATTCAGCAACATGCCGGTTAGCACAAAAGGTGCTAGATGCTGACCCTGGAATAGGGCTGCTCAATTAAATGGATACTACAATGAAATTTCGGCGCTTATTTCTGGGTCTATTTGTGTTCAAGGGAGTAGAATCACATCAGGCACACCAATCTCTTGTTAAAAAAGACACAAAAAGGAATTTTAAAACGAATTAAAGGATTAGCAAAGAGCACCTGGTGGGTGTTGCTAAAGCCTTGTTTGTAACGCCCGTCTAGGAACCTTGACAGATAGTGACGATATCTGTCTCACCTCCGGCCACCACGAGAGAAGAGGGGAGGGAGGAACTCCCCTCTCACCAGGATTCTCTTTTGTGTGTTCCAAAGGTCACTATTGTCTCTCTACAAGATTATAGAAGGTTCACCCTCACTCAAAATTCACACAAAAGCAACTTTGGGGTTAGTTGCGGCGTCCCAATCGCTGGCGTGCTTCGGCCGCTTCGGTGGCGGGAACAGCCAGGACATCCTGTTGACGTCAGCCTTGCTGCAGCTTTGCTCGTGCCGAGACAATCTACGTCACGATTGCGCCGGATGTCATGTGCTCTCCGCTGGCTGCTCTCCGAGTGCTTGCCAGAGTGGGCCGTTTATAACAAAAAATACAGCCATCAGGCTCAAAATACAAATGTGCGATTGTCATTTAGATATTGAGGATTTTATTCAGCCCATTTTCTAACACAACGGGTATATTCCAAATTTCAACGAAGTATCCCTTTAAATTGCCCGTGAAAAGAAATGCATTTTTTTTTAGACAAACTAATTATTACACAGAAGTGTTGTAAGTTGGGCCAGTTGGTATGATGACATGATGAACAGAACAGCGCACACAAAGACAAGGACAAAAAGAGACAGCGCTTGTGTGTCGTGCATGTTCCCTTTCTCTGTCCTTGTCTTTGTGTGCGCTGTTCTGTTCATCAAAATGGAATATATATTGTTAAATCTAATTTTAAACACGAGCAGAAACCGAAACTTGGCTCTGTCCGGCAACATTGGCCTCGGGCCACCAAGAACATGGCTATCACGTGGTTTGAGACGTCATGTGATCCCTCCGCAACGAAGGTCGGGGTTGGGGCGGGCGTGTGCCAGGCGCAAGTGTCGTCTGCACTGAACTCGTCCATCACGTTTTGGTGTCTACGACATTATTTGACGACGCCTGCAAAGCTGCGGCATTAGCCTGTGCACATGGTGTTTGTAGTGTGAACGAAACTCCGAGAGGCAATAATCACAAACGGTGAGACGACGATGGCGGCCAACCACGTGGACACCGCTGAGCGCCGAGAGGAAACATTGCTGACGTCATCCGTATGCTTGCCTGGAGAAGTAAAAACAAATGAAAAGGGGCAATGGTGATGACATTTAGCTCATTGTTGGCTTTGCCCATACCGTAGCCTTGACTGCGCTGTTGGTTGCGCTTCAATTTGTCTGCTCCAGTCAGATGATTTCGACGACATGGCGAGTCGCAAAGTTTGCCGGACGGTTTGAGGAATATTTAGGCAGAAGTAGATCATAATGTTTGACGTGTGGTCTTCCTAGGTGATAGCTTAGGAAGACCACCCGAGATATAGCCCACCTAAAATCGAAAGCAAATGGGGTGAAAATGAGGGGTTCGGTGTGTCATAAACAAAGTTAAAAAAATGCTAGATTTAGGTTTGTCATTCTCGAAACTTGTTATCGCAGGGAGGGGCGATGAACCAAAGACGACTGTCCTTCCCAGTCAGCAATATTCGCTTATCTCCTGCCGTGGTTAAGTAACGCCGATTCTGCGAAGGTCACCATTGGCCAGGGACCTGCAGTTCTAAAAGTGGGCTATCTTTTCGGGGGTGGGCGGGGCATCTCTTGGGATATTACGGTATATTTACTCTCCCCTTTCTTCCCTCCCTTTCCGTTAGTGTGAGGGTTGTTACCTGACATAGCAACCCTGGAGTGAGGGGACAAAAAAAAAAGGACGGACATACACAAAACTGGTTTCTTCACATGAAAGAGTAGAATGTCATTCTCATTCCCACATCCAACTAGAGTGACCTTTTACAGCGGAGCTGTTAAGACCTAGTTTTCCCAGGATCGTGTCCGGTACCAAACAAATGTCGACACAACACTCTGCTTGCCGCCGTCGCTCACAGATGGCGGTAGCCGTCCAGAGTGTTGTGTTTGCCGCCGTCGCTCATAATTCGCGGCAATCTTTCAAACTTCGGCAACCAGACAACTGGTTGCTGCCGTCGCTCATAGATGGCCGCAACATTTCATCAAAGAAAGAAGAGTGGGAACGGAACGAGCGGCGATATGCGCAGCAGCGCGAATGGTTCCGCAATCACCGCGAGGCCGCTATCGCCTAAAGTTCCACTGCGTCGAGCGCTTCAGATTCCCTTGCGAAAGGAAAGCAGATCGCTCGCCTGGAAAGTCACCGCCGTGAACAGAACCTACAGCTCCGATGTGCTCCCTTCTTCACTAGAGCGGAAAGGCTGAAAGTTTTTTTTATTTAAGATATGCCTGATCACCAAGAATATGCAAGCACCCAAATGCATGCCCAGCTCAGAATCAGTTGCCGAAAATGAAGGCAGGTGCACTCTTATTATGTTGTAATGTCCTTTGGCTCTCAGTTTATATACCATAATATCTAGAAAGATGGCCAACCGAAATTCGAGAGTAAATCAAGTGAAAATGAGGAACAGGCTAACTTTTGGCATGTGGTCAAGAAACTAAAAATGCTATTTTTGTATTTTGTTACATGCCACACTTGTTCGGCTGTCCTTCCCAGTCAGAAATGTTTGCTCCTCTCCTGCTACTGGTAATAACTCCATTTCAGCCGAGATCACCATTGGCCCAAGCACTAATTACTAAAACTATCCCCCCCCCCCTCCCCCCCCAAAAAAAGTGACAATAGAAGTGCATTTTCTTTCGGAGTGAGGCATCTTGGGATATTACAATATGTTTGAATTTTGTTATCTTACAAGTGTTTAGGTAGGTTTTGTCATATTTGCTGTCTTGTTTGTGAATGTCAAACATATTTGGATAATAGTGTGGCGCCTAGGCTGCAGGCTGCATCTCAGATGGATGTGTTTACTGGATCCCTATTTTGACCCGCAGATTTCCAGCTGCTGCTGCAATCTCGATGATAGCACAGCAGCAGGGGTGTGAACGGCACATGCTTCTGCTCTAGCTTACCCCGCTGCCAGCCAGACAACAAAAACTTCGCAAGCCGTAGGTTGGGATGCCGTGAAGACAATGACTCCTGCATCCAGTTGCTTTCATCTCTAGCACTGTTGCAACCAACCGCCAGGATTGCGTCTTCACATAGCATTACAGAGTGGCTCCTACGACACATTTTGTTGCAACCTCTAAGGGTCTCCGATACACGAGTGGTATAAAATACTAAACACACCATCTGAAACATGTTTTGGACAACTTATGCATTCTTTGTATTGGGAAGCACCAGGCTGCATCGCCCAGCCACAAGGTGGAAGTGCTAGGACCTGCTAACGTGGCACAGTTGCGGCGACATTGGACAAGAAAGGAATGGAGCACGCCGTTGTAAGCATATGCATAAAACAGGAGAACAAGTCTATAATTTCAACATCCTAACTTCACATCCATATCCTGACTACACTGGAGCAGTCTCACTTTTTTGGCTCGTCGTCGGCCGCCTTGGCAACTTCCTTTTTTGTGAAGCGCGAAGTCACATAGTTCATCAGGATCGTGTGCGGTGGCGTGTGCCTGTTCTCCTTGGGCACAAACTTGTCATTCTGGGCGATCTGCAGCCAGCCCCAGTAGGCAAAGACCAGCCAGCCGGTGAACAGCGAAACCCCCAGGTTCGGCATGTACTTCCGCCACGACACTGCAAAGACACGCGACCACAGACACGTTGGACGCAGTCTTCACAATATGCAATGCCAACACCTTTCCCTCCCAATCGCCATCTCGTCACCGCCCCTTCCTCGCTGCAGCCCGCATCTTTTTTGCTTCTGCCAGCAAGGAGCTACGCCCTGCCCTGATGTCCCGTAGCCCTCTAAGACACGTCTTCCTCAGCAACGATGGCTTCTTAGCATCTGTCTTCAGGCGACGGTACAGCCTCTTCAGCTTCGCCACCGCTACCTCGTGCCGCGTCACAGGCTGTCCCAGGTCTTGATCCAGGCTCGAATGGCCAGAATCAGGGTGGTTACCATCCAGTACCCGGCCGGGCATGGCCGCCTCCAGGACCGTAACCTGGTCGGATCTGGAAGACGGCAAGGTTCGACTCTGGTCGGACGTAGCCGCTGGCAAGACCGGAACTGTCTGCAAGAGTAGGGCCCGGATTCGTGCCAGAGTTGCGAGCAGCATGAGCAGCGTTTCGGACTGGTGACCAGTGTTGAGTCTTCGCAAGATAAAAGCTGCGGACAGCTCGCACGACGCGACGCAGCGTGACGCCAAGGCTTGAGTGGGACTCACTGTGACGTCTAGGAGGGCCCTCAGACAACGTCGCACACGACGCACCGTGCTCAGACCTTGTTCAGGTGGGAGCTTTGGGAAGACAGTACGTAGCAACACGCAGAAGAGCCCAACTTCGGTGTAAAGTCCATCGGGGATCTGCATGCTTTTGATGCTTTTCCACACTTGCTGATCTTGGGACACCCCTAGGCTTGGTCGTTCACCAAACAGGCCACACGCTAGAATAGAGCACTGCTTCGTTTTTTACTTACTTTGAAAAACAGGCAGCTCAAGGTCCCTTGAACTCTCGCACTTTGAAACACGATTGATTGAAGCAGGTACAACAGCTCCAGCAACGACTCCGAGCAGCAAAAATAATCCCCGAGAGGGGGAACACGATTGAAATGTTGAGTGTGCGTTCGTTCATTCGCAATTTTCTACCCTGGCATACTGAGCGCGTGACTCTTGATGTTCGGTTATCGGCCCTTGCAACGCTTGCAACCTAGCCAACCAAGTGCAGCACTAAACCTTCGTGAAAAAAACGAGCGCACTGTTTTTCAGAAGATGCTTGCAGTGCCTCGCAGTAGTGAATGCGGTATAAACACTTGCAAAAAAAATGAATTAAAAAGTGCTCTTGTATTAGAATTTAACAAGTTCGGCTAACCAACAAGTTTCATGGAACCCAATTTCCATAATACATAAAATAATTTTTAAGCAGCACGGAAGCCATTCTGGCGCCGTGGCTTAGTTGGTTAAAGCGCCTGTCTAGTAAACAGGAGATCGTGGGTTCGAATCCCACCGGTGCCTTTTGCTATTTCGCTTCTGTAAATATTTTGGAGTTCTGATTTACCTCGTTTTTCTGTGACCTTACATTGAAGGAAAGCTGTCTCCCGTTTTTACTGTTGGTAAAGAATAGTTGTGATCCGTATGTATTATTTGATCTGGTTTGTATGCGGAGAAACATACTAGTATTCTTTGGTGCTGGTGACTTTCGGTGGTCTTGTTGAACCGAAATTGTATTGTGGTGATTGTTCTTGATCTTCGGTTCTTTATTTCTGCTGTTCTATTGATGTGCACTCCTGAAACAGCCCGAAAAGGCTTTCAGTATTGTAAATATATTAATAAATAAATATGGGTTAAGACCCCTTCCGAAAGTGTGCCCTCTGTGGGAACACTTTGAAGCTGTTACACCCACCATGTCAAACTTTTACCAACTCGCCCAGTTCAACACCTTGTTACAGCCTCTGTGGGAAGACGTGGGATCTCTGCACAATGGTGGACACGAAATACAGCCAATGTTGGGACCCTCGAAACTTTAATAATAATAATAATAATAATAATTTTTATTTGCACGAGAAAGTTTTCCCACTTTAGCATGCGCAGTTTTAGAATCTCCCGTTCTGCGATGCGTCGCTCGTCCCGCCATTGCACAACGCTTCAGACCTTTTAACAATGGGCACGTGACTTTCCAAAGGAGTCTATTACAAACTTCCTTCGTGTTGGGAGTTCAGATAGTCGTCTGAGCAATTGAGATCCGTTACTTATTGTTTTATTATAACTTTACCACTTTAAACGCATATATTGTGGTGAAAAGTGCTCATTTGGGGCACTGCCATACGAGGTAGATTGTGGTGCTTGCGCTGTGTTGCACAGTGCATATCTTTCAAATTTTATTTTCAACCCACCCATCATACAAACTGTTTGGAGTTTCTTAACCTGTGTTACTCACCCTATGCCTGAGATGCCTTATTTTAATGAACCCAAACTAGCCAGCTGGCTATGGGTCCATCTGCTTTTTCAGTAACACGTATGTGTCTTACTCATAAAACAAACTGAATTGAAAGATAGACACCTTTTGATATGGGCCTTTAAATACTGTGTCATCATTCTACTCTATATGTGAACCATTTTGCGCTTCACTGTCATGGCTAGCATATATCTTCCAGGGTGCTACAGCTCCGCACTACAACGAGAGCATGTGGCTTCATTTTGCATACCATTCATATATGCATTCATGCAACTGGCTTTGACAGATTTTGAGCCCCGTGGAAGGTATACGCTGGTCTTGACAATATAGCACAAAGTAGATGAATAAGACTAAAAACACACAAAAAGAAAATAGTTACATCATTATTATTTTTAATGTTCCTGACGTCAGGATTTAGATGATATGCAACAAGCCCCCAAGGCTTCAGCCAGTTCGTTACTGTATTTCATCAAAATGCATATGTTACAAGCAAAAGCTATGAATTCTGCAACAATAGGTGAGATGAGAATGTTTCAGTATTATTCTGGGGTCAACTTGACTGGCACGCAGTACAGCCATTGACAGGGGTTACTTGAGACAAAAGAGAACAGCAGAATGCCACGAGTCCGGCAACAAACGTGTCCAGTGTGCACAACACGAAGCACTTGTGCACGTGACATCTGGAGGCTGCACATTCCGGCACAGTGCTGAATCACTCCTTAAACTTCCACTCTTGTCTGCACATCGGGCAAAGCTGCTGCAACTGCTGCGAGTTGAGCCACTTCATGATGCAGTGGATGTGGAAGCAATGTGAGCACTGGCCCCACACTGATATCAAAGGGAAGAAATAATAAAAAAAAAAGGTTAGCACACTGCAGACATGATACCATACCATAGCAACATTGACAAAAGACAGAAGCTTGGCTGACACGTTTACACATGAAATATGTACATCCATGCTGCCAGTTTCCGGTTAAGGAAAAAAACAACAGATTTTGATTCAATTCTATGCCCTTGACATGTCGTTTCAAGCTCACATGCATATACAATTTTTTCTGAATGTAATACACGCATGTCTGATATTCTTGAAGGATAGCGTTCCCCAAATACTGCTACTTGCCAGCTTTGCACAAATTAACGCTATAAATGTGAATAGCTATGGAATGCTAAAAATGTGGAACATTTGTAATACTAAAATTTCATGATAAAATAATTCTAAAATGTGTCAAAAAAAAAAAAAAAAAAACACCTAAATTTGGCAATATAACTTTTTATAGGCATCTTTCTCGTTTTTAAAACTTTCTGATTTTTAGAAGGTTTGGTTTCCAAATCTAGAGAATGAATCATTGAATGGCATGTTAATGTCCGGTTACTTAGGTGCAGATTGACTAATTTTATAAGTCACAAACAGTGACAAATTGTAATGATGATTTCATCTACCAATGAATTAGTACAACAAAATAGACTTTCATAACCAGCATACCAAACAAACTGCTGAACAATATGCTTAAGGTATGATTTGCACAGGGTAAAATGCCAGGGTGCTGTCCTAGTCAGGGTACAATGTAAATGTCATGACAAAACTCTGACAAAAGACTAACTAACAAAAAATAGGAACACACAAATGTGAGTTCAGACATTTCATCGAATGCCATTTCATTGAATACCGTTTCATTGAACACCATTTCATCGATCGCTGTTTCACTGAATACTGCCTCGTTGCGCAGTAGCAATTTTTGATCTAGGAAATGGCTTTCTTGTAATGCCAGAAGGATAGCAGACTTTTCTTCTCCTAAAGAGGGGAACTAATAATTAAATACATTATTTCCTCTGCTACACCTTCTACTCCTATTTTTTTCATAGAAACCAGTGGCGCACCAACTTGTTTTTGAGTGGAAGGCGGCAAACCAGACCCAGACCCCTTCCCCCCCCCCCCCCCCCCTCCCCCCCCCGCTCCCCCCCCTGGGTGCTGCCGGCCAGTGTTTGCCCTGCCCAGTGGCGGCTGTTCCAGTGGGGGGGCGGGGGGGGGGGGGGGGGGGCAAAACACATGCCTTGCCCTCCCCCCCACCACTCTGAGCATTGGGGGGGGCAAGCGTCCCCCGGTTGGTACGTCCATGATAGTAACTGATGACCTGTGCTGCTAATGTGGCCGATAATAAAAAGGAAACAGCCTTGAAATTTTATGAAACTTGATCATTGGGGACAGTGACGAAGGTAAGCCGCTTCAAGGGTGCGTTCTCATCATTGAAGAAATGTATTCTGTTTTAACCATCAAGGCGTCCTTGAGGCAATGACATGTCCATGTCGAATGAAACAAAAAAAAAAAAAGATGTCTCCCTGCTTATTTTTTGTAATCGGCAGAACTATGTTCTTCGAGAGGAAGTTATTCTCCTAGGATACAATGAAAACACAAATAAATAGGTAAATACAAAATAAAAAAGGTGCAGCAAAGAATAGCTAAATTCCTTTCCGGATGTACCTTTTATGCGTCAGAAAAAAATAGGGAACAAAGTATGTGGTTGAGTATAGCCGCTAACCTTACCTGAAAACAGCAAATAGCAGACCCACTCCAGTTTTGTTATGTTTTATGATTCAGTAACCAAACTTTTTTTGGAAAAACTGACCAGGCTAGTAATTTTATTTCTTGTGATTTGATGGCAGGGTGAAAACAACCCAGAAGCGAGAGTAATGCTCCGAAATTCGGTAAAGTGAATTTCTATGAAACGGCATCAAGCAATTACATGAAGGGGCAATACGGTGTTCGATGAAATGTCTGATACCCACAAGAATGTCAGATTGAATACCTTGCAAGGTTATTTGTGAACAGTCATAATCATGCACATCCTTGCAGCATCTTCCACATACTGATTCCCATATATTCTTTGATAAAAAAAAAAGGTGAAGTCTTTGTCACATGTCTCACTCAGAAAACAAGTGCAGCATCATACACTGCCTGTTATGTGCTAACACTACGTAATCTAGAAAAACTTATACTCTGGACTTTGGTAGTCTCAAGCTGTTGCAGAAAGACATTATGTAGGCCTCAATCCTTCAAAAACATGTTCTATGTTTACCGCTGCGTGCTTATTAAAAGAGGCCTTTTTGAAAATATGCAGATTAATGAACCGGTATGCTTCATATTTGCATATTTCCGATTATTTCTTCTTCAGAGAAAAGTAAATAATAAAACGGCCCGTGTACTAGTACACTTGAATTTTTACATCAGCCTAGTGAGCTGTGATCTTGCATACTTAATTGAATCTGCAATTCAATGTCAGTTTCACCAGCTAAATTTTCAAAGCTTAATTTGAGTCTGATGAGCAGACTCCTTGCATGTCTAAACCATAGGTGCTGTATCCAGCCTTTGCAAATGACTCTGCAGTTTACTGGGGCATAAATTTACATCCACATGGTTTAGCTGCCTAGGTGACTCTGAGCCAAAGCTCCGACCTACAGATCCTCAGGTGGTGAGCTCAAATCCTGGTTGATGTGCCTGCAATCTGACGAAGGCCTATTGCAGAACCGAAATTTCGGCTGCACGACAGAAGATTCTGAGGTGGTCGAAATTGATCCTGTCCTCCGGTGGGGCTTGCCAGATGCCCTTCATTGGTTTGGCACGTAAAACCGAATTTGAATTTGACATGGTTTAAACGAGGGCTCAATATACAGGGGTACGGTTCGCTGAAAACAACAAAAAAGCTAGATACCTGGGACGCTAACCAAATTCCATGTAATGTGCCACGAATACGCAAACCTGGATTGTGCATAGAGTTCCATTAAAAAGGCTCGACTGCTGCAAATTTTTCCGCAACACAAAACATTTGTCCGAGAAGTTTTGAATGGGGAGAAACCTTTACCCAAAGGGCAATCGTCCCCAGGCATTTTGCAGTCCGGGCAGCAGCCATCAAACGCCATGCGGCAGATTCCGCAATTGTCGTCGTTGGCCACCCAGCGCCAAGAAGCGACGCCGGCCCAACCTGAAACAGGGTTTGTTTAATTTAGGTGACCATGCAACCCATTTGAAACTTAGGAAGGGTGCAGATTCGGGCTGGTTGAGAAAGATAGTGATAATAACACTCAGACACAGAATGGCTTTGCAAGTGGATCATTTCGAGGGCTCGTAAAGTGGTTTGCAGAGGAGAAAATGTGTTGTGATGTGGGCAGTGGCATAGCCAGAAATTTTTTGTGGGGCGGGGTGGAGGTCGCACTCAGTTGGTTGAACCATGCTTTAACGAATGCCAACTTTTCATCAAGACACTTTAGCAAATGGTCGGCCACCACACTTTTGTAATGAGCCGCCACCAGGGCCGTAACCAGGGGGGGGGGGGGTTAGGGGGTTCTGACCCCCCCAAAATTTTTTTCTGGGTACGGCCCTGGTCGGTGCACTTGCAGCCAGCCGATTTTAATCTCCCCCTCAGCGCACGCGCAGTGGCGCTGGTCGGCTACCGGGTACCAAACCGGGACCGGTTCTCCGGTTTGCTGCAACTCTCCATTATATGCCACCGATGCACATGATTCATAGGTGAAAATAAGACAATAGACACTTTCAAAATGGCCGCCATTGTCCCCGAAAACCCCCCCCCCGAAATATTTTTCTGGGCACGGCCCTGGCCGCCACAGACTGTCACCGCAAACGCAGGCGGTGGGGAAGGGGGGGGGGTCAACACACTCTTAAGTTATTTGCTAAAACGTGGATTCTTTCAAATGACTGCTGTTCACTAAAACATCATTCGCTCATGCTATATAGACCCGTGCTGAAGCCCCATAAGCCTCCCACTGGCTATGCTGCTGAATGCGAGATTTGTGCTTTTTGGGTCCATATCACGAGCGAATGATGTTTTAGTGAACAGCGCCATTTGAGCAAATCTACATTTTAGCAAATAACAGGGGCGCATTAACCCTCCCCCTGCTCTGCATTCAAGCCGCATGTGGCGGCAGTCTGCAGCGCCTCATTACAAAAATGTCAAACCCTTGGCCCACCCGTAAACGCCACTTCGCGGAGGCTGACCGTTCCCTAAAGTGTCTTTCGATGAAGAGTCGGCATTCGCTAAAACGTCGCTCGACCAATCGAGTGCCACCTGTGCTTTTGATAAGCAGGCAAGGTGTCAAAGACAATGGTAATGGTTTTCCGAAACAGGACGAATCAGAACAGGAGCATTCCGTAAGTTCAAAAGGACTATTACAGAGGAAAGAAATGTGTTGCGATGTGGGGGTATCTGCTTTTGATAAGCATGCCACATGCCCTCAAGTAGATTATAGCTGGAGGGGGGATGGCAGGGGTGGGATCTAACCACCAATCTGTTTCAAACACTACTTCTCTATCAACTGAAAAAGATGACACATTGAAAGAAACACATTCCATAGTTGGGTCCTACTCTTAAGCTCGGAAACGTGCAGTTGCAGACAAAGGCAGTAGCTGTTTCAAAGACGCGGGATGAAAAGATCGGTGGACATTTCGCGATGCGTAGGTCATTCCTTTCAGCTCTCTCGTGTTTGGAATTTTGACCCCGCTTTCTGAAAACTCGTGAAAACCGGACGAGGCCGAGATCCAGGTGTTAGAGGTATGCCATTCGATCCTTCGGGGCTCCACCGATATTACCGGCGTGGAGGAACGAGAGAGGCGTCACCCCTCATACACGTGTTACTCATACGGCCACGTAACGAGACAAGAGCGGGAAAATACTCCACAGGATCGCCTCACTCGGAGCTGAGGAGCACTTCAGTATGCTGACGATTTGGGTAATGTCCACTCCAGTCGAGGTGGTCGTGAACACTGCATAAAGCTACGTCATCAGCATTGTTCCGAAGTGTACAGCGAAGGTACAAACCACGAAATGGTGTAATCGATCGTTCTCTCGTACGATCCCTGTACTGAGACAGTTGTGGCTGTTTCAAATTAGCTGCCGCGATTCACACAAATCAATTAAACAAAATATTTGAATGACAAAGACACCACGTGGGAACGGCTGGGTTGTGTTACGGCACAGAAGATTAAATGTCCGAGCACGAAATAAACGTTTGAGGACGCGATGGAGCCACGCGAGAAGTTCTCTAGGGCTTTGTAGGCGGAACAGATCGAAATATAAATGAAATCGCGCCTACTTTTAATGTTCACTTTCATTTTGGCGTTCCCGAACGTTCCGGGGCACTCCAGGGCGATCGAATGGCGCCGGCGGAAGTCGTCACTCCAACTTCCGCCGAAAAACGGACTACATTCGAGTCAATTTCTTCCAGAATGTTCTGGAAAGTTCTAGAAGCTTCCGCCTTTTTGCTCAAATAATTCTGTTTCCGGAATATAGTTCTGCATGTACGAGGCATTTAAGATAATAGTACTTAATTTATTGAAAATATATTCACATATATACAATTTAAGAACAAAATTAAATACTTTAAATAAAATAAAAGCTTTGTTGTGCTCAATGAAAGTATCTGCGTACTTGCCGGCGGAAGTGCGTAGGGATATGTGACGCGATGGAACGGTGTGGAACCGTCGAGAACATTCGACAGCCGGATTAAAAGCCCGCCAACCGGCATTGTGCGAGCATTCATTCGGATACTTGCGCTCTGTACCCGACGGAATCTGCGCTCAAGGTACGCAGTTCTTGTTCTCTTCTGTTATAGTATTCTATATGTGGTAAAATTATTGGAGGACTTTTCTGCCGCCGGCGCAGGTCGACTGTTGTCCTCATTTCGGAATTCCGCTTGTTTTTTTTTTCCAGATGCCCGAAGAAGTGCGCATGGAGGATGCCGCCGGCGAGGCGGAGACCTTCGCTTTCCAGGCGGAGATCGCTCAGCTTATGAGCCTGATCATCAACACCTTCTACTCCAACAAGGAGATCTTCCTCCGGGAGCTCATCTCCAACTCGTCCGACGCTCTGGACAAGATCCGCTACGAGTCTCTCACAGACCCGACCAAGCTGGACGCCCAGAAGGAGCTCTTCATCAAGATCATCCCCAACCGCGATGACCGGACCCTGACCCTCATCGACACTGGCATTGGCATGACCAAGGCCGACCTTATCAACAACTTGGGCACAATCGCCAAGTCCGGCACCAAGGCCTTCATGGAAGCGCTGCAGGCCGGCGCCGACATCAGCATGATCGGCCAGTTCGGTGTGGGATTCTACTCGGCGTACCTGGTCGCCGACAAGGTGACTGTCACGTCCAAACACAACGACGACGAGCAGTACACGTGGGAGTCGTCCGCCGGCGGTTCCTTCACCATCCGTACGGACAACTGCGAACCGCTGGGACGCGGCACCAAGATCGTGCTCCACCTCAAGGAAGACCAGACTGAGTACCTCGAGGAACGCCGCATTAAGGACGTTGTGAAGAAGCACTCGCAGTTCATCGGCTACCCCATTAAGCTGCTGGTCCAGAAAGAGCGGGAGAAGGAAGTCTCGGACGACGAAGAGGAGGAGGAAAAGGAGAAAAAGGAAGACAAGGAGAAAGAGGACGAGGCCGTCGACGAGGAAGGCAAGCCCAAGATCGAGGACGTGGACGAAGAGGAGGAGGAAAAGGACAAGAAGAAAAAGAAGAAAATCAAGGAGAAGTACTCGGAAGATGAGGAGCTGAACAAGACCAAGCCCATCTGGATGCGCAATCCCGACGACATCTCTCAGGAGGAGTACGGCGAGTTCTACAAGTCCCTGACGAACGACTGGGAGGACCATCTTGCCGTCAAGCACTTCTCGGTTGAAGGGCAACTCGAGTTCCGCGCCCTGCTGTTCGTGCCCAAGCGCGCCCCGTTCGACCTGTTCGAGAACCGCAAGCAAAAGAACAACATCAAGCTCTACGTGCGTCGGGTCTTCATCATGGATAACTGCGAGGACCTGATTCCCGAGTACCTCAACTTCGTCAAGGGCGTCGTGGACTCTGAGGACCTCCCGTTGAACATCTCCCGCGAGATGCTCCAGCAGAACAAGATCCTGAAGGTGATCCGCAAGAACCTGGTCAAGAAGTGTCTGGAGCTGTTCGACAGTGTCAGCGAGGACAAGGAGATGTACAAGAAGTTCTACGAGCAGTTCAGCAAAAATATCAAGGTAAGCAATCTTTTTTACACTGTTGCATACCTGCCCAGTTGTTTTCAAGTCTCAACAAACTGCTGCAATGCTACAGAGGATCACCTGTATCCAGGTAGCATGAGCGGTGCAATATAGATGTAATGAAATTGCCTTTGTGAATTGTCTATTCCTTTTTAAGCAAAATGCCCCCTCTTCCATTCTCCTGGGTTTGGTTTCTCTGAACTTGGCAGGTGTGCTGTTCTGTTCAGCCAACCTTGCCTCGACTAATCAAAGCTTGCAAACCTCCCCTTCCTCCACACATTGTCATCTCAGTTGGCTGTGTTTAGTCTTCAAAATTTCAGTGTGCTGCCTCAAATAAGTGTGCAGGCTTTGGTTATTCCTGGTGGTATTGATTTAGCCCACCTTCCCCGCACACACATGCGCTGCGTCCAAGCCCTGGCGCTCGGTGGCCCTCGGGTTGCGGGGCATCGGGGCTGTGAGGATGTCAGTGGTGCACAAAGGGGTTAAGGAGAGTAACCCAGGGTGGCACTGGGACGCACCAGGGCCTCTTTTTTAATGCCCCATTGGTGTCGTCTATCGTACCCGCCCCACATTCCTTCCTTTAGTTAAATAGTCTTGACCTAGTAAAGGACTGGTGACTGATCTTCCCATTTCTTGTTTCCAGTTGGGCATCCACGAAGACTCTCAGAACCGCAAGAAGCTCGCGGAGTTCCTCCGCTACTACACGTCTGCCTCGGGCGACGAAACTTGCTCCCTCAAGGACTATGTGTCCCGCATGAAGGAGAACCAGAAGCACATCTACTTCATCACAGGAGAGTCAAAGGACCAGGTGGCCAACTCTGCCTTCGTGGAGCGTGTCAGAGAGCGCGGCCTGGAGGTGATCTACATGATCGAGCCGATCGACGAGTACTGCGTTCAACAGCTTAAGGAGTACGATGGCAAGACCCTGGTCTCTGTGACCAAGGAGGGCCTTGAACTTCCCGAAGACGAGGCGGAGAAGAAGCGGCAGGAGTTGAACAAGAACAAGTTTGAGAACCTCTGCAAGCTCATGAAGGACATCTTGGACAAGAAGGTGGAGAAAGTCATCGTGTCTAATCGTCTGGTCAAGTCTCCCTGCTGCATCGTCACGTCTCAGTACGGCTGGACTGCCAACATGGAGAGGATCATGAAGGCCCAGGCACTGCGGGACTCTAGCACCATGGGCTACATGGCGGCCAAGAAGCACCTGGAGGTGAACCCAGACCACCCGGTCATGGAGACCCTGCGGCAGAAGGCGGATGCTGACCGCAACGACAAGGCGGTGAAGGACCTGGTCATGCTGCTCTTTGAGACTGCGCTCCTCTGCTCCGGGTTTGCCTTGGAGGATCCCCAGCTCCACGCGGACAGGATCTACCGGATGATCAAGCTCGGTCTTGGAATTGACGAGGATGAGGTTGCGGGAGCCGGAGACAACACTGCTGCCGCGCCTGCCGGCGAGGACATGCCGCCCCTTGAAGGCGACGAGGAGGATGCTTCCCGCATGGAGGAAGTGGATTGAAAACTTCAACCCAGAGCAAAAGAAGAGAAGGAAAATTCCAGCAGGACTGGTCAACTCACATTATCATTACCCTGTACAGCCATTCCTTTGCCTATCCCTCTTTGGGGGAGGTATTGTGTGCCAGAGTTCTTTGTGTGAATGTTTCATTAAATTAAGTTCGTTCCCCGGTCATGTTTACCTCTTGTGTGTCTTGGTCGAGCTGGCACTGCTGGCTTGTGCCTTTACCTGGGTACTGTACCCATCTGTGCGAGTGGCGTTGCTCTCATTGCTACCTGGCTGGCTACCACTGGCTTGGCAGGCCCCAAATATCTGCTGAGCTATACATGCAGTTTTGAGGTCGTTTCAGGCTGGTAAAGCTTTTAATAGATTTATTTTTTTATTACTTTATTTTAAATCATTGATAAGAGTATGCCTTAAAATTAGTTTATTTCAAGGTCTTTCACTCGTTTTTTCTTTTCATCCATTTCATGTCTGCAAATAATTCCAGTATAGTGCCTTTAGTTGTGTTGGGATTGATTATGGAATGGCATTTGTGAAGTGGTATTTCCTTTTTTCTAAGGCTAATAGAGATGGAGGGGATGTCCAGGCATTCCTTTTTCCCTCGACAGGTCTTTCTGTGCGCTGCTGCAATACAGAAAAACGAGAAAACAAATATACTCCTTTCCACCAGAAGTGCGAGCTCAGAATAAGGAGCTCACGCTTGTGGCCTTCACTGCAGCACACAAGGTGATCTTTTAGTATTTATGAATGTCCTGTAGAATTAAAAAGCTTTTACATGTACAGGGTGTTTAGCTAACTTGTACGAAGATGAGCTGGTGCATGCTGTGTTTGACAAACGCTGCAGTATTGTGCAATCCAATTGAGAAAGTTGAGATATTTCTGATGTGCCAAACTGGCTAAATTGAGACAAATTATTAGTCTTAATTTTTTAGATATTTGTGCACAAGTTCTTTCATACATCAGCTGCATATATTTTTGTGAGGAAACTCGCCATTGTGTCATTTCTATCAAAGTAGCTTTTACTTGTCAATTATTATCAAGCTTCGAAGAATGGGAGATTAAAAAAAAAAAAAAAATCCCACATGTCTATGTCATGTGGGATTACTTTCGGTGTCATATCTAAATTATCCCACAGCTTTTTTTTTTTTTTTTGAGTTTCAAGCTATACTGGAAACTATGTATATTAGTTAGCAAGTGAGGTGGTCAAAATTTAACTTTGACATTTCATCTGCATGTACAAATAAGGTGTGAAAAAAAAAGGGTCAATATCCTGTCTGTATTCAGTGTGTCATCTGGAAGCTGATGCATGAAGTCAAGTCGTACCTAGCGAAAAGCAAGACTAGGGCATTGAAAAGCCTCCCGCCAAGAACCTTTATGGTCTAAAAGGATGGAAACATGCTCAATTTAACAATCGTGTTCAAAAGAAACTTGTACCAGCATAGTGAAATTGTTTAGCAGTGCAGTACCATAGATTCTTTTCAAGGCTCCAAGATTTAAAACTTTCTATGCACCAAGGAGAGCAGGAGACGAAAGTGCGTGGGGATGTGAGAACGCTGAACTCTGGTTTGAATGACCAGTGGGTAGACCTAAAGCTAGCTGTCCTCGCTTCCACACCACTCGTAAAACGCGTTCAAACGCAAGAGCCAAGCACCGTACGACGGTGTTTCAATGCGTTCGAGGAGTGTAGTTTGGGGTATGCCCACTAATTATTTTAACCGGCGCTCAACGTTTTGACGTCCCTATGCACTCTTGTCTCCTCCTCAGCCTCTAGGCAAAATAGTGCAGTTTTACATGACATATGCCCATGGCTTGAAATCTCGCCAGACGCCATTGTTGATGAACTTTTGCCCTGTGTGTTTCTATGTGCAAGTTTAGGCAGTGTTCTCCAGCTCTCTAGTTATTTTACATTGGGATTGATTGCGCCAGCCAGAGTAATTGGGCGGGAACAGAAAAGGACATCTGCTGGTACTCAATTTTTATTTATACCAGTCTTTATTCCGACTTAAGACGAGCCAGTGATCGAGATGTGAACCTGTTGATGGCCAGCCCAGCGGATGCCACCGGGGCTACTCCGAAAGACAAAAAGGGAAGTAAGCGTGGATTTATTCCGCCACAAAAAGTCTCCGGTCGGACTTATTGAAATCTTTCCCATATCCAAGCCAATCCCTTCGCTTGTGGTTTTCGCCAACAGCGAAAACCATGCCAATAACTAATCGTCTGCATGCAAAAGATGAGGGAAAGTGGCAGATGCTGTTCGACGACATGGCATAATGTGGACTATATCGGAAGTAAAAACATGCCTCGTGAAACTGCCCTATATTGCTGGTGAGGTGAGGAAAGTAATAATCTGTTGGATCTCCCTGAAAATGCAATTTCTCCGACTGAAAGACGATCTGGTGTAGGCACCAAGGGCACAAGGAGTGCAGGGTGTCTCTTTCGAATGTCCAAGCTTCCAGCACATGTTCGTTGCCTTTCGTCCTGCTTTGACGGCACGTGCATGCTCAATTTTATCGATATGCCGATGCGTCATCCAAGGCAAGATGCTCGCGCTGAAGGCAGGACAGACAAAGGACCTCCCTGTGGTTCTCATCCTCTCGGTGACTATGGTCGACACCATTTTTGACACGTCTTTGCAGAGAGATAGTCCCGGCAAGGGCCAGATTGAGATCTTTCACCCATCTCTTTTCATAGCCGTTTTATTCTATCCGCTGGCCTTTCAAACGAGCAGGTACACGAAGGAAACGTATGAGGGATTGAGTCGTTCGTGCGAATGCGCTACGCATCTGCACGCGATGAACGTTGCTCAGCTTTTTGCCGCGGTGCATTGCAAGTGCGCATTCTTTTCCTACAACAGCCTACCATCCCTGCGGTTACGGCTGCTGGCAATACGACAGCAAAACTCGACCGGCACGGAACCAAAATTGCCACACCCTTCAGCTCTACAGGGCGTTTCTAAGCACTCTTCTGGTTTACAAAAATTTCTATAAGGAAACCAATGAATGGAGTGCATTGAAACTTTTCACACAGGTGTATTTAGGCGAAGCATTCATCATACTCATATTTTGTGAGTGTCAGTTTCAGGAAAGGAATTTTTGTGCATGAAAAAGACTCGCTTTTCCCTATGGACAGGGATGAAAATGGTAAAAACTTTCTTGTTGACAATGCTAGTCGGAAATATACATGCTCGGGTCTGCTTTCGGGTGTTCATCTTGAAGACGCATTCACATTTTTTTTTTTTAATGCTGTGCCATCTGTGAGCAGCAGCACCAACCAGACAGCCTTTTACAGTTTTCCTCCCCGTGCATAGGTAAAAAAACATTTTTTTAGGCTCAAGTTATTTTCCCTAAAAATCTGCTCATAACATCTGAGTATGTATAATAAATGCATCAACTAAGGACACCTCTGCGAAAACTCTCAGTGTATTTGGTTCATTGATACAAATTTGTTTACAAGCGAACAGCGCTCGGAAACGCCCTGAGACCCCAACACACATTGTGACGCACTTCGATGCGGCCGGCGCGTTCCTCGTGAACTGCCGAGCGCGGCGCAGACATTTGGCATGTCGAGAGTTCTCGTGAGTTCGGCCCTATACGACGGTCGAAGCCCTTCCGGGCCTCGCCCAGGTACAGACGTATCCCTCCTGGCAGGCGGTCACCAGACAGTCTTCGCGGAACACGAGCGCTGTCAGCCTCTCCGGTGCCACCTTCTTGCAGATGTGCGGCTCCAACATCGGCACCTCGTCGAGCCGCGGGCATGCCGGTGTCCCCACCAACCGGTTCCGCGCCCCCGCGGCACGCTTCCGGGCGTCCGATCCCGTTGTCCCTGGACTGCTCCCGATCAACAGGCTCGTGCGCGCTCGCGGCTGCTTGAGCACGTCCTCCGTAAGGTCCCAAAGGCAGAGCTGCGTGTCCTGCCCGACCGATCCGAACCGGTACGACGTGTCCGGGCAGTCCCCCGACGCGTGTCCACCCTCTAGGCATGCGTCGAAGGCCACCCCCTGCACCCACGACCGGTGACCCTGTCCGCGCGCCACCACCCGCTTGTCCTGGAACGACCAGACGGTCACCAAGTCGTCCTCGCCGCCGGCCACCACATAGCGCCCGTCGGGGCTCCAGCAGACACACAACAGTCCCCCGAAATAGGAGCGCACCAGACCGACCAAGTCCATCGTGTCATAGCAGAAGACCCGCAGGAAGCCGTCCTGGCTGGCCGTGGCGAGGTAGCGAGCGCACGGTGAGAAGGCGAACTCATGTAACGCGCCCTCGCCCACGACCCAGCGGTAAAGCGGGTTTCGGGTACTCTTTGTCTTGCAGGTGAACACTGAGAAGCCATCGCCCTGCTTGAACAGCTGGTAGTGGGGCGGCGTGGAGCCGCAGGGCAGGTCCTCTTTGTAGACGTAGAGCTGGCCACTGGCGTGCGAAACCAAGAACAGGCTGGAGGAGTTGGGCAGCCAGCGGACGCAGGTGACGCGACTCTTGTCGATGAAGCGCTCATCGTTGTACAGGCGGCTCAGTTCCTTTTTGACGGGGTCGATGAGCTGCACCTGCCCTGCAGAGAAGCCCACCAGGAGCAGCAGGCCACCCTCGGATGTGGCGGTCGGGTGGAAGTCGTGGCACGTCGGGTATGTGCCTTTGTACACGCGCTTGTCCACGGGCTTGCTTAGGTCGGCAGCCTGCGGAGACGGCGGTAAATGTTTTTGGTTGTCTCGAATATGCACACATAAAATACAGATTTTCATTTTTCATTTCATCAACCTCTTGCAACCATACTAAAGTTCATTCGGACACAACTCGGGAGTGGTCATGTGAAAACATGGCTTCTACCTGACGTCACTTAGTGAGAGGCAAACTTTCAGAAATAGAACCACCGGTGTGTCGGATAATCTACTGTAAAAGATCAAATACGTTTTAAGAATGGCAAGGGTCTTTTTTGCAGCTCCCCTTTAGAGGTGTAATTTGATAAGTGCAGCACCCAGGAATGCTAACCTGGAGTCTTTGGTTTCACACAAAACATGAAATGCTTATCGAAAAAAAGAAAATGCTAGATTATTACGATCTATTGGGCAATAACCTACTGTAGCCTTTTACAGCGGAGCTGTAGTTAAGGGCTAGGTTTTCCCGGTTTCGTGTCCGTGGACAAATAAATCTCTACACAACCCTCTGGACAGCTACCGCCATCTGTGAGCGACGGCGGCAACCAGACAACCGGCTTGCCGGTTGTCGCTCATAGATGGCGGCACATAGTACAGCTCCTCCGCTTTTCCTTCTTCACCAGACTGAAAAAACTGTTTGTTTGTTTTTGTTTAAATTTAATGTTTACGTTTTTACATTTTCGGGAAGGATCCTGAATTTATGTTTTGAACACTGCCAATTATATTATATTGTTGATGTTTCCGAAGGATACTGGCACTTTTCCGAAGTGCATTTTATTTCGATACATAGCTCTTTTTATTTTTTTTTTCTCTTTTTTAATTGAAGTGCAAGGTTAGCAGTCACACCGGCATAGCAGTCGCTTTTGCGAGCCGCAGCACCGGCTTACGAACGTTCCACGGCGCCCAACTCACCTTCTTAACACCGCGGTACATGTAGACGTACAGTTCCCGGCCCACGTTGAAGCAGATCCGCTCTTCGCTCGAGTCCGGCAACGACACAAACGACACCTTGACCGGGCTGTTGGACTGGCTGTTGTAGCCGACGCGGTTGGGCCGCGAGTATTCGCTCAAACTGAGGACCTTGTAGGTGCCCTCCCTGGTTGTGAATTGCGTCTTGAGGTCGTCTTTGCCGGCCCCTTCGCAGTGCGTTGCCATCTTGACGAACCTCTCGGGCCGATCTTGTTTCAGCAGCCGGGCGCTCAGAGGAGCCCTGCCCCTGCAGGCACGATCCTGCCAGGCGCCATTCTTTGCGTTTTGGCCCGAAGTCCTCCTAATCCGCGCTGCGGCATTTCAAGACGGGAATCGAATGTTCGCTGCAGATTTAGATGCCGGGCAAATGCTTATCGCACGCGGTAACGCCGAGAGATCGCTCCAGCTCCGCCCGGTGATCCTTGCGCAGGAGGCATCGCACCAATAAAAACAAAACAAGCTCCACAGTACAGACCGGCGGACTGACTGCGGCTCTGGATTCAGAACAGCCACGAGCTAACGCTAAGAATAGACAACAGAAGCCAATCCATGTCGAGGCAAGCTGTTGGGAAAAAAATGGCGTACGGTGTTGGTGCATTTCGCATGGCGAGTAGGGTGGTGTAAGCTCTGACGGCTCTGACGCTTCTACGGTGGTAATGGCGAGACAGAATCGAAAAAGGAAGAAGACCGCGGGCAGCGAGCGCAGTAAGTTCTCCCGGAAAGATCGGAGACATTTGATCGAGTTCGGCGAGCGTCACCCCGCCGACGAACAACCCGTAGACGAACAACCCGCCGAAGGCCGACGGGAGACGGTCGTCGAGCTCAAGGAGCCCGTCGGTAGCGACGTCGACGTCAGCTCCGATCCCGAAGCCGACGAAGAGAGCTCGGAGAGCGACGCCGCCGACGCTGTTCAGCAGCTGCTCGGCACGTTCGGTCGTTCGAGGGCCGAGGCTGCGGATTCCGATGGCAGCGAGGACGACGACGACGATGACGAGAACGCATCCGTCGAGCCGCAGGATGGTGACGGCGAACAGGATGATGCCGACGTGGGTTCTGACGCCGACGTGGTGTCCGACGCCCCGTCCGACAACGAGAGCCTGCCGGAGGGAGTGGAGGACTCGCCAGACGAGCACGAGGATAAGGTATGGCCGTTTCAGTTGCACGGAGGATAGCTTGTAAAAATGACCGTGGCTTGGAATCTGATCGGAACATGCAAGGGCGAGAAACTTTGCATATTAGGATAGTTAGTCCCCAGCTATACAGCCCTCATTTCAGCCGTGAAGTGATCCGACTGAAGGTATAAAATAGGTGTGTGTGTGTGGGGGGGGGGGACTTTGAGATTAGAAAGCAGATGGCCTTGCCCAGTTTGGCCATGGAGCAGAAGGGTGTGCATAGGATATAAACATGGACACGTAGGAACCGTTAATTAAACAGTCGTAGAACACTTATGTATATTTTTTTTTGAGTAAGCGGGGCCATCAAGTTTACTGGGGGACTAATAAAGAGAGTGAAATCAGGAGGAAGCACCTTATGCTGTTCTTCTGATAACTACGTGCCAAGCAAACAGAAGATATTTGGGGTGTACCAGCAAAGGAACAGCAATTGATTGATTTCGCTCTCCCGGGTGTCTTTCCCGTACAGCTGAAATTTCAATTACTTGGCATACTCTGTTCACCCGAAGTTGACGGGCCAATCATCTGCCTACCTTTTGTAACTTGACCCCACTCTCTGCACGTGTGTATGACTGGGAGCATGATCGTGCGACGGAAGATTGGCATATCACTTGTCCAATGAGCACGTAGCTTCCATCGCTTAGTGGTGAACGGATTGTATCGGTTGGTTGGCACTATAGTCACTTCTACGCTAAGAGTAGCGGCACTCCATTCCCGAATTCTCTTGTGGGCTCTGCCATTTTGAGTGACCTTTTGCTAAATTACCCAAGCACCAAGGAGAATGCTGCGAGTGTGGTGACATGTGCTGGCGTCAGCAGCAGTAACTGTTGTAAAGCAAAATGCTAAAACAAATGGCACCTTGCACGTGTATTTGTCTGTGCTTTATTTTGATTACTTAATTTGAATCTTTTATACGGGGAAGGTGAGTGCGTGCAGCGTGTGTACCTACCATACCTCGGCAAACCTCACTCATGAGGGCCCTCACTCACCGTCACTCACCCTCATCTTCACAGGTGAGGTGAGGGTGAGTGAGTTTCTGAACCAGGAAAATTCATGAGTGTGAGGGTGAGTGAGGGCCGTGAGGGACATGAGGGGTACGAGGGCCATGAGTGCGTGAGGGCGGTGAGTGGCGTGACGGCGGTGAGGGCCATGAGTGCGTGAGTGGTGTGAGGGCGGTGAGTGCGTGAGGGGTGTGAGGGCCATGAGTGCGTGAGGGCAGTGACATGAGAGGCGTGAGGGCGGTGAGTGAATGAGGTGTGTGAGGGCCATGAGTGCGTGAGTGCGTGAGGGCGGTGAGTGCGTGAGGCGCCCTTCAGATCGAGCATCTTTCTCAGCAATTTTGGTGTTAATGGCGGGTTGTTCTCTAGCTTTCCCCGAGATCGGGTCCGGCTCGAAATGAGCAAGCAACTCGGAGCAATTCGAATACGTTTGAAGCGGCTGCATCCAATCAGGGATGCAAAATTTTCACGTGATACCTCGTGCCGGTGATGATGACACCCAAAGACTTGGTTCTGGTTTGAAATCGATCGTTTTTTTGGAAATAAACTGTTTCAGAAAGGTGCATTCATATTCTTAACGAGATATAAATGCATAAAAACATGTTTATAACGCGTAATTGTGTCTAAACAGTGCAAGAAAAATAAAATTTTATGATGACGATGGCAAATTGCAGCAATTGGTTGCTGCGTGTGATCGCGGGTGGCCCGTGTTGCTGGTGTTGCGACGTAAAGTTTCTGGGCGAAATTGCCCCATCTGAAGCTGGCCTGAGTGGCGTGAGGGGTGTGAGGGTCGCAAGGGCGGTGAGGGGCGTGAGGGCGGTAAGTGGCGTGAGTGGCATGAGGGCTATGAGTGCGTGAGGGCCGTGAGGGCGGTGAGGGCGGTGAGTGGAGTGAGGGCTATGAGTGGGCATGAAGGCGGTGAGGACTGTGAGGGCGGTGAGTGGCGTGAGGGCCATGAGGGCGGTGAGTGCGTGAGGGCCGTGAGGTTCAGTGAGGGTGAGTGAAGGGCTGAAGGTGAGTGTGACTGTGAGGGTGAGGATGAGTGAGGGGCTGAAGGTGAGTGTAGCTGTGAGGGTGAAAGTGAGTGAGGGGCTTAGGTGAATGTGGCTGTGAGGGTGAGGGTGAGTGAGGGCGACCTAAAATGCCGACCTCTGGTACCTACATTCCCAGCATTCTCCTTGATGCTTGGGTAATTCAGCAATAGGTCTATTAAAAAGATTTTTGTAAATGAGACATCCTTAGATTTAGATACCATGCTAGAAAGCTCGGGCAATATTGTTCTGCTCGGTTGCAGACAGTTTTAATACTTTTAGAGGACGGAAGACTGTTTCCTCCAATCTCAGATGAAGCTTCAGACAACTGGCCACAATGATTTTATACTCCAACATGACTAAAGTGTCTTTGCCCTGAGGCGTGGCTTGTTTAGAGGCTCTAGTCGGCTCATTTCCTTTTTCAATGCGTGGGCAGAGTAGGATGGATTAGAAACATTGTTTGTGCTTTACAAGGGCTGAAGGATCCTAGCCCATTGCCAATGGGATTAGAGGACACCAGTCAAAAATGCGTCTTGTGCCACCAAAGCAGTTATTTGGAGAAAGCGTTCCTCACAGAACTTCATTCTGAAATGCGGATCCTAATCTTCTCGTGCATTTCTTTATGTCAGGCGGACGACCCGTATGTGGTGCACTGGGAGTGGCACCTAGAGAGCGACCACTTCCCGCTGGCCAACACCACCCGCTTCCGGCGGGAGGAGCGCTGGCCGGCCCTGGGCAGGCTGAGTGTCACTGAGGTCCAGGACAACCCCCGCGAGGTGCCCATGAGTCGGAACTGGGGCCCACACCTCAAGGAGGCCCTGCGGGACGTGGCCAGGACCCTGTCGCCGGTCGGCCAGGGTTTGTACCCATCTCGCAACGTGCGAGGCTGGATGCCACAAGCTACCTCCCGATACAAAGGGCATAGTGCACTGTGCACAATGACCCTCACCCTCCTTTGCATGTGGGATTTCTCAAGTCCAAAAGCTGGTCTCCCGGGGTAGTACGTGTTTCGCAATGTGTGAAGCTGGGTGGCTCAAGCTACCACCCAATACAGAGGACGGAGCCCATTACTCTCCATTCGTCTGTCAGCAACCTCCAAGCCCAGGGGCATAAGGATGGGAGTAGATATTGGCAAATCTTAAACGCTTCTGTCGGTGGTCCCGCGGGAAAGAACAAAAAAAAGCGCGACAGAGGAGCGGAGAAAGAAAGCAACTGATAAGTTTAGCGTGTTCATTTTGTCGCGACAAGTTGAAGTTGCTTGAGTGCTTTTCAACCTTATTTTATTTGATAAAATGTGAGATGCCAGCATTTTGTGCAAATTAAAGGTTGAAAAAACTAGATACAGACCTTGGAAGTGATGTTTTTTTTTTGCTTCTTGGCATGTATGAAAGCATCGCCAGCAATATGGTCCCATTGGAACCACCGATGTCCGCATCTATGCCCTACCGTTCTGAAGTAGTCGGAAGGCGTGAGACCTTTTGCTCTAGATTATTATATTAACCCAATGTCCAGGCCCTTTGCTTGTGGAGTTTCTCAACTACAAAAACAGAAGGGCTGTGTCAGTAATAAAAACGTATGCGATGGGGCGTCCAATGTGGAGAAAGCTGATGCAGTTGGCGCTCGTGAACCTTGTGACTCGGGCTTTGTGACAGAAGATGTGGAATTAGAGGACATTCGTAAGAATGGATGCTGGTTTTGAGAGTGGTAGAATTATGTCTGTTGCGTTTCTCCTACTGTCTGTCTTTTTCTTTTCCTTTTGGATTGGCAATGGGCTAGGATGCTTCAGCCCTTGTAAAGCACAAACAATGTTTCTAAGCACGTCAAGAAAGAGTTTAATGACAGCCTCATGATCCTTAGCTGTGAGTGTCAGTCTTGTCGAAGTACTATGAGTTCATCTTGAAACTGTGTGACTAGACACAGACAAGGGCAGAGACTGGATGACATGAACACTGTCTAGTTGCGCTGTTTCAAGATGAATACATACCAACTTGCCCAATTATTCCTTCTGTCTACTATATGTGGGATTAGACATTGAGAACGCAGATATGTTTTGTAAAGCATCGTGCCCCCCGCCCTTGCAGTAGTGCCTGAAAGGTGCTGTGAATTTTCATTAAATAATGAATAAACTGGTTTCATCTTCCAGTGCGATTCAACAGGTATCGCTCTAAGGTAGAATATTTCCTTGCAAGAAGCCATTCAGTGATGACAGGCAGACGATGCCGAAAGCAACTCTCGTCGCTTAGTGAAGAAGTGAAGAACAGTTTAGTGAACACCAGATTTCACAAGCGAGGAGAAAACCGCAAATGATCAACACATATTCATGTCATGTTGTGCACCTTTTGTCATTATCAGTCTTGGGTAAGTTACTTTTAAAAAGTAATTCGTTACAGTTACAGTTACTTTCAGAAAAAAGTAGCGAAGTTACTGTTACAGTTACCGCAATAAAATAGTAACTTGTTACAGTTTGTTACTTTTGAAAAGTAACAACGTTACTTATCAGTTACTTTTCTATAATACAAACCATTTAGGGAAAACTAGAAAATGTCCCTTACCAAGTGGTATTGCATAAAATTTAAAAGTGTGCTTTTTAGTTTATGTTGTAACTTAGCAGCAGTTGCTTCTAGAAAGTATTGTCTGAAAGTTCCTCTCATTTGATGGCGAACACGTCTCTGCCCTTGCTGAACAGGTGCTCAACTGGCACGCTGGAAGGAATCGCACGGGGGAAAACATGGACCCAATACAAATGCCCTATCCTTGTTAGCACTAGCACATTGCTGGCTCGTGGACGGTTGAGTTGGATCCACAGAGTCGCTGAAAATATTTCAGTTTGTACCCGACAAGCCAGAAACAAACCCCGTGCAAACAGCAGTAAATATTGCCTCGACTGTTGACACCACGCCGGAGTAGTCGCGCAAATCAAAATACGAAACATTCGCATTGCGTAGTAGTGGCGCTAATCAAAATACGAAACATGCGCAGTGCCCTCTGCGTGTATTGTTGATTCACGGTTGATCCACCCGATTAAAAAGAGTTTGCGCAGAAAAAGGGACAACCGCAACATAGATAGTGCTTCAAGATACTTAGATGTAAGTGCTCAGTCACAAAGTACAAGCGTGTCTGTAAAGATAACTAGATTTTTTTTTTTCATCAGATCTACACATGGCTATATTCGGGTCGTGACTCGCGAGAAAGAACGTATTTACAAGTTTGTGCAAAGCCAACTTGACACTTGAAATGTCTGAAAAGACAATTTGGAAAGTGCAAGGAATAGCTAGATTGTACTCGTTCAATGATATATTATTCATGAAACAACTGGAAAGTAGCGACAAAAGTAACGTCGTTACATTCATCGTTACGTCAGAAAAAGTAATAGAACTACACTTACAAGTTACAATTTTAAAAAGTAACTCGTTACAGTTACAAGTTACCAAAAAGTAACAAAGTTACAGTAACGCGTTACTACCCAAGACTGGTCATTATGATGGTCTTTGAACATCCCCAACTATTTTATCAGTAATGTTTGTTCTCACACTTGTTTTTCCAGAGCTACTGGCCATTTTAGGATCCTACCGGGATCTGCTGTTTCCCGCGCGGACGCTGAACAATGGCGAGGAAGTACGGATGACTTACTGTCTGCACGCCCTCAACCATGTCCTCAAGGTGAGCAGGCTTTGGGCTGCATCTTGGAAAAAATGCGACGAGTTCATGGCCAGCTTCAGCTAACAAGTTTCCGTGCGCTTTGTATATTACCTTTTGACTGTCCCGCTGTAGGGTTACTGGGCATTTTAGCTTCCGAGTTTATTTCCACAGCCGTTGGATGGCACGGACCTTGCTCCGGCATCAAAAAAGAAAGACAACTTGTTACCACAAGATTTCAGAAGGCCGTTTCGGACACATGTGGTGGTGCCCCCCATACATGGCAAAACTCACTCATAAGTGCACTCACTCACCTTACTCACCCTCACCGGTCTGACGTGAGGTGAGAATGAGCGAGTTCATAAGCCTCGGAAACTCAAGAGTTTGAGGTTGAGTGAGGGGCGTGAGTTCGGTTAGTTCATGAGTTTGGTGAGAGGCGTTAATTCAAGAGGTCGGTGGGTTCAGTGAGGAATGTAAGTTCATGAGGTCAGTGAGTTCATGGGTTCAAAGAGGCATGAGGTCCTTGAGGGACCATGAATTCGACGAAGGTTTGCGGGATCATGTGATTTCTTTGTACATTTCCTGAGAAGTTGGGTTGACGCTTGCTTCGCAGTGGCGCTGTTAGCTCGTACAGCTTAAATTCCCTTTATAACATTTACGCTTTCAACTACCGCCAACCATTGTTGTGAAAATGCGCAAGACATGTGCCATGAATGGGTGCTGTGCCACCATTTGCTTTCAAGAGCCGTTCGAAACACGGGCCTCGGGCATTGACGCATTTGACGCCACTTGCTAGACAAATTTATATATTTGCTTATTTATTCAAAATACCTCAAAGGCCTTTTGCCATTACACGAGGGGCAATACAGTTGGATAAAAACATGAACAAAAAAGTATGGCACATGCCATACTGCGTATGAACATCAGTACATATCACGGGTAACAGTATAGGTCATAGTTATTAAAAAAGTAGGTATTATGCAAAACATTTAAACTTAGAAACGAAACATACATATATACATTATCATCTCAAATGTTGTAAGCACGGACATACAATATTCAGTTAACATTCAGTCAAAGAGCACAATGAGCTGGCTTTCACCTACAAGAGTGAATGGATAAAAGGATCTGACACTGTTATTTGTGCCAAAAATAATGGTTGTCGTCTCTGACCGAAAAAGTTTATGATCAGAAATATACACCATGGAGGAAAACACGGGGAGAGGAGGATTGTGATACCTTTCGATTTCGATTCGCTTTGTGGCTGCTTGGCATGGTCTTTTGCCGCTGGTCGCTCCTTTCTTGCGGGGTAATGAGAGAGAGGGGGCAGGGCCCGCCTGCTCGCCTCGGCCACTCTTGTGTAAGCTGCAAGGCATCGATATATGCATGGCGTTTCATTGTTTAGTAAAGAAGGCTAACGAGCGCTACGCTAGTACGCCTGAAGGCAAACGTTGCAATTTCGAGTGCACTCGCCTTATGCACGGTTGCTAATCCTGAAGCCGATATTAAAATGAAAGCCGGCTGGGAACTGTCACGATTCGCCTGTATGCTTGTTTGTTCAAGTTGTAGCGTGGAGTTCTGTAAAAAAAGTAAGCCTACACGTCTTCGAGCTCGAGTACACCCAAAACGCCACACTTGTTCGCAATTGGGTTTAAAGACTGCTACATTTATTTGGTTGCGTATAAAAGTTAATTCCATTGTTAATTGTCATGAACAATTGCAGACGACAAGTTTTTAGATTACATTCAAAGAGATATGAAACAATCTTTTTAATTTCACTTAATATTAGTGATAACAAATTGACGTTTCTAACTTGCCGTTAGTTGCTGAAGAGGGGGCCATTGAACATAGTCAGGATACATGCTGCACCCGAAAATGTTCCGCAAACTAGAAAAAGGGTTTTCTTACTAGCTCCAATAGTATTTGGATATTAGTTATGATTTCTTTATATTACTATTTATCATCCGGTACAGTTTGCACCGGAGCATGTCTCAGTCGTTCACAAGGAGCGCTATTTGTCTTTTTAGCAACATGATTTATATATTGTAGCGGTAAATTTTTCCCACAAAATTTAGCGGAAAAACTTCCCCGCTAAATTTAGCAAAAGAATTTCTCCGCCAAATTTAGCGGAAAATTTCCCCGCCAAATTTAGCGGAATTCCCCGCTAAATTTAGCGGAAAAAATTTCCCTGCTAAATTTAGCGGAAAAAATTCCCCGGTAAGTTTAGCGGAAATATTTCCTCGCTAAATTAGCAGGAAAGTTTCCCCGCTAAATTTTCCGTAAAAACTTCCCTGCTAGATTTAGCAAAAAAATTTCCCCGTTAATTTTTGCCGGAAAATATTTCCCACTAAATTTAGCAGGAAAATATCCCCGCTGAATTTAGCAGGAAATTTCCCCGCTAAATTTAGTGGGAAAACCTCTCCGCCAATTTTAGCGGAAAATTTTCTCCTAAATGGGAGGCGAGCGGGAGAGAAGGAGGGGCATAGCCTCCTCTCTGTACCTTCCCCTCCTCCTCCTCAAGAGCTGCGCTTTAATTCGGCGTTACAGGGGATCGTATACGTCTTTCATTTTTTTGTATCTAACAAAACAACTCTTGAAGAATGGTAGACCGTTTAATTAAGTTGCATGACCCCGCACCCCCCTTCCTCAAATATAGTGTGGATATCCGAATCACCGTAAAATAGCGGGCAAGCGCCCACTCAAAATTTAGAGATAATTGCGAAAAAATGGGGGATGGGTGCTTGTCTGGTCATCAATTTTACCTATAAATGTACTGCGCATATTTCCTCAGATCTTACAAATTTGGGTGCGGGCGCTTAATGTGGAATGGGCGGATGCGCGGTATTCTGCGGTAGGCTATCAATAGCTACAAATTAACTAATTTAAATATAGAAAGTAAAAGAACTTGTGCTTACACCAGTGGACCTTCTATTCATTCAAATTAGTGAAGACAAATTAAAAGTTACCATTCATCAAAAACTAATCAATGATTTTAATAGAAAACACAGCTTTGTACTCATAGTTTGTAAATATTTGTATTAGCATATTCACAAGTTAACCCCTTACCTGGAAAGCGCGTCTTTAGACGCGTAGCAATTTTGACCGCAGCTTGGGGGGGGGGGGGGGGGGGTACATTTACACACCAACTCATGTTTACAAACAAACCGGAACGCCCCTAGCAAACACCACCGGCACCGCGCATGCGTGGTGGAGTGTGGGCAAGAAGCTTGCCATTGCCCATGAAAAAACTATTGAAATGCGATGTTGTCGGCGTCGGTGTGAGTCTCCCTGCCCTTTTTCACATTCGAATTGTTGATTCTACGTCTTCCTGGCTATGTCTGACTACTTGAGCGGCCTCAGCGAAATTACCGAGGCTCATTACACCGCAAAACTTCACGTAAATAATGTGACATGCGGCGATTCATTCCGCGAGGACGCCGCAGAATGTAGGCTAAAGCCTGGTTTGCACGATGGGATTTGGCTCGTAATTTTCAGTCGCGACGTCGCTCGGGCTGCAAAAGCGTGAGCTGTAGCTGAGATGGTTGACGTCAATACTGAAAATCGCAAGCATAATCGGACCAAGTGAGTTAGGCATAACAAGTTGGTGATGGTCACTGGTAACCATGATCAACATCTCCTTGTAACTACTGTTTTCATCGAGCCTGCTTACCAACCTTCAAACTTAAGTCTTTTGAGGCCTGCACTTACTTCTTGTCGCAACTACCGGGCTAACATTTGGTCTACGGGCCGTTGTCGTCTAAAAGAGCAGACGACAAGCAGAGGCGTTTAAAAGAGCAGACGACAGTTCAAACGATCAGGCGGCCGTTTGATTTTGAAGGCGCACTGAACGTAGTTTGCAGGTGATCCGCACAACTTGACGGTTTTCCGGCGTTCATGTGGGAACAAAACAAGTAAATCTGGTTACCACAAGTATCCGGGAATTCAGCCCAAAGTGCTTCCCGCCCAAGCAATCGTGGTCCGACGGCGTCTGGTTTTCCTTTTTCGCGGCACATGTCCACGTTTTTGGACGAGCCGAGCAAGTGAAAACTGAACTTCAAACCTTTCTCGACTCTTTTGGTACGGCCCCAGTCATGGCGTTTCGACGAGAGGGCAGGTTTTTTTCTGGTTCCTTTCAAAACAATGCAGGAATGCTGGGCCTGGCATGGGGACTTCTGCCCACAGCCCCAGACCGTAAGTGCGCCCGATGCGCCACCACCGTGCCGTGACGTAACAGAGTTGAGTTTGTGTATAGACACGCCGCTCTTCAGATAATGTTGGGGAGCGTGTGTTTAAATGCTTACTCTTTTTGTCTCATGGGAGACAGTGCCATCTATCCCTAAATATCGGAAACAATTTTGCTTTAGAAACCAACGAGTAGATGGCAGCACAAAGAAAGTTTGACGATATATGTGTGGTGCCAATGGCAAAATGGGGACAAGAAAAGTCCCCATTTTGCCAATGGTTTTTGGTCATGGAAGTCCCCAATTGAGGGACTTCCACAAGCACACATTGTCTGAGCAACAAGAATACCGAAGGCGTCCGACACCAATCACAATTTTATGTCAGGATGTACAAAGTATAGCATTTTTACAAGGGACAGAGTCGGTAGATTAGAACGTTCCAGTTTTAATTAGTATGCGCGGTGCAACAGAAAACGAGACATGCGTTAAAAAAATGAATATACATTAAAATTAGATGCAAAAAGTTCCTCAATCGTGCCTTCTTCCAGAAAAAAGATATTCATCGGGCAGTTATTTTAGGTGAAATAATTTGTGTGAATGATGATAAATATAAAGACAGACCGTTCCGTGAAATAGTTTTACTCGACGACGAAATGTTGAGCAAACCGTCCTACGATTAAGGAGAAGTTTGCTATATGCTATGCAGAGACGAAATACACACCCATGGTGGTGCATGTTGGGATAATAATTCACACCTGAATAAACAGCAATGCAAACGCTCACTTCATACTTGCACGAAGTTGTCACGAATGCTTGAAACAAACAGTGCACCTCGTGAAGAATACTGCACGAAACTCGCGATGATGTGCCCTTGTATCCCAACAAAGCATGCCTTCCTCAAGCACTCGGCTAATGGGGTATCCACACGAAGGAGAAATCTGCCCCTTTCCTCCGCGGAGCGCGCATCACGTGAGACATACGTCATCCCTTTTTGACGCCTCGCGGCGCCGCTCTTCTTCGTGACGGAGGCGCGGAGGCTTCATACTCTTAGCATGAGAGCTCTGCAGGTGCACGCGGCGGAGCCGGGGACGGAGTTTCCCGGGTTGTTGACGTCACGACATCCGTCCGCGGAGTTCTCCTTCGTGTGGATATCCCTTAACCTGTGGCAAGCGCGCAAAAAGAATCAAAGCAAAAAAAAAAAAAAAAAAATTCTTCACTTTGTGACATGACGGCTGGCGTCGGAGCTGTGGAAGACGGCAGCGACTGTGGCGGAGTTGTAAAAACCACGCAACTCGTGCGCGACACGAGCATCAGCGCCGTGACTATGGTGAGGGCAAGAACTATTTTTGAGTGAGTGAGGTCAGTGAGTGAGCGAGTTCGATGAGGGGCGCAAGTTTGCGAGTTCGGTGAATTCGGTGAGGGGCGTGAGTTCAGTGGGTTTGTGAGTTTGGTGATTTCATGAGCTCCGTGAGTTTGGTGAGGGGTCCGAGTTTGTGAGTTTGGTGAGTTTTTGAGTTCAATGAGGGGCATGAGTTTGGGAGTTCAGTGAGATCATGAGCTCATGAGTTTGTGAGCGAGGACTTGAAGGTGAGTGCGGTGGTGAGGTTGAAGGCGATTGAGTTTTTAACTTTTTATTTTGAGCAAGCTGTGAGTGAGCTCAACCAAAAATGCCGACCTCTGGTGCCCCCACTCTCTGCTTGACGTACCTAGGAATGGAGGATGGAAGTTTATGTTGTATGTCTTGTGATTTCAAAATTGCAGTTAAGGCAGGAAGAGAACAAAAGAGAGTAACATATTTTCTGGGCGAACTGCGCATACTATTTAAAAGATCAAATTTTATGTGGTGCAGACTATCTACAGGTGTGGACTTCACAAGGATTTGATTTTTCTAGATCGCTCATTATGACAAGATGTATCGGACTTTGTGAGTGAGGGAGCAAGTTAATGATGATTTATGTATGGTACGAGCTTCTTTGTGAGTAAAATGGGCATTTGTCAAACTGTGCTTGAATTATAATTTTTTTTTTTGTATGTAATAGGCAGCATGTGCAGGCTATCTGAAGAAAAATTTTGTTATATTAATAAAAATTTTACCCTGCGGACTATAGACAGAGTGCAGGCTGCAGTCTGGGAAATGCATTATTTGCCTACCTTATTTAGTGTTCCTTCCATTTTCCTTGTGTTTTGAACTTGCAACAATGTTAGAAAATGGATTGAACAGCCTACTGAGTCGGCCCGAGCACACATCGGAACAGCTTCAAGATTAGCTGTGTCTCGTGGTGCAGTACGGGATGACCAGGAGAAAACTTTGGAAAGGAGGGGGGGGGGGGTGACGTTCCCCCCCTCCTCCTTTTCCCAAGGCGATTTTTTTAATGAAAAGTATGACATTAACCTCGCTTTTCTTAGGAAGAAAGGTTTAGTTTTTGGTGGGCTGGCAATTATTAGGTCAGCAAAAAATAGATCTGCTCCGCCCGTGACGTCAGATCTATGCAGACTCCCCCCCCCCCTCCTTCCCCCATCCTTCCCCCCCCACCCCTCCAAGCCTGACCCCTGGGGATGTCCGTGAGATCCCTCGCATTATAGAGAGGTCGGTTCTCTGCGCCGTTGTACCGACTGGGGAGTGTCTCGGCACAGAGGCGGTCTCGGGTGGTGCACCACAATGCCCGGCTGCACAAGGGGGCAGCCTCTGAGCTGCGCGACCAAGGCCTGGCACGGCCACAGGTGCTCCTCGTGCTGCCCTTCAGGGACTCGGCCCTGCGCACCGTCAATGCCCTGGCCAAGCTGCTGGGGGCAAAGGACGTCGCCCACAGGAGCAGGTGAGCTTTGCCATGGGCAGTCGACGCTCACCGTCTAGGCTCGGCATGAACTGTTTTGTGCTACATTGTTCAGGCTAGCGTTGGCTCCACGGTGCTGCAACACCACACTGCTGCGAGAGCAAGTGGTTAATCTTAAGTCTCATTCGCACGCGCTTGCACAACTTGCTTTAACAGCGTTGGAGCACTGTGGAAACCACACCAGCCTCGACAACATTCGCAACTTTCAGCGATGGTGGTACCGCAGTGTGAGAATCGTGCTCCCTAAGTCCTGGGGATCGGCTTCAGAATGGAGGTTCTTACTTGCACCTCTCTGACGTGGGAGTATGTGGTAAGGCTCTTAAGTATATTGAATTTTACAAAATTAGAATTGGTACTTATGCATTGCAGACCCAGCATCATACTGCTCTTGTGCGACTATCATCGAGATGAGAGCCATTTTGATAGTAACTAGTGCTACTGCAGGTCATGAAAGTTGCAAATAGCATGAAAGAGTTGATGCAAAGTAGTATAGTTGTTAATGGTGTCTATACCATAATCTGTTGCAGGTTAGGAAAAGCAGGACAAGCCACCCCCCTCAAAGTCCTCTACTCTCCATGATTGCCTGTTTCCTCCTCTCAACTCGCTCGCTTTCCGGTGTTCACCCTGCTAAAGTGAAATAGTGGAGGGTTTTGTGGGAGGATCTTGTCCCGCTATCCTTAACCTGCAGCAGGCTAGAGTCACAGATGGGGTCTAGCTGGCCTGCTATGCTCGTGCACTCACGAGATGAAAGTCTCAGTTGAGACAATATACTCGTGCTTGTAGTACATCGGCTTTTAATACTAGCAAAGAATAGGTTTGCACTAGCAGACAATTGTGCAAACTGTCATCCACCTTTTTTATGCAAGCAAACAACAGTTTTTCATCACCATCGCAATACACCGGTGGTGTTTCTGCCAGTTTGAGTGATGTTTCTCACTCAAACTGGTAGTGAGGTCCCTGGGAAGTCATTGACTTTTTTTTTTTTTATTGACAACTTCAACTCGTCGACGCAGGTTCGAGAAAGAGTTTGGCAGCCCGGAGGAACCGCCGAAGAAGTGGCTGGAGCGTCCGGAGGACTACGAGCGCACGTTTTCGGGCAACACGGACGACGCGTTCCGTATCGGGCTGCGCGTCTCCGGTCGCAGCCTCCGTCTCTACTCGGACTTCTACTCGTCGGACATCCTGATAGCGTCACCCCTCGGACTCCGGACCGTGATCGGAGCTCCTGGCGAGAAGCAGCGGGACTTTGACTTCCTCTCGTCGGTGGAGTTTGTCGCAATAGACCAGGTATGTTGCACGTTTGTACTGTGGTGCCTGCAGTGCGTCTCCGGCTGGTCTGTTTACCGGCACCTAAAAAGTGGTCCCGAAGTTCTGCCTGACGATGTCGTCAAAGTGTCACGTTGTCGCCGGCCGCAATACTGGGGGTTGTCACTGCAGTGATGGTGGATGTGGTAAACGCCTGTTCTGCTGCAGGTTGCTCTCCTGTGCGACAGTCTACGGAAGCCGGGAGTTGGGACGCCAGGACGATGGCGACACTCGCATTTGCTTGTGCTTTTTTCCGGGCGACGTAATTTGTTGCCATTTCGGGACTACTTTCGATGCACGGGCGGAATACGACGCTAAACACACCAGTCGGAGACGTTCCATGCATTGTAGTTTGTGCATTCGTCATTTTGTTCCGGCGACCCTGTCCTCTTGGCACATTTCGGTACGTGTGCATCTCTGCAAACAGTTAACTACACCACAATGGTGGTCACAGATGGTTTCAGTGGAAACTTAAAACTTAAGTGGTCCAGAGTTACTTTTCTCCTTCACACCTTTTAAGGGCCCTGCTTCATTGTTGAGACAAGGCTCGAAGGCCTCCATTTTACCAGTACCAAAGCACAGCATATATATTGGGTAACCAGACGTTCAGTTTTGGCCGGGACAGTCCTGTTTTAGACGTGCATTTCTGCCGTTTCATCGTTTTTTCTCAATGAAACCTCGTGTCCCGTTTTCGTGGGATTGTGCGTGCATAGTTGCGAAATGAGTGCTAAGCAAGTGGTGGAAATCTGAAAGAATACCATAACACATCTTAAAAAAATAAACATACTATAAAAATTTTGCCTCCCATAGAGTGTTTGGAGCTCTTTCTGTGGTTCCACCTGTCAATACAGATGGACGACCTCGAGGACGACGCCTGCAGTGTTGGGGGGAGGGGGGGAAGGGGGGGGGGGGGGGGCTTAGGACTAGTCAAGCTGTGTCAACAGCTTTTTTTTCAAAGCCCCCACCAACACAGTACTTTTTGTTGGAAAATAAACCTATTAATATTAAAATTAATATGTTCTGTTTACACAGACATTTGCTTGGTGCACTTTTCTGTATTACTATATTTGGCATGCTTCAATTTGGTTTAAAAATGAAGAAAGGTGCTTGTGTACCGAGTACTCAACTAAACAAAGAACTTCTGAAAAGTGTGCATTTGTACAGTGAACTGAATAGTAGCAGGGCTTGCTTTTTCTTTCGGCACCATTCCCCGCTCCCGTTCTGCTCCCCCGATGTACCGTTTTCCACACTCTAGATTATGGTCATCCTAAACATACAGTAAAACCTCGTTATAACAAAATGGGATATAACAAACAAATGGATATAACAAAGCAATCATAATTCCCCTTGCTTGAATAGTTGGAAGAAATGGACATTGGCTATAACAAACTAATGGTTATAACAAAGTAATTACGACCGCTCCTTCAACTTCTTTATAACGAGGTTTTACTGTATAACAAATGGGCCATTGAGCTGTGGCTTCAGCCCATATCAACTGGGTGAAGTATGCATTGCCAAATGGCATCAAAACATATAAACTTTAGAATACCGCTGAAGCTCCCACTATTAACATTTCCCAAATTGGGGAGCTTTGCAAATTATACGTTAAGTGCCCGACTGGACCGGACAAGCACCCATGTCAGGATTAACGCAGTTTTGAGTGAAAGGGGGTGGGGGGGGGGGGTGCTCCCCCGGCATTTTACGGCAATTGAGGTGAGTCAGGTAAAGGAGTGAAAGACGATGTGCCTCATGCTGCTCCCACATTACCATTGCAGACTTAATCCAATTGAAAACGATTGAAGATAGGTTAAAAGCCAGTAGAAAATATGCTTAAAAACTTTCAGCCTTTCCACTTTGGTGAAAAAGGAAGACCAGCGAAGCTGTACTATGGTGGGACAACCTCAAGGACTACTTCTTGGACGACCTCAAGGACGACGCCTAGAAGACGACGGCTCGAATGACCTCGAGGACGACCTCAAGGACAGTGTCGAGGATGACGCCTAGGACAACCTCAGGGACGATGTGTAGGACGACTTCAAGGATGACGTTTAGGACGACCTCAAGGATGACCTCTAGTACGACCTCAAGAATGACTTCTAGGACGACCTCGAGGACTACCTCTTGGACAACCTCAAGGACGATGTTTCAGACGATTTCAAGGACGACGTTGAGGACAATCTTGAGGACGACGCCTAGAGAAATTCAGCCTTTCCACTCCGGTGAAAACCAGAGTGGAAAGGCTGGAAAGGTTGCCGCCATCTATGAGCGAGGCCAGCAAGCTGGTTGTCTGGTTGCTGCCGTCGCTCATAGATGGCGGTAGCTGTCCAGAGTTCTGTGTCGACATTTGTTTGGTACCGGACACGATCCTGGGGAACCTAGCCCTTAACAGCTTCGCGGTAAAAACAATTTGTAAAAAATGATATTCGGCAGACAATTAAAACTGCTTACGTCTAGGAATGCAAAAGCAATCCTACACGCAGTGTATTCCTACAAGCAGCGTGCCACGTCTTTCTATCGCACACGGCGCTGCTGTGGTGACATCACGCTCCCCCACTGTGCAGGTGCAGCGAACCTTGCCGGCTTCACGACTTCCGTGACGAAGCATTGCGTTACTGTGCTTTTCTAATTTTATTTCTGAAGCGTGTCCGCTTTAACCTTGAGTGCACCCGCCGGCTTGCGTGACGAGGCATCTGCGTTGCTGTGCATCTGTTTGTTTTATTTCCTAAGCGCGTTGGCTTCGACCTCAAGCAGCTGCGCCTCCTTCTGTGACGAAGCATCCGGTATGACGCGTTGCAGCCAATTTAGGTACCGTTTTTTGCGGTTACAGGTGCCGCCAGCTCCACTCCATGGGACAGTTAATGGTTTCGCATAAAAAGAAAATAAAGCAGTCTGGCATGGGTAATGTGGTTGAACGGTTGATCATTCCATCTTTGCTGAAATGCTACTCGTTCGGGGTGCATGGTTAAGTTACCGCCATTCTTCTAATCACTGACAGGAATAGAACGACAGGATGTCTCTTCTGGATGCTTGGGCTCGTTAACTTCCACTGCGCATCGACTGCGTGCGGCTGTGCGAAAGCTTGCGCCGGAGGTGGGACAACCGGAAGACCTGCCTTTATAGTCCACACAATGAGCAAATCTTGCGTGTCATACCAACAATCCCACTTGTCATACCAACGGTCCCACTTGTCATACCAACAATCCCACTTGTCATACCAACAATGCCACTTGTCATACCAACGATCCCACCTGCCCTCCCAGGCGGAGGTGTTTCTGATGCAGAACTGGGAGCACCTGCTGCACCTTATGGAGCACCTGAACCTGCGGCCGACGGCCCCACACGGTGCGGACTTCTCACGGGTGCGGCTGTGGTGCCTGCAGGGCTGGGGGCGCCACTTCCGCCAGACGGCTATCTTCAGCCAGGTGGCCCTGGCGCCCATCAACGCACTCCTCGGACGCCACGGCAACAACTACGCCGGCAGCGTGTCCGTCATCAATCCGCTACCCGCGGGGAGCATCTCGGGCAAGTTTGTTTTCACCGTCTTCTGTGTGTAGTCTTACTTGTGTTCCTGTTGTTTTGTATAGGTAGTTTCTGTTACAAGTGTACCAGAGGTTTGCATCCCAAATTTATTCATAAATGTATTGGGTGCTTCGGCAAAGACTTTCAAAAAAGCCTACCAATAGAGTGGTTCAGAAAAAAAAGAAAGGAACTCTTTTCGGGAACAAACTGACAGCCACGGCAAATGTCGGGGATGGCTAAAATATATGTCACTAAAATTTACTCGTTAACGTTTTAATTAGTTAAAATAAGCATATGGTTCCAATTATAGAAACTTGCCAGGTGCCATCAAAAACCGTGAAATCAGTTAATTTCAGAAAGACTTAAAGAAGCACTGAACCTATGGAAAAATATTTTTCTTTCTTGCCTGGATAAAAGAGGCTTGTCTCAAAATAAATGTTCGTCGAAAAGAAAAAAAATTTTTGGTCAATTTTTTAATGTTTTAATACAAATTTATTTGCGGACGAAACCGAAACAGTACTTCTGCGAGGTGATGATGATAGCCTGCAAATTGAAAAATTCGAATTATAATATAAATTTCCGCGTCTTCGGTTACTCTGGAAGTTCTTCACCAACTCGCCAGTGTCGTCAATAACATAAATATTGGGCAAATTTTTTTTTTTTTTTTGACGAACATTAATTTTGCGTTTTGCCCTGTCCTTGTCCTAACTACATAGAAAAAGCTTTTTTTCCTTTGCTCAGTGTTTTTTAAACGTGAAACGCTGGAGTGTGCTGAAGTTACCACCGGTGCGGCACACACGAGGCCGACGATGCAAGAACGCAGACAACAATATAAACCACGTTTTTGCCCCGCAATGCCGCACAAAAAAGTCGACACGGAGCATACGGGGCTCGCATCAACGTCACCTCGGAGACCATTGTGGTGACCTTGCTGCCGAGCGCGTACCTTTCGCAACATACATTTCACACCGCCAAATTTTTTGCCAGCAAGAAGTAGAACGACCACCGGTATGGTGAGACATCATAAACCAACCAAGTATAGGTGGCCGAGGCAACCACGTAACACAAGTGGTATAGCTGCCGGCATCCATCTACCCGTGCTGACTGGATTCCTCTGGGTGCAGAGGTGACGGTGGCCCTGCCCCAGGTGTTCCGGCGGTTCCAGTGCCCGCGAGCATCGGAGCTGGCAGACACCCGCTTTACGGCGTTCGTGGAGCGGGTGCTCCCCCAGCTGCTGGAGGCCCCCGGAGGAGGTGTCATGGTGTATGTGCGATCCTACCTGGACTTCGTGCGCTTGCGCAACTACCTCAGGCGCACGGAAGCCAGCTTCACACAGACCTGCGAGTACACCCCAGACGCCAAGGTGGGTGGGTCCCTGCTAGAGCCACCGTAATACATTTAGCGTACCACTCCACCCATGCATCCAAAGTGGTCCCCTAGAAATCCTTCGTCCTCCACGTTTATTCTTTCTACAATCTCGAAACAGACCAATTAAAGATGCGTTGCAGGCACTGTACCGGCGCGGATTGCATCGCAGGTGGCACGCGCTCGGAACCTGTTCTTTCGAGGCCGTCGCCGCCTGCTGCTGTATACAGAGCGGTTCCACTTCTACCGGCGGTACCGCATCAAGGGGGTGCGGCAGCTGGTCTGGTACGAGTTGCCCAGCCTGCCCCACTTCTACCCCGAGCTGTGCTCCCTGCTCCAGCCCAACATGCAGCGCAACCGCCAGGGGGGCAGCTTCGCCTGCTCTGCCCTCTACTGCAAGCAGGACGCGCTCCCGTTGGCCGCCGTGCTGGGGTCGGCCAGGGCGGCCATGTTGCTGCACGCGGAGAGCGACACCCATGCCTTTGTGTCTGGAGACTGAGGGTCGCTGCCCACACCACAGTCTATCCCGAGGACGTGTTTCGAGCGGCCAAGTTCCGTTGGAAGAATTGAAGAGCAACGGCCCCGCTTTCGTCTCGGGTAATCAGGGCACCTTCCGTAAGGTTTCCATTCTGCCCACCCCAGGACACGGTGCGAGATATATATATATAGGTGGGGACACGCAGCACGGTCCCATTGGTGCGCCGCCGGTCCCATGAAGTCCCATTGGCGTGCACGCTGGTAGCCTATGTTGACAACATCTCCGCCGGTGCGATTGCGAAAAAAGAAAGGAACAATCAAAAACACAAAAAGTGTCTCTTTGCCGCGGTACCTTCGCACGTCTGCATTCTGCTCGGTGCGTCTGCTTTGACCTCGATTGTGCTAGAGATCTTTCTGCTTCGATGCACTTGTAAAACTTTTCTTGCCGCTGTTGAGGCATGAAACTAGGGTCAATGACAAAGCTGCTTCTAAGCAACACACATAGCACGAGTGCTGAGTTCTACATTGCACGGCACACCTAGAAAACAATTATAAGGGCATGCCTCCCATAGAGAAGTGTGGGAAACCGGGCCTGCAACAGGCTACCCCTAGCCGATTATCGAAGAGTCTTCAGATTTTGACGCTTGCAACCAAGCTGAGGACTTGATTTGACAAGTGCGATGCATGCAGCATACACACGTAAATATATCTTGCACCGTGGTCTCGAGCAATCGAGGTGCCTTTGCGAAGGTTTGCACTCTGCTGACCCCAGGAGCAAGCCCCTCGGCGACCGTCAGCGGGAGAGCTGCCAAACAACGGGAGTGCTGCCCATAAATTTGTTTTCGGAGAAACGGACTCCACGCATATCCAGACATCTAAGCTCCACTCGTCCGAAAGACTATCACGGTGACTGTGTTAAGCAACTGGAAAGTGAGCCCTTTGCGCATTCGTTGTGGCTGTTGGGGCTCGGCTCTCCGCCGAGTGCCAAAGTGCGGATTTTGTTTGCGACAGATCTGGGACGACGGAGCTGCTACCGAGATTGTCGGGAGTTTAGGGTCTCTCAAACATGTCGCACCCTTCTCTTCGAAGGGGGTTCATAGCCGTGGTCTCAAAGCGGCTCGGTGTCCACAAATGAGTCAGCATAGCACATGCGTAGCAGGAAAACGGCATGGAGGCACCCAACTCTCTGGGCACCACGAACAATTCCAGTGTTTTGTGGTGCGTCCGTTCTAAAAGGCCACACCCACCGCTGCTTAGCGCGACTGTGAACCCAGGTTTTCGGCAGAAAACCACCAATGTGGAGAATAAAGACTATAACGCCGAACAAGCGCGGGTGAAGACACCTTTATTTTGGGTGTGCCGGTCTCGCAAGACCGACACGGCTGCCAAAAAGAAAACCGCCCTCCAAGCATTTCGTTGCACAAACCCCGACACTCTGGACTCAACTGCACCCCAACACGACACCTAATTCAACGCGGAATGATCTTGGTTTGCCACCGAGTCGTCGCGCCAACGCGTCGCAGAAACACTGACATTGGTCCGCACCAATGTCATGCTAAGCTACGAACACCTTGTTTTAAGGCCCGTTTGCATACTCGCGTTTTTTTGGGATTATGTGCCTCGAAACACCTCAAAATCTCTTGGTATGAAAGACACGCCGACACCACCTAGGTGATCCTGGAGCTCCATTTCACTAGAGCGTAGGTTTTGCCGTATTTGCGAGCTCGGGTATTATAAGAAATGGTTGTTTTAACATTGTTTCCCCGCTAAATTTAGCGGGGAAACTGTGAGGTCCCATAATACAACATGTCCAATTACACCGACAGCGTTGCCGCCTGACCCAGAAACGGGCGCCTAAAGACCCGTTCACACTCTTGCACCCGAGTGCGACCGACAGAGACAAGACTTGTTGAAACCTCTCAAAATTTCTTAAACGAGGGAACACACTGGTACTCTGGCGCCATCTATGCGGTTACCCTGGAACTGCATTTCACAAGAGCGAAGGTTTTGCGGGGTTTCCGAGGTCAAATGTGCGTAACACCTATAAGAAAGGCTCGTTTATAACGCTGACAAAAGTTTTTCGAGCCGAGAAAGAAAGGATAATGCGCGAGACAAATAAAAAAATATGCCGGACCGCCACGTTTACACTGCCACCTTATAGATGGCGCCAGTGTCCTCTCGTTGCAAGAGGTTTCAAGGGACTAAGTTTTAAGAGGTCGTAAAAGTGTGAATGGGCCTTAAGAACTGTGCTCCAAAAATAACTATTAATGTAAACAAATGAAACTCTACGAAAATTCTCTAGACCAGTGGTTCGAAATCGGGGTCCACGAACCCTTTGGGTCAGTTTTGGTGCTCAATCAAGCTAAATACTAAAATGTTTTTTTTTTTTTTTATAGTTACTATTTCACAAAGCTCTAAATAGACGAAATCACGTGCACCAAGTGAGTAGGGTTCATTATTCTCCGTTTAAGGGCTGCAAAGTTGGTTTGCGCCATATCTAGTTTCCTTAATTTATCCTATTTTCATTGCAACCGTTCAATGCTGCTCCTTGGCAGATGGGGTGCCCATTACTTCTGCCAATCAAGAGGGGCTCCCCAAAACATCTGTGGTTGAGAACCACTGCTCTAGATCTTGGTGGATGTAAATACGGCTTTTCCTAAAGAATCGCAAATATGTTAACGGGCCTTTACATGTTGCAACAAGTGTGCTGCACCCCAACACAATGTCAATTGAACGCAAGAAAATGCTGCTTTGCTGCTGGTCTGATAATGTAACGAGCCACCACACGACCGGAATACCGGCATTGGTCCGTATTAACGTTGCACTGGGATACAAACAGCCCATTACACATTGCAGCAAGAATGTTGTGCCCCGGCAAAACACTGACTGAACACATGCCAACACTAGTTTGCCACTGGTCAGACAATCTTGGCAAACCACCACATGACCAGAACACGGACATGCATTGGTCTGCAGCAATGTCACACTGGGATGCGAACAGCCCCTCACACGTTGGAACAAAAATTTTGTACCCCCAACACAATGTTGACCGAACGCACGCCAACGCTGGTTTGCGACTGCTCGGATAATATTGTCCAGCCAGCGCACAACCAAAACACTGACATTGGTCCGTGCCAACGTCATGTTTGGGGTAGGACCGGCGCGTCGCAGGTTGCAGCGAGCGTGCCGCGGGCCCACTTTCCGCACGTGCCGATGCCCGTGCCGTTTGGGGGCGGGGCCACATAAAGTCTCCCTGTACAGACAGTCACTGGGGCTTCTCAGGGGTGTGGCGGTCGCAGGTGCAGCTTCTTGGGCGTCCGGCACATTTGTGGCTTCCGCTCGTCAGAGGAGTCCGAGGTGTCGATGCCAGAGTCCGGGGGCTCCGAAGACACCAGCTCCGCCAGCAGCGCGCTCAGCTTGTCCAGGAAGTTGGCCACGCCGTCATAACCTGAGACCACGCAGATGTGGCACGGTGAAATTGGTGGACAAAGTGGCCGCAGTGGCCAACGGCGGAGAGGCCCGTTCACGCATATGACGTGTCCCCCCCAGATATTACGGGGTGTTTCCACCCCAAGAATAAACAACGCACCGCTGGACACTCATTCTTTGCCCAAATGTAATGGTGGCAGTCCCGAACAAACCCTCATCTTATTCAAAAGCTATAAGTAGGGTTCCATGTTTCTGGATAAATAAGAAAAACACTTGCCAATACGAATTTATATAAAAAAGAAACTTGAAATTTCAAAGTCACAATGGCAAAACGAAAAGCAAGAAAAAAAAAGTGACGGTATTTCATTAATGAAGTTTGCTGGACTGATCTCCATGACAATTGCTAGATCACACTTCCCCGCTCCGCTGTAGCCCCGCAAACGCAGGCACCGGACAGCCATGTTATGCCACCAAAAATTCAGCCAGCTGCAAGTTGCTGAGGATGGACAACAGTGTGCTGGAAGGCGAGTTCGCCATCAGTCGCCGAGAAAGTTTTTTTTTAAAAACCTTGCGTAAATGGTTGTAGTTGCCATTAAAAACGTGGATAAAAAAAAAAAAAAAAAAAAAAATCTTATTTGGTGAATGACGGAGAACGAGCAGAAAACGCTTCTTCCAGCACGCTGCCGCCCAGCCTCCGCAACGTGTCCGCAACTTTCACCAGGCTGATTTTTTGGTGGCCCAAGATAGCCGTCCGGTGAAAAGATTCACTGAACCCTACAATGATTTGCTGGATCGCTGTAGCTCTAGCGCTGTCAGGCCTAGACAGTTACCATAATTACCGTCTGTAGGTCACGTGACAGCAGCCTTGACAACGCTTCAGCAAGTGACGTAAGATGGCTGACCGGTGGCCGCAATCACGCAGTGGGCTTGAAGTGGGGATGCGCGACCCAGCAAATTGTCATAGAAATCAGTGGGAAGTGTCATTCAGCAATTTTCATAAAGATCAGTGGTTTGTAATAACACTGAGTTAGTGGTACTGAAAAGAAAAGCCACCTCAGTTTTTTAATGTGGCAGTTGATAAAAAGTTTCCCATTTATCTCAATAAGGTTCGTTCAGGATGAGTCAATGTACTTCTGGGCTATGAGAGAAGTCACTGTCCTGATTTCCAGTACCATGCTCTTTACACGTTTGGATAGAAGAGGGCTGGTGTGTTTATAACAGTGGATAATATGAACCTATAGATAGCATCGGACTGGCAGGGCAACGGAAGACTTGCGCTTCCCAACGACTAATGTCCACGAGCTTGGCATTTTCGATGTACTGATGTTTGCCAGATTTGTTCTGGCATAGTTAGCACTGCCAATCGCAAAAACTCCAATGCCAAATACCAGTTTTTTTTTTGTTTTTTTTTCTTTATGAATCTGGGGTAAGTTTTTGTCTGGGTATTATGTATGCTTATTTAGAATTTTGAAAAAATTAAACACAGTAAAAATAAGCTTCGAATTTCAGAGAATCAGAAACCTAACTAATATAAACTATGATAAACCTCAAATTTTCAGAGGTGGGAATCTAACAAACATAAACTTCAATAAACCCCGAATTTTCGGTGTAAACTCTAAGAAAAGACCCCCTGAATTTTCGGTGTAAACTCTGGGAAAAGACCCCCCTAATTTGACATAATACAGATTGAAAACATGGAAACCTACTACTAGTTTATAAGTGATTTTCTGAAAATTTCAAATTGGGACAATGGCGACTGACAGTTCCCCCCATAAATGCAGCTCAATGGTGCCGGTTACCAAGAACGGGTCCCATTTTCCCATTGAAATTTTCAGAAAGTCCCTTATAACTTTTGAATAGGATTTTAGTTCTGAAACCTTGGCATCTGGTTCAGACGGCCAGTGCTACACTTGGGCGGAGAATGAGCGTTCGGCAATGCATGGTTCATTTTCGTGGTTAATAACTGCCCTTCCTCGTTCAATGGCGCCATCTGGCGTCAATTTTTTGCTGCCGATTTTAATAAAAAGTCGGCCACACATGAACAAAATGTTTGCTCTTTTAGGATGCTTAAAGCCCATAGATATAGTTATGACCATGAATAGACCACTGCAGAATGTGGCTTGGTGACCCTTTACCCCTTTGACGGTCGTCGCCGTACATTTATGGTGGTAATGACACATTTGAAAGTGTCTGCCTAAACGCGAAACTGCGCACATTACGGGAGGGGTTGCTATTTGTTATGTCTTTTTTGAACTATGAATGTTATGATCTCACATTTATTTTGCATTGCTGGGCTATTTATGGCTTTTAAATTAGATGCTCCATGCACGTGATGCTCGGTTTGCACACTAACCGCTTTGGCAATAGTGCCAGACTTCCAATGCTTTTCGGAATTAAATTTGGAGTATAAGAGCTCATCATCCGACGGAGAAGTTCTGTAAAGTGCCTCCGGTTATGGTGTATTTGCACGAGAGATCTTTATCCCCGGAGAAAGTCGAGTACGTCATAGAGCTGAGAGAAGGAAATGGCACGAGAAGGAGGAGGAAGTGGAGAAAATCCAAGCGAGCATTCGCACGACGGAGTTGCATATAGCTCGGTCGCCGGAATCTTTCTTTTCGCAAACCTATTGGCGACTTTCGGGAGCTCACTGAACAAAAAGCAGGGAAAGAATAATAAACAAAAGACACCCCACACTTCAAGCCTGCTGGCGACTTTCAGGGGCTCATCCAACAAAAAGGCCGGCAAAAAATAATAAAGAAAAGGCACCCCACACTTCAAAGCTGTTCGTCATTACCCCTCCCCAAAAGCAGGGGGACAAAAGAGGGGGCCCGACCGCTCCGACGGATACCGACGGAATGGCGGAGATTCTGTAGGCCTGTCCCAGATTCTCCTCGGGACCCCGCGAGCACGCCGCGAGCTCAGGGGATCAGCGAACATTCGTGACGCGGAGCACGTGACCTCAAAACTCGATGACGTTTATCTTTCTCCTCGGGAAGAAACTCCGTCGTGCGAATACACCATTAAGGTGTATCCACACGACAGACCGGGCCGCGGACCGATTGATCACGTGATGCGCGGCCCGTGGGCCGCCCGGCTGCAATGAGCATCCACACAGCGGACCAAAAGAGCAGACGACAGAGCGAACGGGCCAGTCTAACCCTCGACCTCACAGCTCCGCCAAACGCATGCAGCGAACTGCTTTGAGGCTATTTGTAAGGAGCCAAGATGGAGGTTGAACAAAAGAGACGTTTGGCAGTGGTGGCCCTGGCGTTGACTATTGAGGACGAGGAGGACTTAAATGAACCGAAAAAGGCATGGGGACATCTTTAGATGATTATGTGAGTAGTCGTGCGACTATTTTCCCACAGAGCGGGGAATTGCTCCATGAGCGCGATGAAGTAAAAAGTTGCATCGTCGCACAACAAAAGGTTTGTCTTCTTCGTCTTTAACAATTGGCACCAAAAGAAAACAACTTTGGATTTAGATTCCAATCCAAGCAACAAAAGTCAGCTTGTTGCCAGACTTAGCGCTTCAACTATACTAAAAACGCCGCGGTCCGGTCCGGGCGAAGGTCCGGGCGAGAAAAGTCGCTTAACATTTCTCAGAAGCGCGGGCCGCGGACCACCGGCGGACCTCGAAGACCGGTGACGCAAGACATACTTGGGTAGTAATTCAATTACAGTAATTAAATTACTGTAATTTAATTACATTTCGTGGTAATTTGTAATTGTAATAATTACTTTTGGCTAAAAGAAATTGTAATTTAATTACTTTCTAGCGTCAGTAATTGCTAAATTTCAGGCACAATTACAATTACTTTTGCAAGATTTTGTGGCGGCGGCGCTTTTCCCCCCTGGCCACGGAGACGACAGCACAGCCAAAGCGACAGGGGAGAGAGCGTCTCCCAACCTGCTAAAAAAATGGAAAAGAGGGATGGGAAAGAGAGGCTGGGATAGAACGGAATGAAGGATTTTGTAGACTGTAAAACGATTTAATGAAGAATTTGAAAAATAATTTGATAAATGAGGGCTACATTCGTGTCCGTTTTCATTCCTGTCGTAGTTGAATCTGACTCTTCGTCTCGTTTGCTTCCTGTTGCTCCTGCTTCTAGGGGTCTTTCTTATTTCTCATTCCCACACGGGGGCATCGGAGGTCGAAGTCGAGCTGGTTGGCTCCGATCACATCATCCGGTCGAGGCGGGGTGGTTCGAGGTTCTCCTTACGCGTCTTCGCCGCTAGCATATTTATTCGCTTACATATTTCAGTCAAGTTTGGAACTTTTTTGTTCATGAAATTATTCTCTTTTCTTTATGAGTTTTTCACGTCCTTCTCCTCTATCTCGTATGTTGGTACCACTAACAGTAAGTCGTGCTACTCTGACATCGAGGCAAAGAAGCAGGATGTCTCATTAACACGACTCACCCTGCCTTACTTCCAACTTTTGTTGCTACACTGCTCTTCCTTCTCCCAATCCTCGTATACCTTTTTGTATAAATCTTCATTATTTAGTGTTCGCTCTACCTAACCCTTTCAACCGTTTGTCAGCCTGATTGGACGAGATTCCAAAACTTACAAACCGCGGCTTAAGCTGTAGGGAGCTTGTTTTTGCATTTGTTGTTCGTTGAAGGCTTCTTTTTTTATAGAGCACTTGGCTTGCACTTTGTTTTTACACCTCTATCGTGACCCTCCACCCGTTGTCCTCTCGTCTTGGCCTGTGGAACTGTCCCGAGGCGCGCAGTGCTGCTTTGCATTGAGAAGCTGCAACAGTCTTATCTATAATGAAAAAGGAAAGGCTGCCGGGGCCTTGTTGCAAAAAATTCTCTAAACAGATTAGCACCAATGTAAAAAACTATAATCGTGAGGAGCGAACTCTCCGCAGCGTTTCTGAAAACAAATTCAATAAACCGAAAGGCGACCTCCAATTTGCGGAAACACTAGCAGGTAGGCAACTTTCTTGTTACTTTGAATAATACTTACAGTTATAAAAAAAATAATAATAATAGCTCGTCTATATCTTCCAGCTGAAACACGCTCAAGTAAATCGTGAAATCGAGGCGTCCAAGAGGCCGCAGTTTTGGAATAATTCGTGGATTCTAATTTTCGCGACGCGGTGCGGTCGCGATATAGATTCCAATGTATTTACATTTTTTTTCGCGAATGGTAGGCGATTCGCGAAATTCGCGAAAATAAAGTCGTTTGCAGTGTATCATGAATTTTTCGAGGTTGTTCTTGCCATGCTAAATTCAAATCGGTCTTCTTTATGAGACGCATAACATCGATACAATCATTGCTATCCTAATGATTAGCTACATGACGATCCTAAATTTATTATTTATCTCAGGAGCTTTTTGGGTGTTACCGTGCACTGAATTAACCCAGAATCCCTGGCAATAGAGTTGCTGCTATTGTGACACTAGTTTTGTGGAAGCGACCACAGTTCGTGTGCTACGGTTACCCACATCCGGCATGTTACAAGTCCACAGACAGGGAGAGGCAGCGAATCATCGTGGCTGAAATGTTTTCGTAAGTTGTCGTATCCTTTAAATGTTTAACGTCGTTTACAAGTTTCTCTTATTAGCCATTTTTACGCGAGTTTTACGATACCAGTACTGTTGCATATTTGTTTCCTTGTATTATTTTTAAGTTTATTTTTTCTTGGTTTGACTTGGATACCTTTTGCATAAGCTCTAAGGAGATTCACCTCACACCTGTGAATTTTGTTGCCATTTTTTATGTTTTGAGAATATATGAACGCAGAGTTCATTACTCCAAACTATTAAGTTCTATAATCCATTTAACAAATTTCATAAAAGGAAAGTACATAAAAGGAAAGAAACTCGTTTACAGTTATATGGCCCAATGTGGGGGATAACTCTCAGAAATAAGTAATTGTAAAGTAATTGCATTACTTTTAAAAAGTAATTTGCAATTGCAATGAACTACTTTCGCGCAGTAGTAATTGTAGTTAAACTACTTTTGGAGCTAAGTAATTGTAATTGTAATTAAATTACATTTTGAAAGTAATTTACCCATGTATGACGCAAGATCACGTGATGCGCAGCCCGCGGACCAAAACAGCAATTTGGTCCGTCGTGTGGATACACCTTTAGGGATTTGAATCCGCTGGAATGTCGTGGAAGCGAATGCACCGAAATGAAGCCGAATGGCAGAAAGGATAACAACGTTTTGCCTTCAATATTTTCATTTGATGCTTCTAAACCTAAACGGACTGTTTGTGCTCTTGTGCATTCACCCTTTCTTTATACTATTCCTTAGCAAACCCAACCGGACCATAGGAAACACCTCTTGGGAGAAAAAAAAGAACCAGGGCGTAGCTTGTTATGTCGAGGGTTGTTACTTTGCATGTCGTTCTTTGGAGTTCTGATCGGCTAATACCACAATATTGTTACAGGGCGATACTAAAATGATTGACTTTCCACTCCCCGCATTTCTTAAAAGGTCACTAAAAAAAGCAAAAAACAAAAACATTAATGATTATGGTCATTTTTGGAAAGGCTAGAGCCACTAGGTAAGGTAAGCTTCAGGGTAACCACATGTCAGCCATCGGATGAATGAATGGATAACAGCTGTACCCTTTAGTGTACGGTAGCTAGTGCCATTTGGAATCGTGGTTGCCATTTGTTTTTCACCAAACTTTTTCCGACACTGGTAGTGTGTCGAGAAAAAAACTAATGCGTGTTTCGTAGGTAATGAACGTCGGCAACAGTCTTCGGCGAAAGTGAAAAAAATAATTTTGGGTTCCTAAGCTTTGTTTCACATAACCGGAATCAATTCACAACTCTGAGCGCTTCACATGACCTTCCGGTCGGGGGGAGCAATGCGTGGAGCGTGAAGTCATGTGGCAAGTGCGAAGATGTACCGTAATTGAGGTGAGGCGTGTAAAGGAATAAAAATTTAAGTGCCCCAGTCTGTTACTGCGTTCGCATTGCAAACTTAATCATATTGAAAATAAATGAACAGGGTAAAAACCCCCAAAAAATGTGCTTAAAAAAGCAACCCCCCCCCCCCCCCCCCCCTCCCTCCCTCGAAAAAAAAACAAAGTTTTTTGAAGTTGTGCTAAGGAAGTGGCCCTGAAAATCAACATGTAGTGTCTGTCGCAGTACGTCGTGAAGTATTCACTGCATTAGGCAGGCGTTGGCACCACGAGGGTGCCACGGTATTTGGTGCTCCAGTAGACTTCCGGTAGTGTGCTTATTTGTTTTCCAGCAACGTAAACTGATTGGGTAACGAGATTTTCCTTCGGAGAAGTATTTGCAATACGTTTGTAAAAACCTGAGCGCTTTGTAGAATGTAGTCCAAATAAAAAAAGGATCTTAGACAAAAAGAAGAGCAAAACCGGAAGCGAAACAGGGAGCTTGTTTGCAAACAAGCACCGGTGAACACCGTAGTGTAGTGGATAGACGACCCACCGGGGAAGTTGTTGACGTCGATGATGCAGAGGCGCCCTGTGCCCTTCTCCATGATAACATCCATACCAAAGAGCAGCTGACCCAGCTCCTGACGCACCACGTCCACCAGGAAGCGCAGCTTGTGCGGGCACGGCTGCGCCTCTTCCTGTGAATGGACGGAGACGGTCAGTGCGTTTTAGAATGGAACGGATCGAGGAACCGAAGGCTGGTTCACATACTTACAAGCGCTTACAAACAAGGGCCTTAAAACCTTTTTTTTTTTTTTTTCTCATGCAATATGTTTTTTTTTTTTTTTTGTTTCCAAAAACTTTTGAATATGTTAGAAACTACCTTTTCTTGTAGATAATATGTAAATTTGATCTCTCGAATACCACAAAACCTTCCCTCCAGTGAGATACAGCTGCAGAGCTGGATTAAGGTATGAGCTAAGGGGGTGGCAGCCCAGGGCCCCAGGCTGCCAGGGGGCCCCATGCTGGCCCCCGGAAATTTTAAAGAAAACTTCTAGTCGATTTCAGTTCAAAACAGCTCAGGTCTAAAAAAGGAGCAAAGATCACAGGAGCCTCTGGACTCTGGCTTCCTGGTGTTACCCCCCCCCCCCCCCCCTTTTTTTTTTTTTTGGTGGTGAAACAGGAATGCTATAAAGTTCCCTCCTCTAGGTGAGCTGTTGTTTGTGAGCTCGTCGTAAAAGACTGTGCTAGATCAACAAAATGTAAGTGTTGCCTCCCACCCGCCTCGTGGGAGGGAGCGAAGCTGTCGATGCTGGCAGTCCCGTTGAAGTCTCTTCTAACTGAAACCAGATGGAAGGACGTCCATGGAGTTCTCTATTGTACTGGGGCCCCATCAACACGTTTTATGGACAATGGTGGGTTGGAAGGCAAGCAAGTGTTGCCGAAGGCTACACGAGCAACGTACATGTGCCACATTATTTTTTGCCATTTTCGGTCTTTTAGCGCGAAAAGTTTCCTCTGAAATGACAAGTTAAAAACAAGCAAAAAGAAATATTGCTGAACCTTCTGAAGCCATCCAACCACTAACGGACGTTTCAAGGAGCCGGCTCTCGAGATGTCCCCTAGAAGTTTTCAAGGGGCACTGACTGCAAGCAACTTCTCTGGAGCCTGTGTCTGATCTGCTGCCAGAACACTTTCCGTGGCATTGAGTGATACGATCGCTGCAATTGTTTTACGAGCCTCTGAGGTACAACCTATTATTCTTAGCTTAAAGTAATACGTCCAAATGGCTAAAAAAAACGTCCTATAGTTATTGCAATTAGAAGAAACAAGACCACTTCCATCCAAAATTAATAGCTGTCGTAAGAGATCACAAGAAGTCGGCACCGAGCAAATGCAGGTGTGTCAACGGGCCTTCAATAAACATTCTACTAAGAGATCCCCACGTTTTTTAAAGGGGTACTCCGGCGATTTTTTTAGCTACCCCAATTATTATTATAGGAATCATCAGCCTTTACCTTTTCCGGTATGGTATTTAGCATCGTGAAATTCAGAATAGTTATTTTGAAATCCACGAGCGAAAATGATGCCAAGAACAGACATACAGATATACCCGCGCTTTTCAGCGTTGCGTCGTCTGTGGAAGGCAGGGTTGCAGGTTGAGCGGGCAGTCTAAAGAATGAACTATGCCGAACATCTGTTTCGTGCTGCTGCAAGGGTGCTGGAGCAAACTTTCCAAGCATTTATTTGACACCATAAAACCGCTCGTAATCAGTTGGGAACAAGCAGGGACACAAACCGAAAAATATAATGTTTCGGTTACGGTTCTTGTTTCCTGTTGATATCAGTTTCGTTCCGGCTTTCTACACCTCTAATTTTTACAATTTCAATTACCAATTACACATTCCAAAAAAAAAAAAAAATTTTTTTTTTTATTTCTTTAATAATATGTTTCATTCAAATGTGGGACGGCCGTTTTATAATAAATGTTTTAAAGTAGTCCCAGACAGGCAAGTATCCAGGGGGGGAAATTTAATTTTAACGTTCCTAAACGGTTTTCGGTTACTGTTACAGTTTGAGTCCCTGGTCTAGAGTCCAAAGAGTATATATACCCCCTGCCTTCCGCTGACGTCACTTCTTCGTTGTTGCCAGTAGAAACTTTCCCTCTGAAAAGCACTAATGACCAAAATTGGAAATTCAATAACTTTGTAAAAAAATTAATTTTGGTCCAATATTTGGGTGACGATTTCGAAGACGTTTGTTGATGCAATTATCAAATTTTAAGGCGAATCGGGGATTTTGAAGAAACCGTTGTCGGAGTACCCCTTAACCTTTCGTTGTCTACCGAGTTACTGTGCAACAGAGTACAGGTGCCCTATGTTATACGGCGGGATCAAGCAGAACCAAGGGACCGGGACAACGTCGTCTGCTATGAATGGTCAGCGCCGCGCCACTGTTTAATTGCAGCAGACAGCATTGTCCCAATCCCACTCAGTCCCGCTGTGTAGCATGGTGCCCCCAGTCGTTGTCAAGGATGCCCTACCGCAGCATTCGGAGGCAGTGGGGCGTTGAGCGGGGAGCTGGAGTGGGGCTTAGAGATGTCCTGGCTGTTGAAGCAGATGCTCGGCTGGTCCCCTGCCGTAAAGTTGCGCAGTGACGGCCGCCACGTCAGGTAGTAGTGGGGCCCCAGCACGTACACCTTGAGAAGGCGGGCGTCGTGTGCCACAAACTGCTGGGCCACGCAGGGCACTGGAGCCTCGCCCAGGCCGCCGGGACCAAACACCAGGCACATCTGCAAGGACCTCCTCGCGCTCCGTGAACGACGCAGTCGCCGTGCATCCGCGCCTTAAAGGGACACTGAATGGGTATTTATTAGAGGTGTGCGAATATCAAAATCTTTCGAAGCGAATCGAATCGAATAATAAAGGTTACGAATCGAATCTAATATTTTCGAATATGAATAGTAGTTCCAAATAAGGATATATTTGAAAACAAATATTTTCTATTTGATGTGAATTAAACAAGAATGCTTAACAAAAAAACACAACTGGAATTTTTTTTTAACAAACGTTTATGAAAAGGTTACTTTTATTGGAATAAGAAAAATGTCCCACATGTGACTGTTAAAAAAAACAGATGAAGAAAGATCAGTCAGTAAAATACCATTCCTTGAGTGAGGTTAGAGAACATAAATGAAAGTGCAAAAGTGAAGGCGGGTCGGCAAGCCACAACGCAGTTGGAGATCGCATCGCGGATGAAAGGAGGCACTTGAGCGTAAACGCAAGTACACAAGCGGTGGCGGGTCCGTAAGCCGCAATACGAAGTCGATGATTGCGTCTCTACTTTGTGCAATCTCTTTTTACGCTCGTGAACGTAAATGGAAGTGCACAAGCAGAGGCGGGTCGACAGGCCACAGCAGAGTTTCAGATTGCGCGATCGCGCTGCGCAACCGCACTGACTATGCACCATCTCTTTCCGTGTGCAATAGTTCTGTCCATAGAGGGCACCACAAAGATGCAATATATTAAGAATATGTTGTTTTTTTTTTTGGCGGGGGGGGAGGAAGTCTTACTTTTATCATTGAAAACGGGTAGAAATAAATAACAAAAGGAATACTGGCAAACTGATAAACCGGAAAATCAAGCGGAAAATAGCACAAGCCAGATATCACCGATAGCCGAGGTGAGCCATAAATCCATATCCGAATCCATAGCACCTTGGCTACTGTAGTCACTGTAGGTATGAAATCACGAATATATATGGTTGTGCTACATTAAAAATGAATGTGGACAGGAACGTATACAAGACGTCTCGGGCGGACGCCCGAAACGTCGTGCGGTCCGTCGCGACGATGCATGTGCCGTTGCAAACCGTAGTCCTTCATCCTATCTATCGCAGCGTTTGCACCACGACCACTTAGCCAACTCTGCAATCAGGGCATCACGGCAAGCAAAGGACAGATCGCGCTACCGCGTGCAAATAGCTTTCCAATCCTTCCTGCAAAAAGAAAAAAAAAAGATACTTAGGTTGGTTGTGTAGGTTTGCCAAGCTCGAAACCATACTGCGCAGTCCAAAAACAAAACAGAGAACTCGACCGCAAGTTGACACTAATCAATGAGTTCCGCGTTATTCGTAGTTTTCGAAGTATTCGAAGAACTCGAATAGTTCGAACAGCGAAAGGGCGAAGCGAATCGAATCGAATAGCAAGCATTATTCGCGAAGTATTCAAAGTTTCGAATATTCGCACACCCCTAGTATTTATGCTTGCCAAGGCTTGTACATTTGTACATGAGATATGACCAGCTAGCCAAAACAAAATTTGCAACTCGAAATTCGTTGTTTTTCTTCCCGCCGATTGAGAATGCACTGGTTTGAGTCACGCTCACACTCTTCTCCATGGTCACATGCTGTTCAGACACAACCGCCAAATATTATCAGTTGTGTGTCATCAAAGAAGCACACTTATTAAAAAAAAAAAAAGTGCAACCCATTTTTTGTGGCATTTTAAAGGTGTTTTACATTGATTTTAAGAAAAGAAACAAAACGCTTCACCCAATTGGAAGCACTTTGTGCATTCTCTGCGTAATTCTCAAGATGGTGTCGTATCGTGAGAGTCGTGAGCTGGATAGCTGGATGAAGCGAGCCAAGCGATGGCGGCAGACGACGGGGGTGGGACCTCTACTTAAGAACTGTTGCTCGTGGTACCAGCAACTGTCTAGCTTTGGAAGAGAAATCTTTTACTGATAAAAACTATTAGGATTTATTATGTACGACACGCCTGACCACCAAGCCGATTCGCACGAAGACGTCGCCAAGTCGTCGCCCCTTCTCCTGACTGAAGACCTTGCTAGCCTTACGAACAAGAATTGGTAAGAGCTTGAAACATGAGCAAACGTCAAGCACGAAATGCGTACTTGGTGTTGAATATAGATGCATACGATTCCTTTACTAGGTTCGAATGTGGCCAATGCGTGGTGCTGCCCGACTTCGAGCGTGGGGAGTGCCTTTGCAGCAGAAAAATTGGCAGCAAACCTTCTGATCTACAGTTGGCCGGCTACGTTGCTGCAACAACGAGTTCCCCTTCGTGTGCTCGACCCTTACAATGTTAAAACTCTCATCTGCTTCGCATGACCGGAGGAGCGTAAGGAAAAAAATATGCGGTCGGGCGTAGCCACGCAAGTTCTGGCAACTCTCTCCTCCTCTAGATTTCTCTCTCCTCTGTAGTGGACATGTTGCGCCATCACTCCGTGCTCGTGTTTCGATTCTGAGCAGTTGCGCTCTTTGGCTGTATCCAAAATATACGCGACTCCATAGCAAAATATTGATTGGGTAGTCGTCCGACACCATATTGAATTGCTTTACAAAAAAAATAAAAATTAAGTTGTTTTTTTTGGGGGGGGGGGGGGTGTCAGTGTTTTTTTGAAGTTGCAGTCGCACCGTTCATATGCTGCATAAAGGATGCGGTGTTAGCAGCAGATGCAAGGAGAGAATTCTCCGTGGACACGACTCGGGCAAGTTCAAAGCACGTCTGCTTCATATCTGTCTACAGATGGTTTTTGTACGACCAACGTAATGGGACCATCCTGCGAGGAAGAGGCATGCCTCAGACAATGTCTGCGGACTGCCTTGTGTAGGATTACGGAGCCTGGAACGTCTGTCCGACCGGTGCGTTTAGTGTCGCATTCCACCCGTACGTCCAAAGTGGCAACGAGTGATGTCACTAAAGCCGGAGTGTCAGGCTGTCAGACGCCGCGATCCTGGCAATTAGCATCATAAGTTCCGGCGCAAAGCACGGGCAAGTGTGAGGCTTTCGGAGCTTCCGTCGACCGTGAAGCTGGAGGGCGGCCTGCGGCGGAACAGGCGTCTGCTGCGACGCATCATGATGTCATCGTCGGAAATGGAGGGACATCTTTTTAGGATGCGGTAAACACGCCAGCCCGGAGAGGCGTTCCTAAAACCGTGATTCTGCGCCTTAACCCTCTGATGTCGGTGTGTCGGATGTCGCTCGACAAAGAAATATTCTTACTGCGGTCAGCTGTCGCACGTGCCCCGACGTGTTCCGACTTGCGCCCTTTATAGAGATTGTCCGGTAAAACTTGGACTTTCAGAAAACCCTTAAATTATATTGTCGTTGCTTTTAGGAATGTCATCCGCACAATATCCTAATTATTTATCCTCTGCCGAGCAAGTAATTCAATTCTAAACGTAGCCCAACTGCTCCGATTGTGCCCGCAAAACTAGCGGAGGTTTTGCTGGCAACAGTGGAAGCTCTGACGTAGTAACATCAGGCAAAGAGAGCCACCTCAGCTTTTGACTGCTGTCTCAGTAAAAGTAACTTCGTTCCAAGAACGACGAGATTTACACTATTGGGGGAAGCTGAATTCTTCGATGATGATCTTTGTATGCACCATCAACCATGTTGATCAAAACCGGGAGTAAGTCAACACCGACGACTCTGACGATACCATGCATGATGCGATGTCATGACACGATCAGCCATGTCTACTTGCAAAATTTGAGGTGAAGTTTCGTATTGCTGTTCATAATTGATTTAACGAATATTGGGGCGTGTTTTAATGAAATAAATATCACATGACTATATTTAGGCTCCATATGACCATTGCAAAAACATGGTAACATCACAATAACACCGGACAATCCCTTCAAGTTTTCAGCTTTATGCGAGATAGCGTAACTAATGATGCCTTATTGTAATTTGTTCTCTGGGTGAATGGAATTTTGCACGCTTGTTCACGTATCATCTATCAGGGCAGCTCTTTCTCCGCTTGCTTTTTACGGAAAATATGTTAACAATTCAAGTGATGATAAGCAGATTGTAGTGAATACGACGACCCAGAAGAGAGCTCCGAAAGTGTCTGCGATAAATCGTTTGAGAATGATTGCGACAGTTCTGCGAATGAGTGGTGAGGAGAGCCTTATGGACATTTCATGTCTTGAAGCTGGACACCCTAGACGGATGTACACCAAGATTCTGGAACTCCTCGCTGCACGGCTTAAGGTCCAGCATCTTCAGTCATTTTTCACGGACACTTAGAGGATTAATTTTATTTTTATGACCACTATGTGATTGTATTGTTTTTAGCGTAAAGTAACTCTCACCCGAGGGGCCAACAAGGCCAAAAGTCACATGACCCCAAAAGACTAAAGGGGAGCTATGCACTTTTTGAGATCATCATTTTATGGTGCAAACTCAGTCTTTGCATCCTAGAAAACCCATAGTCGCAATCACGTGTGGCCTTTTCCCCAACTAGAAACTTAAAGCACTGACCTGGTGAGCCTTCTTCATGCCGTGAGACACCAGAGGCTTGCACACTGTCCGTCCGAAGGCGCATGCAACAGTAGAAAGAGGGACGCATCAGGGCGTCCCCCCCCGCAAGGTCCCCCCACCTGCAGCCCCACTCACCGATGGGGAACTGAACCGCATGGCTCCTGAGCCGCTCCAGGTTTTCCTGTGGGTCCGCCGACGTTAGCTCCACAAATGGTGGGATGAACACCCAGTCTGCGAGGCAGTGGACGTGAAAAATGCAAGCTCGAAAGGAAGCACGTTTGCTAGCTGGTCCCGAAGCAACAGCACTGTGTAAATTGTGTAGGCGGGGACACCGCGCGTGTCGCAACTGCCAGATGAAGTCCTCTTCTTGCCTCGATTGCAAGCAACGCCACCGGATGACTCTTCGATGAGCGGCTAGTTGTAGCCTGTCGCGGGCTTGGTTTCCCTTGTCTCTTTATAAAAAAAATGTGCTTGTTTTTATGATTGTTTTCTGGGTGTGCTGCATCATGTAGAACTTGGCACTAGCGCTATGCACGTTGCTTAGACTAGAGGTCTGCACGAGCCAATATTTAGAAGCCCAGCCCGGCCCGCTCTCTCTTGGGCCCGGGCCCGCCTGTGGCCCACTGTTCATTTCCGACAGGCGGCCCGGCCTGACACTGATTTTCATGGGCCCGCTGAGGCCTGCTCTAGTCTCGCTCAGTATGAATAGCTCACAAATTGTGCAGCATGGCAGCTCGCTTGCCACTAATGTTGACTACGGTAACCAATAATCAATGCAGTAAGCATCCTTTTCTTTTTTTTGTTGCTGCTATAATTATTTTAATCAATCAACGAGCCTAGGTTCTAAATCGCCCACTCCCGCTGCATACAAAAAAAAAAAAAAAAAGGTATTTTGCATTGGCCAGCGAGATTTTGTTTAGGAAAAGCACCCCTTAGGGACCCCTTTTCACCCATATTGTGGATGCATGCACTCGTACGTACAGATGGTTTATGCCTGCGAGGGTGCGCATTGTGTAGGTGTGTATCTGTGTGGGTTGATGGCGAGAAGCGACTGTACGACAGCAGCGCCGCCAGTGACGAAAATGAACATTGCGCTGCTAGTGCTCTGGAAGAGCATTTGCTACAGACACACACACAAACAGTATGAAAACATTAACAAACACACATGCTTTCAGCATTTGGGTCTCCCCTGCTAGGCATCCCTCACCCAAACCCCAAAACAAACTTTAAAAAAAAAAAAAAAAATGTTGGCTTTGGTTTGTTTTGGCTTGCCTTGTAGATTTGAATACAAGGTCCGGACCCTTCATGCATGTAGTAGTTAAGCCCGAGCCTGGCCCGCACCCGTGCAGACCTCTCGCTAGACACAGCTTCATCTAGTTTCATGCCTCAACAGTGACAAGAATAGTTTTATCAACGAGTTGAAGTGGAGAGATCTCTCTGATGCGGTGTTCAAGCAGCGTTTGTCGAGTTCGGAGCAGACATGCCGAGTGGAAAGTGCATGCGTGCAGGTGACAAGACACTTTTTTTGTTGGCTTCCCTTTTTTCTCAGTTGCACCATTTGGCAGGCAGATACACTGTCGACATAGGCTACTCGGGCGTGCGCCAAGAGGACCTTATCCAGTCAATTGTGTTGCAGCATTCACCATGCTGTGTGCACGCACCTAGTATATACATATACAGGGTGTTTTTCTTTTAACCTTTCAGATTTGTTTAAAAAAAAGCTGTGAAAGGTAGACTTATGTGGTTCATGCAGGTGAGTTATACGGCCAGGGGGACATAGTATAGGGAGATAGTCACAATTACCAGTAGGCTAACTAAGTAAAATTTGTTATTTTAGACATATAGTTTCAATTAGAAACTAGCTGAGCCTCATCAAAAACCACTAAATCAACTCATTTTAGAAGGGTATAATGCCAGGACAGTATTTTACGGCGTTCTGTAAAAACGCTTTATTTGGACGCATTTCTAGATTCTGGATTCTTATTGGAGCGCATCTACAAGCCCGCTGTCCTGCTCCCCAGTGGCTGAGACGCGCAATACGCGTGCCCCTTACTTCCCTCCATTCTACGAGGGAGGCGAGGGGGTGGCTTTGTGCCGCGACCACCAGGGAGCAGGACTGCAAGTGCAAAGATGCGCTCCGATAAAAAAAACTAAATCTAGAAACGCATCAAAATAGAGCATTTATACAGAACGCCGTAAAATACTGCCCCGGCGTTATATCCTTCTAAAAATTGTTGATTGAGCGGTTTTCGATGATGCTCAGCAAGTTTCTAATTGGAACTATATGTCTATTTGCACTAATTAAAAAGTTAATAAACAAATTTTACTTAATTACCCGACTAATAGCTGCGACTATGTCCTCTTGGCCGTATAACTCACCTGCACAAACCGCATTACTGTACCTTTCATGGCTTTCTTTAATCAAATGTGAAAGAATAAAAAAAAAAAAGAAAGAAGTCTACAACACTTTGTAACGCCGAATTAGAGCGCAGCTCTTGAGGAAAAGGAGGGAGGGGTACTGAGGGCAGGGTATACGTCTCCTCCCTCCTCCTCATTCCCCTCCTCCCGTCTTTCAAGCTCCTCTCCTCCTCCCCCTCTTTCCCTCCTCCTCCTCCTCCTCCCACGCATTGCATCATGGGAAATGTCCCATAATTCACCGCATGAAAGCCTCTTGCAAGGGTCCTCAGCGGTGCATTATAGGACATTTCCCATAATGCACCCTGTGGTTAAGCAAACGGCGACGCCGCTAGGCCCGAACAGGTGCCTAACACCCTGTATATCTTACACCACAAGCTACAGATACCCCCAGCACAAAGGGAAAGATGCAGACAACAATGTCCCAACCTCACCTGTACTCCCAAGCTTGCTTTGCTCGACCAGCTTGTACTGCCGGTACCGGTTCAGCACCTTGCGCACGTTCTCCAGCGGGTCCAGGACCAGCACCTCCGGGTGCGCCTTGCAGAACCTCTGCACCGAGCGAATGTTCTCACGCTGCCACGGGACAAGGAGTGCGGATTGACTCGCCCCACCTCGAAGTCGGCCGTGATCCGCTGGCACTCGGCGTCTCCATGGTCCGCCCGCACCAAGATGTCGCAGAACTTATGCACGATGGCCGACAGGGGTCCCTGCTCCTCGAGCGGGCGGCTAAAGTCGAGCTGCAGGGACACCATTTGTTTCAGGTCACACCGGATGCCGCCATGGTGCCTTTGTCGGGGTAGCCTTACCTTAACGAGCTCCAGGCCGTGGGACCTGCAGAGAGGGCAGTGCCAGTGAGTCACAAGCAGCCATCGGAACACAAGAGTTCATCGGTGAAACAAAGGTACTAAATTGCTAATCTAAGACCCTAGTCTTGCAGAGTAGCGTCATCTGCAAGAAGCTTCAGGCTTTGTGGAGTTAGAACCTGGGGTCATTTCTTAAAACAATGATGCTAAACTGCTAGTTTTTGGCTCAATCCTTGCAGAGTAGTGTCATCTACAAGATGCTTTGGGCTTTGAGGTATTAGAACAAAAGGCCCTCATTGGAGCATAGAAGTGTCTTTTTAAAACAAAAATGCTAAACCCCGTTAGTCTATGACTCTAATCTCGCTCAGTAGCGTAGCTCGCAATTTTGTTTTGGGCCTTGAGTCATTACAACAACAGGGCCTCACTGGAACACACAAGTCCCTTAAAAAAAAGATACTGAACTACTAGTCTATGACCCTAGTCTTGCTAAGTAGCATCGTCTCCATATATCAGTTTTGGGCCTAGAGATATTGCAACACGAGACTTTGCTGGAACCCTGAAGTCTCTTAAAGGGCAACTATGTTTCATTTTTGGTTTTGAAAAAACAATGCAGTCCTCTTCAGTATCGCCTAGGAAGACCACACGTCAAATATTACGATGCAGTTCTGTCTAAATTTTTCTTAAACGGTCCGGCAAACTTTGCAACTCGCCAAGTTGCCGAAATCGGCTGACTCGAGCAGGCGAATTCAGGCGCAACCAACAGCGCAGTCAAGGCTACGGCATGGGCGGAGCCAACATTGAGCTAAACGTCATCATCATGGCCCCATTTTGCTTGTTTTTACTTCTCCGATCGAGCGTAGCGCATGACGTCAGCAACGTTGCCTCTCGGCGCTCAGCGGTGTTCACATGATTGGCATACGCGCCTGCGCAGCGCGCTTCTTGGGAGCAGACCAACCGCCCTGCCGTGGTCCCGCCGTCTTCCGCGTCACAACCACCGTCGTCGTCTCACCGTTTGTAATTATTGCCTCTCGGAGTTTCGTCCACACTATGGACACCACGTGCGCAGAGTCGCAGACTTATGCCGCAGTTATGCAGACGTCGTCGAATGCCGTAAACACCAAAACGTAGCGAAGAGTGTGGTGCAGACGACACTCGCGCTTGCCGCACGCCCGCCCCCATCCCGCCCGTCGTTGGGCCGAGGATCACGTGACATCTTGTGCCACGTGATGGCCATGTACTTGGCGGCCCAAGGCCAATGTTGCCAGACGGAGCCGAAGTTTCGGTTTCGATTTCCGCTCGTGTTTAAAATTAGATTTAAAAATATATATCCCATTTTTCGCGAAGCAAACGACGCAGTGTCTTTTACTAGGGCTTTTTAATTCGAAATCACTCATTATCCCGAAATCTTCGGAATTGAGCGGAGTTGCCCTTTAAAACAAAGATACTCAACTGCTTGTTTATGACTCTAGTGTCTCGCTAGGTAGCATTGTCTGTAAGTTTAAGTTTTGAGCCTTGAGGCATTACAACAAGAGACCTTACAGGAACCCACAAGTCCCTTAAAAGAAAGATACTGAACTGCTAGTCTATGACCTAATCTCGCTGAGTAGAGTCATCTGCCAATATCAGTATTCGGCCTTGAGATATTACAACACAAGAACTTGCTGGGCACCGAAAAGTCTCTTGAAACAAAGATTCTGAACTGCTAGTCTACGACTCTAGTCTCGCTGAGTAGCGACATCTGCAAGTTTCAGTTTTGGGCCTTGAGACATTACAACAAGACACCTCACTGAAACCCACAAGTCCCTTAAAAAAAAACACTGACACCGGCCACATTTTTTAAAAATTTTTTTGCTAGGCAATTTATTATGGTGTCAAAAGACTACCCAATCGATATTTTGCTACAGTGTCAGATATATTTTTAATAAAGTAAAAAAATGCAACTGCCCAAAACCGAAACTGGACTGGGGAGGAAGAAGAAATAAAGAGGAGAAAGATACCAAAAGTCACGTGGCTGTGCAACCTTTTTTTTTTTTTTTAAATAAGTATTTGCAGCTTTTTAAAATCTACAAAAAATGAATATCATATTTTTTGACCATTTCTAGTATTCAGTGTGTGCCTTCGATGACCCACGACTTCGCTTAACTTTGGTGGTTGTGTACGAACCATAGAAAACGGCACATGACCACAGAGAAGAGAGTGAGCGCGACTCAAACCGGCCAGTCCTTGATTGGTGGTTTTTGGGTGGAAAAAAAAAAGAAAAAGAATTTCGAGCCACAAATTGTGTTGCGAGTAGTTGGACATGTTCACCCAACATGCCCAACTAAAGCATGTTCACGCAACCGTTCATTCAAACACCATTCAAACGGTTGCGTGAACATGCTTTATCACTGCGTTCAACAACAGGAGCCCATTTACACATACATTGCAGATTGCTGTTGCATTCCCAACTTTCAAGGCACTACAATCGTTGGGAGAGGTAAAGAAAAGGTGGCGAGGGAGGTACTGGAGGCTTACATGATAAAGAAGGAATGTCCTGATAAGTGTATCAGTCAGCCCTCACTTTTCCTTCACAAAAGGGAAGTGGACTTCATTGACACGTGTGGTGGCCGAGTCATTGATGACTATAGTCCGTTGCAACCTAAGAACAAAGAGCGAGGGTAAGATGGGCCCGGGAGGAGGAAGCAGATGGAACGCTGGAGAAGAGAGGGGGAACCTCCTCCTCTCTTCAGCTTTTCGTCTGCTTCCTCCTCCCCGGCCAGTCTTACCCTCGCCCTTCGTTCTTAGGTTGCGACTATAGTCACATTTGTAGTATTTGTGGCTTTTGCTGGTTTTATTTTGCTGTTTCTATTTTTTTTTAGTAAAAAATTCAGTTGATAGTCATCAGTCGTCCTGTTTTCCTCTCCGTCTTCGTATTTGTCTCTATTGTGCGCTTTCAATACTTTCAACATGCATAATCTGAATGCGGATGGCTTCCTGATGCTATCTCGTTCCCCCAGATTCACTGAAGTTAATTAAAAAAGTGATATTTCGTTCGCTGGTGAAACCGAAAGATCGTTCTCCCTAGTTTTCCCTGCCATCCGAACGTGACGTCCCAGGTAGGCAGCGAGGCGCGCGACCGGCAATCGGGTACGCTTGCGCCCGCCTTTCTCATGTCTAATCTTAAGAAAGCGGGGGCATTCGTGCTATCTGAAGTTGATATTAATCTGTATATGTGCAAAGTATGACCTTAGCCTACGTGCCGAACTATGAGAAAGTAAAAAAACGGAAGCAATTGGGAGTTTGAAAAAAATTGCTTTTGCAACTCGGTACGCTCCAGCCGCGGCTCGCTAGTTTTGTAAAATCGCTTGCAAATCTGTTCTCTTTTTATTAAAAGCTGGCAATTTAGCTGGCTAAAAAAGGTAGAAGAGTCACGGAATACATTTTTCAACAAATTGTCCAAGCACCACGGAGAATGCTCGAAATGTGGGTACAGGTGTCCCACATGCCCGTCTTAACGGAAAGAATGTGCCATTTGTTTTGGATTTTCTTCAGAAAAATACCGTTGCAGATGCCAGCATGTGTAACTACTCTTGTAGCATGCATATGCTCCTTGGTGCTCAAGTAATTTAGCAAAGTATCTATAGACCATTCCAGAAAAGCGCTTCTAACTGGTGCCATTTTCAGCATTCGTGCGTGTGGTGTGTACTTTGCTCGCCTTCTTAAGCGAGACAGCATGCACGTGCTGGGCTGTGACCTAACACATGCCGACAGCGATTCTCGTAAACATTGAGTGCCAGACTGCTGCCCCATGCATGCAAGCACGTGCAGCTTGCTCAATAACATAGCTTTGGCAAGCTTGCACTTGCACACGAGCAGAGACATGGCGGTGGCCAGTCCCCTTGCTTGCAATCGTCTAAAGAATGGAATGAACTGCATTCCTATAAGCCAAATGGCAAGTTACCGTCATGAAGATTGTGTTAAAATGGAAATTAAAAGAATTCTGCATTTACCAAGCTAAACATCAATGTGCAATGTAAGGCATATAAAATAAACAAACAATATTCATATTCAAATAAAGAATATTTCCCTGAAAATGCAATAGTGCATAAAGTACAAGAATGCATCATAACATTTTTAATTCAAAATAAGATAGCGAAATTCCCCCCCTTTTTAAAAAAAAGTGTACTTATATATATATATATATATATATATTTTTTTTTTTTGTTGGAGTAAAATGCAACATGTTCCTCAAACACCCATCCACGAGCGCACACGGGGAAGAGTGTAATTCTAAACAAGATTTTTTAAAATTAGGGTTTGGTTTTGCACAGCCTCCATCAGCTCTAAATTTGCATGCCTCTCCTCACCGACATTATTATTTTCGTAGTTTTAAAAAACTTTCAGCCCAATATAACAATTCTCCACAATAGAATAAAAAAAAAAAATGTTTTCACTACTTCTTCTGTGATAAAGATTGCATGTCAACCATTTCACAAACTAGGCAATGGCTCTATCATATATTAAGCTGCTCCCTAAACCTCTGTAATACAAGCTAAGAATAGCAGTGTGTCGAAAGTCATGTCTAAACTCAAAATTTAACTTTGTTTAGACGTTTCACCTCTCGTGTTTAACAGATCGGCCGCGTGAGTGAAACTTCGAGACTAGCCCGAGCTAGATTTGATGTTCAAAACATAAACCGTAAAATACTGGGCAAGCGCCCACCTAAGATTTAGAGATAATAGCGAAAAAATAGGGGATCGGTGCTTGTTCGGTCATCAATTTTATATATTAATGTACTGTGCATATTTTTTAGATCTTACAACTTTGGGAATGGGCGCTTAGTGTGGAATGGGCGGATGCGTAATATTCTATGGTAATGTTTATAAAAAAAAAGATAAAAAAAAAAAAAAAAATTTCTGAAGCATTTGTGAACAACCAATGTGGCTGTGCCAAATGTCGACTACCGTAGAATACCGCGCATCCACCCATACCACAATAAGCGCCCATTCCCAAATTTGTAAGACGTGAGGAAATACGCGCAGTACATTTACATTTATATGCAAAATTGATGACCGGACAAGCACCCATCCCCCATTCTCTCGCAATTATTTCTAAATTTTGAGTGGGCGCTTGCCCGGTATTTTACGGTGTAGTGCTAGAAAGCGCACTATTTTTCTCAATATTATTAGCGCTCCTCTTTGGACGGATGTCATAGTGGTCAGTGTCACCACCGGCTTCAGTCTGCACTTGTTGCTCTTGAAGCTGTTCCAACTATCCAGTGACTTTAGTTCCAGCTGCAGAAGGCTGCTCAACTCGCAGCACGCGGCTAAAAAGTCTTCCGAGCATAAGGGAGAATGTTTTATGCGACACAAGCTCTCGGCAAACACCTCGTGCAAAAGCACCTTGACGTGGCTGGCATCCAGATTGGGGAGTGTGTATGTTTATACAGCCTAGAACCTAGTCGGCCTCAACAGGTGACCTGTCTCCCAGCTGTAGATGAGAAATTTAGCCAGTGCAGTACAAGCGCTAGCCTAAGGTCTTTAACGTTCATCACACAGTAGTGATAGACGACTGCACGCCGGTACGATGCTCATCCATATCGAAACGGGCAGGGGTGGGGATTGAACTCAGGATCCCTGGGTTCTGCAGCGGGAGCTTTCGCTCCATGTGCTTTGAGCTGGTGTGCGCTAGCCCACTCGGCCACAGATCCCCCGATGGCTGGCATCCACTGCCGCCGGGGAGCGCATTTTTTTCTCCCACGAAAACAAGCGTAAAAAAGAAGCCTTTCCTGGCACTGTTTCCCGTCACTCTAACGCGGAGCACAGATTGCTACCCACTGCAAAGGAACTTTCAACCTTGAAGCTGTGAAAAAATAATCTTGATAGCTGGCGCCCAGAAAGCAGCTTTGCGGCTGCCTGAGTCACTCGTCTGCCTGCCTGCCTGTGACGCATACGGGCAGGGAAAAGTAGGGATTTTTCACTTTTGCCAGTAGAGAGTTGCCTCCTGGAAACCTCGCTGCTGGAGTAACTTAAAAATTCAGTAACTTAACGGAAAATTTTGTTTTTTATAAAAAATGTTGGCTATTAGTTGAGAAAGGGTAATTGATGCGATCTTCCAATTTCCAGCAAAATCAAAGAATATAAAGAAATCGGCGGAGTTCCCATTTAAAAGAAAGATACTGCACTGCTAGTCTAGGACTCTAGTCTCACTGAGTAGCATTGTCTGTGATGTTTCATTTCTGGGCCTTGAGATATTACAAGAGACTTTGCTGGAACCCACAAGTCTCTTAAAACAAAGATACTGAACTGCTAGTCTACGACTCTAGTCGCACTAAATAGCATTGTCTGCAAGTTTCAGTTTTGGGCCTTGAGACCTTCACTGGAACTCACAAGTCCCTTAAAACAAAGATACTGAACTGCTTGTCTATCACTCTAGTCTTGCTAATAGAGTCGGCTGCAAGTTTCAGTTCCGGATTCTGAAGCACTAGGACACAAGGACCATCTGGGGAAGATGCAAAGATAGTGGAAGTGAGCTAGTTTTATGCTTCTTGAGATTCCTTTTTCACAATCATAAGAGTAATGACCACAGTTACATCTTGACAGCTATACAAAATGCCTTTCATGGGTGTTGTTTTTGTGAGAAATGGTAAAAGTGCTTTTGTTTTAAACTCTTAGTACTTTAGAAATCTGTAAAACCACATGCGATAAAAAAAGAAAGAAAAAGGAGTCTGTCAGCAAGGCTGAATTTGAGAAGCAGTTTTAATAGAACTTTTTTTTTTTTGGATATATGATTACAGACCACACAGTCTGTAAGCGAGTGCTGCCTATGCAGGCGCAAGTTTGTCTGCTTCTTGCACAGGAGTTGCAATGATGTCAGAACGTCACTCTTACTGGCTAATCGAAAAAAAAAAAAAAAATAGTGGGTCTAGCATTGAGGTCTACCCACTATCCTTCCAATCAAAGCCTATCAGAGCTCGGCGTTGTTTCTGACGTCACCGCAACGCCTGCGCAAGAAGCAGTCGACTGTCTTTCCGCAGACAGTTACAAACATTTCGCCGCAACTGGTGTCTAATCTGTGCAAGCACATGCACGAGCTGGCGCACTTTGGCCTATGTTGCTGCTGTGCCAGAAAACTCCAAATTCATTCATTTGCGTGCACGAGCAGTGTGCAATGCAAGCTTTGGCAAGCTTGCATTTGCATAAACTTGACCACACGAGCAGAGACATGACGGTGGCCAGTCGCCCCACTTTCAATCATCTATAGGTCATGCACATTTGCACACTTCCAGTGCGATTACTTTGCATCACCAAATCTGTAGCTCTAGCAACGACAACAGAAATATGTTGCATCAACCATTATTAGTTCTTACCAATATTCCAAATACTGCAATGCGCTGTTTTTGGACGGAATCCTAACCACTCTGTGCAACTAACACAGCTGGCTGCCTCGACCAATGAACCGGACCAGCCTAGGCTCCAAGCCAGCTGCAGCGCCAATCGCACGTGTGGACATATTACGTCACTGCAGTTTGAACAAACCAGCCAACGAAACGGGCAGGAAATGTACGCCACGTCAGCACAAATTGCAGCTGGCTAGACGGCAAACCAATCAGCCACGAAGGATCTATGATGCCCAACAAACCGTGACACAGAAACTTACGGGCTTCTACACGTGCAACGTCTTGTATATTTCTACACCGCGATCTCCCTCACCTGAACGATACCGCATATTTCCCCAAACACGAGTGATCTTGAGCTTACATCAATCACTCCACGGGTTGTCAGTACTGAGAATCTAGAAGTCAAAAAACGCTGACGCTCACACAGGCATGCTTGATTGAAGGCCGTCCCTAGACCAAGTGCCGGACACGGCCGACGCTACTGACTTTACGGCGAATTATAAAGGAGGGCAGTTTACTAATTCAAGGCCACAAATGAACCCAGGCTTTTTGATCGCGGAACGCTGATCGCCGTTTACTATAGCACGTTGGGGTGGAAGTAGCCGTCATTGCCGAAGGCGGGATGGAGGTACTCCCGAGCATGTAAGTACGGCGAAGCAAGGCTTACGAGCACGCTTGCGTGAAGTCCTCGGTGCTGAGTTCCCGGCTCTTCTTGTCGCCCCACCAGAATCCCACGCGGGGCCGGGACGATGCTTCCATGTTGCACATGTGTTCCGCCGACTCAAGCGAGACTCAAAACTGCGGCTGTGGTCGGTGCTGCTCGACGACGCTGCGGCCGTACCACATGCTCGTCGCTGTCTAGCCGCTGCTGTTTGTCAACGGATAGGATTGCACGACAACGTTGCAAACGCTGCCACCACTACCGCACGCTGTCTCCTCCAACTCGTGACACAATATACTGGGATCCTTTTTCGATTACAGTTTTGTTTCGGTTCTTTTTTTTTTTTTTTTTTTCTTTCCAACCCCGCTCGTCTTGCCCACGACCACTCGCGCTCGATAGCTGCCGAGATTGCCGATGCCACCGATGCCCCGATGCCGCAGCCGCTCACCACGTGACCCAGTCAGACGGACACGTGATCGAACGTTACGTCACGCTTTGGGGAAGGAGGAGGGAGCCGCCAGAACCGCACCCCTCCCTTGGCCTCGGCTGAAGGTTCCTTTATCATGTTCGTGCGAATGGGGTATTAAACACTGTAGCTTATTTAATGTTTTTCTTATCCTTCCCAACGAGGTAGTGTTGATCCTTCCATACAAAAATGTATGCTACACGAAACGGAGCTGATACGCACGTCGCGGTCCGAGTAATGCCACGTGACTTCTACCTGGCTCCCGACCAGACAAATTAGACCCGGCGGCCCGGATTAAAAGTGATAAAAAGAGATTATTTAAAGCTGCACTTTAAATAAAGCTGCACCCAGTATAAAAGGCTCTGGGTACACCCGGAGCGCTGATTGTACCTAGAAGACAAGGCCTCCCTGTGACATCATCGTAGGTGCATTCCCGACCCGCCCCAAGCGGTAGCTGGACGAGAGCAGACGACGAAAGCACCCCGCAAGCGGCAGACGTACGTACGCGTGGCTCTGGTTCTGACATCATCGGGCTTGTTGCGAGACCCTGCAAGACGCTGTCGTCGACGCTGACGCAGCCACGGCGGCGCTGCGCGGAACCAACCACGCGCAAATCTACTTCGTAGCATTGGCTCCGTGACTCCAAGATATATCGGAGAAAGGGGCGTGGCAAATACAGTGCTTACAACTTAACACGTGCAATGGACTAATCGGGAGTCAGGTATAAGCCACGTGGCATTGCTCAGACCACGACGTGCGTATCAGCGCCGTTTCGTGTGGCATACGTTTTTGCATGAAACGATAAAAAAAAATATATCAAGCTGCACGTTATTTTGTACCCCAGGCGAAAATTTCTAACTGGGACCAGTTGGCACCTCAACTGGTTTCAACTGGGACTAACTGGTCCCAACTGGGATTCAACTGGGACTAACTGGTCCCAACTGAGAATCAGCTGGGACCAATAGGAGTCCAACTGGGACCAGCTGAGGGGTCAACTGGTTTGAACCATTCCCAGTTGGGAGTCAACTGGTTTGAACCATTCCCAGTTGGGAGTCAACTGGTTTGACTCCCAGTTGGGAATGGAGTGAACTGGGACCAGTTAGGAAAGTAACTGGTTGGAGATTCCCAGTCGGACTTCAAATGCCTTTCCCGTTCCCCAAGTTGGGAGAGTATTGACCTTTGCTAATGAAGAAAACTAAAAACACTAAAATTTTTAGATTTATACAAATAGGGAAATTTTTAATTACTGGGGTACATTTATATATGTATAAAATTATATAAAAATTTTAATTAACTAAATAATTTTTTTAATTGGAAAATATAATTAGTGACAAAATGTGTTCACCTAAATGAACATTTAGTGCATTATTAAAATATATTAAAGCATTTATTTAAATACCTACAGTATTTTTTTTTCTTTTTTTCTTGTAATAAATAAATTTATCTTTCGGCCAATAGAGCTAGCCGGCCGCCGTGGCACGCGGGTGCGGATTAGTGGTACGCGCTGTCGAGAGATGGCGCTGCCTATGCTGACGCCGGAGTGCCGGAGTCGGACGGACGCGGTCGACGCGGTAGAGAAGGGTCGCCATCGCCCAAGTTGGCGTCGTTATGAAAATGTCAAAACTACAGCAGCGCTTCTTTGGACCTAACTGTACACACATCATGGTGGTGGCGGTGAATTTCGAGGATGGAAAGATGCAGTTCAGCGATCGGAGGGCACCCAGAAAAGACCGGACGCACATAGACCAGACGGAAGAGAAAACGCCGTTGAGAGCACAATGGCGAAAATGGCGGGAGGTCTACCTCGAAAATGTTCGACTGCTGTGACAGAGATTGCAAGGTGGGAGCGCTACCGCATCTGCGCAACGCGGGATCACGGGTGAGCACCTTTTTTCACGCGTTGGGAAGAGAAGCGGAGGGCGTCTTCACTAACAGACGCCAGCGGCCGATCTTCCTTCATCTCATGAATACCACCCCTGAAAAAGCGATTCAACCGTCACAAGCAAGTGGCTAAACCCGGAGCGTGTACGTCACCGCACCTATTTAGTTTCATTCTCCAAGTTTTTCACAATAAAGTCTCGTCAACCTTCCATTTTGTGCCGTGTTTCATTGTTGCTGGAGTTGGTACCAGCGGTAACTGGGACCAGTTGTAACTGGGACCAGCTGTAACTGGGACCAATTCCAGCTGGGACCAGTTGGACGACTCCAACTGGGACCAGTTGCAACTGGGAATTGTTCCATAAACCAGTTGCAACTGGGACTAATTGGTCCCAGTTGAAAATTTTCGCCTGGGACACGTGGAGCGCTGATCGGTCTTTTCACTCCTGAAATGTCACACAAAGTGTTCCATTCTTTTTACTAACGATCTAACCCACGAAACCACAAGAAATAATTTACTCACAGGAAGGTGCACAGACGTCAAGCATTGAGGTCTACCCACTATCCCTCAATCAGAGCCAATCAGAGCTCGGCATTCTGACATCACCACAACCTCTGCAAAAGAAGCAGACCAAACTTGTGCCCGGCATACTCTGCGTAAACTACTTATCACGCCCGCATCTCAACTACACATATTTTTTTCATACAATCTCTTGGCCTTCACTTGTTTCACTCATAGTTGTAAATTAAACAAAAATACAAGCAATAAATAAAAAAACAAGACCTTACCCAGTCAGAAAAAAGAAAAAAGAGCAGCAACCTAGTATTTTGCGTTGAAAGGTAGGGTTGCGAGTAGTCGACCTTATGTGCTTGGCAACCAGCTAGTGTAGTTTCCTTAGCAATCCATGTCGAAATAGGCAAGGGTGTGAATCGAGCCCAAGATTTAAAGGTTCTACAGTACACGCTTTTGCTTCACACTACCCCAAAGAATCATTTGACTTTAGTGCGGGAGAGGTGCTTTTTCCACTTTTCCAGATAAAAAAAAAAGATGGTGCAAAATCTTTTTTCTTGTGCTTTCGGCCTTTGTGAACATTTTTTTCAGACAAAAATAACTTGCCTAAAAGTTTCCTCAAAATGCCAGCTTCCAATCTTACGATTGCAACAAACATTCCGCACATTCTAACGTTAGAATGTGCTCTTTGCTACACAGTTCGTTCTAAATTGAGCAGACGACAAAGTAAGTTGTCTGCTCACTGCGCCTGTCGGGAGATGACGCCATGCGTTGGAAGCATCGCCGACTCGGTCGTCTGCAAGCCTATCCGTCGTTCTTTGAAAATCTAAAAAAGGAAACACTCGAACTGACTGCAAAGACCAAAATTACATTTCCACGAGTTGTTCCGAACCAGGCAAATCTCCAAGGTCGCCACGCTAAGAGATTGTCCGAGATCGTCCTCCCACGATTGGACTGGGGTGCCCTAGCGACGCCATTGGGTCCATCTCGGCACAGCGTCTGGAATGCGTCCCCAACTGGTGTGTCTGGTGTCCTGTTCCACCCACGCGTCCAAAGTGGTCCCAAGGTGGAAACAAACGGCGTCGTAAAAGCTGGAGTGTCACACCGTCGTATGTCGCAATCCCGGCGGTTGGACGTAGCAGTTCCGGAAGAAAGCACGAGAGAATGCAAGCGTCGCCGTCGTTGCAGCGTCCAGACTGCCGAAACTTCCATAGAGTGTCAAGCTGGAGAGCGACCTGCGGCGGGACGGGTGTCTGCCACATTCGGCACCGCCGCTATGACACCCCCAGGACCGCAACTGGCGACGGCGTGACACTTCTATGATGTCATTGGGCTAAAATCGAGGGGGCCACATTTGAGGACGCAGTAGGCACGGCAGACGGAGACGCGTTGCGGGTGCCGTAGTTCTTACGAAGAGCCCGAGGCGTCATCGTCTTCGTCGGCGAAGGAAAGCAGACGCGCGTTTTTGACTGCGCTTGACCCGCTGTCTGCTCCCTTGCTCCTCTTGGCTTCGGGCTTGGGCTTGGCCTCTTCCTTCCGCTTGCTTGGCTTCTGGAACCGGATCCGGCCGCCAGCCGGCACTTTTTCTGCAGAAATAAGAGGTGCGCATGTAGTGGCATGACCAACGCTGACCATAGAGCAGGGATGGGCAAAATACATGCAAATATGTATCGAAATACAAATACAAAATACTTCGTCAAAACTGTATTTAATTACAAATCTAATTACATTTCCAAAAAAGCATTTAAGTACAAGATACAAATACAACCAAATGTATTTGGTCTCCTCCAAATACTTTTCCAAATACATTCATCAAAATTTGCGTCAGCGACTTCAGGGCACCTGCAACGAGTTTCTGGGTATCTCATTTTAATTTTGCATCGCACACTCGGGAGTTAGTGTGCGAGGCTCTAGTAACGTAATAGAAATATAATTACAAAAAAAAATGTAATCAGCTTGGACGGAATAGGTGAAAAAAGTACAGAGCTTCAAGCAGCTTTTTTTGTCGATTACATTTTGGTATAGACCAACAAAGAACCGAGACAACTAAGATGCGCAGCACTAGCTAGAGAATTTTTTATTGTTACAACTCGCACCAGTTACGAAAATCTGGACGACCCGCGAATTTAGAATGTTCCAGGCAAAAATATGGATGGAAATCAGGCTGGAAAGCATCACAAGATGTTTTAGGCGCTTTTTAGCCAGTCTGCCTATGAACGTCGATTTCGTCACTGTTCTTGCCCTGGACTAGCACCGTAATCACGAAGTCACTAAACGCTTGTGCTTGATTGAGAGACACTGATTCGGTGCATAACATAGTTTTCTCCCTGCTCTGGACAGTCACAATAAATTGGAGGGATGTATAATTTTCGCCCACAAAATTGTATTTAATTACAATTGTATTTGAAATACCCACGTTTTAGTATTTCAATAAACACGTGAAATACATTACCCAATTTGTAATTAAATACAAATGCAAAATACACAAAGTATTTGAAATACGTATTTCAAATACGTGTATTTGAAATACTGCCCATCACTGCCATAGAGTTATAACTAAGGTTCCGTGTTTTTGGATAAATCTAAAAACACTCGCCGGTAACTTTTTCATCAATTCAAATTTATCTGAAAAACTGAAAAATTGAAAGTCACAAAAAAAAAAAAAAAAAAAAGAACGCAAAAGAGATGATTTTATTCCAGAAAAAAATCAGGGTCAGTGGCCCTGAGGTGATGCCACTTCAGTTTCCTTTGAAATCTCGGCAAGGTTCCTTCACAACAAATAATTATGGTACCTGAACTTTTTTTTTTTAACTTTATGAAATTGGGAACACAGTAAAATAAACTCAGAATTTCAGAGAACTGGGATTCTAACAAAAAGTAAACTCCAATAAATCCCGAATTTTCAGCGAAAAATAAACTGGAAATAAACTCAGAAAACATGAAAACCTATAGTTATAATGTACACTGGAGGTTCAATGGCACTAGTGTCTATGAGACTTCCAGTTTCAAATTGAAGCAGACAGTAACCAGTCCTTTTTTGAGGTGCTCCTGTGCACTCCTATGGGAAAATGTGCATGCAGTTTGTCCCTTCGCCGGAGAATAATGGGAATAACCTTCGTTATGGGGGTCGTGGTGAAAAGTGGGCAACTTTATTAGCCTTATAAAAGTACAACTGCTTAAGTTAGTATTTTTCTGATCAGCGAGCGACATTCAGCCTCCCAGTATTCCGGGCTTAATTCTAAGTTCCATAGCAAGTCTGTAAAGACAAGTGACAATCCAGGCGAGAGTAAAAGGTGAAAAGAATGTAGGGCTTGTTCGAGGAGTGCCAACATCCCGATGACGCTAACATTGATAACCTGCGAGATTTGTTTGCCAGTAAAATGACCCCCATTTACGAGCCATTAAAATGCATCAAACAGTAAAAGTATGCCGACTATAAAAGGTGTTTCTTATTGTGCTTATTTCATCAAGCAATGAGAGTTTTCCGGCTCCCCCCATTTTCAGAAGTTTTCGAGCATGCAGATATGATGTCTTGAGTGCCAGAACAAAATCAATGTTATTTATTGCAAATCACACTCACTACCTAGCTTTCACTTCATTTACATCATCTACAGGCACACAGGTAGCTACTGATTCGGCATTAGTGCGTAGTTCTAAGTATCTCTCTCGATTTTCATGATGCCCTTCATGAAAAGCGCCGATGCTGTGTGTGTGCTAACAGTGCCGGACAGTGTACATAAACACACGTACGAAGGCATTTTCGCGCGGGGTATAAAACCATGAATTTAAAAGAAAGAAAACTGTAACTGACCAAACTTTTCATCTCCAACTCAAAACTCGAGAGCTACGGGTCCATGGGAGGGGACCCCTTTCAAACCGGTGCCTCGGGCGGCTCTGCAGTCCCTCCTGCCATTTCCCGGTGCTCCTCCATGACGAGTTTTCGAGCCAGCAAAGTCTTTGGTGTCTTTGGCATGGCCAACGATACCGAGAGCTTACCCGCTTCCAGCGCTTCTGCCTGCTCGGCCGTCAGGTCGCCTTCACCGAGCACGACCACGGTTGGCTTCTCGTCTTCCAAGTCGAGCGGCTCCCTCCGGTCGGGTTCTTCTCTCTGTGAATCACAAGGCGCTTGGAGACCTCTTCATGGCTGATGGTACCTGGGACATGCCTCTGACTGGTGTGTTTAGCGCGTCCCCATTTGTGGTCCCCCGATTTCCGTTTGATGACATCACGCTTGGGTCATGCTGTTGCCCGCCATAACACACAGGGTGCCACAGCAGCAGTGGTGGATGTGGCAGAAGCATGTTCTGCTGCAGTTCACTCTCCAGCTGGACAGAGCCACAGAAGCTTCGGCTGCCAGGAGTCGGGACGCCGAGACGACGGCGACAACACTTTCGTCTGCTCAGACTCTCTGCCGGAGCATTTATGATCAACTGCAAGGATTGCGACACACTACAGCCTAGCATGCCAGCTCCTGGGATGCAATTTGTTGCCACTTTGGGTTTCGATGCACGGAAAGTACATACAACGTGCAAGTTCATCCGCTCTTTGCGCATCTCGTGCATTTGCTTACCCTCCAGACGTGCCTTTGTTTCCCCCTCCTGATGGCAGCCAATGGCGGCACGCGCTTGGCTGCCTCGTCATCGCGTATTCTCTTTGTTGCCTGTTGATTGCCATGCCACCCTGCCCTGCCCCCCCCCCCCCCCCCCTCCTAAGTTTTCATGTGCAAAATACGCTTTATGAAATACTTGCTCTCCACATAGAACATTAAACACACCTGTCAAAGACATCTTCCAGGTATCTTGCCCCCCTGGCTGATAGTGCCCGTGTGTTCTTACCTCGCTGTGCCCATCTTCCTTGAAGCCAACGCGCTCTTTCAGCCTCTTTATGAACGGCGCATCCTCTGGCTTGATGCAGGTCACGCTCTGTCGAGGCATTGGGCTCTGCTCCAACCACTCCTGCGCACTACACATGTTGCGGTCACGACATCTGCCTCATCTGCCGGATCCGGGCCAATGCCTGACCGCGGTGTTTTCACCTAGTTTCACGTATCGGCCACAGTTAACTTCTTGCTCAGGCTCCGAAGAACACTGCCACTATGCGGAGCGCAAGTTTGTCCTTTTGCAGTGGTTCTGGCATGGAGGAACGAAAAAAAGGAGGCAACATACCGGCTCAAGCCAGCCAAACGATAAAATCTCAGGTGAAGCCGGAAGTAGAGGACACAGCGGGTGAGAATGCCTCTAAGGGTGACCAAAAGAAGCTGTGGGTGCCAAATCAGCTATGCTTTCTGTCCAGTAGCGTTATTTGGTTTTAAACACGTTGGAGGCGTGTCTCTCCAAACCAAAAGTCTCCCCCAGCTTCACCCCTGGTGGCGTCATGTCGACTCTAGAAGCTTCCAACCTCCATGAGTTGCTGTAACGCCAGAACACTAAGCTCGATTGAAGAATAGGGGGTAGACCACAAGGCAGGTTGCTTTGAGTTCTATCCACTTTCCTTCCATCAGAGCCAATCAGAGGTCGGCGTTCTGATGTCACCACAACCCCTGCAAAAGAAGCAGACAAACTTTCACTCCGCATTTAAAGGGAGCATGAAATTAATTTTTAGCTGGGGTAAATTGGGATTTTACTAATCGCATATCGTTTAGGGCACCAAAATAAAACGATACTCCGTTTCACCTTACATACGAGTGCAGCAGATTCTACGAAGCATCGGGGCCAATCCAAGGCCGTGCGACTGTCTTGTGACCTTGGAGGGGGGGCACAGCGACATGCGGAAAGCGTATCACGGGCTACATCCTCAGAGCGGGATTTGCTAGGTTAGTTTGTAGCGTCTGCTGCGTCTGGACATAAGGTGAAACGGAGTATAATGCGCGAGCGTCAAAAGCCTGCTTTTTGGCACGAAAATTGGACAATATAGTGGACTATTTCGTTCCTCCTTTCTTTCGAAAGTTCTCTGCCTTTTCACTGTGATGCTTCCGCGGTGCCCAACCACGTCAGCTAAACACAGCTCATGCATTAGATACGAACACTGCGTCACTCGAACGTATGCGCTCGTTAACGATCGTTCAATCCCCACCCCTGCCTGTTTTGATCTGAATGAACATTGTACCGGCGTGCGGTCGTGTATCACTCTGCGTGGTGCACGTTAAAGACCCCAAACTAGCGGTTTGTACTGCAATGGCTAAATTTTTCATCTACAGCCGGGAGACAAGTCACCCATTGAGGCAGACCAAGTTCTGGGCTGTATAAACATACACACACCCCAAATATTTTTTTTCAACAATCAATCTGTTGACGAGTATTTGAATTCGCATTTGTGGCCAATGAGTGCCGTGACGGCACTTATCATAATTTCAGAACGACAAGTTCCATGGTGTGCTTAGAAAGCACGGTGGAAAAATGGATTCACCGCCTCTGGTGCCCATAGCACGTCACGACCACGCGATTTCTCATTTGTCTTTTGAGTTCAGGATTAAAGATACAGACTCAAGTTGAGCTAGTAGGTACACGTTAGGTAGAACTGTCAGCTAGAACATAAACACAAGCACAACAGATAGAAAGGGACAAACACACTGCTGACCAACTAGGTTCCTCTTCCTCGTTTTTATCCACAAGTACTTTGTCTTCAAAGAGTTTTCCCACATACCACATTATTATAAATATGTTAAAAGGGTGGGATTAATTTTGACTTTTAACTTATTTACAACATGGTGTATGGGAAAGCTCTTTGAAGACAAAGTACTTGTGGTTAAAGACTAGGAAGTGGAAGTACTTAGGGTTAAAGACTAAGAGGAATTATAACCCAATTGTTAGTCAGCAGTGTGTATGTCCCTTTCTATTCTTTGTGTTTAAAAAGTTTAAAGATCAGTTCATGGTCCCTTTGAATCTACCGCCACTACACTGTGTAAAAAAGAGCAAATGATCAGCTAATATAGACCAAAAGTACCCAGTCGGCCAGTGTCCTTAGTCACTGGTCAGGTAGGCTGGATTTTGTTTTTCTTTTCAAAACTTTTTTTTTTTTTTTTTTTTTGTGGGTTGACAAGGCGCGGGTGCAGAGATGGACGGAGAGTTTGTGAGGAGTGCAAGCGGTAAATTGCGGCCGATAGGTGAAACCAGAGTAGGTGACAGGTAGTGTTCAGAGCAAACTCCTTTCACCTACAGTGTTAGGGGAGAATATAGAGGACGAAAACTGGAGAAACGTGTAGCCGGGTTTTCGTCCTCTATGTTATTTTTCTCTAACACCGTAACTTAAGCAGCACGCTCCATTTTTACGAGTGAGAACCTTTCATCTCTTCCCACCTTTAACTCAACATTCGCGCTGCTATTTTTACGGGCTCCGCGTGCACACGGTTTCGAAGATCAGAGACGAGAGTTGCGATGTTTTCTGTGGGACGAACAAAGCAAGCGCTGAACAAATGCCGAATACTGAACAGGTATACCTGCAGGACTATGGTTTACAGTATCCAAGGGTCTCCGTCATCGGAATCTTGCGTAAATCTAATCACAACAGGCGAAGGCGGCGAAGACCTACAAGCTCACTTCGCATTGGACGTTAGAATAACAAAAAACCCCGGGTAATTTCACCAATTTCACGTCTTGCGGAAGTGACCAATGACCAGTAGGAGGCTATAGAGAGTTTGGCCAATGGGCGGAGCTTGTTGCCGGCTAGAGGGGATTTTGCAATAACACAAAATGGCGTTACCTCTTTGTCGTGTTTGTTGTCTTCATTTATCTCTATGGCTATTGGCCGTCTTTATTAAAGTCATTAAAGTTAACTACTTTATCTTTATTCCCAAAAAATCGCAGAAGATGGCCGATGGATGGATGGTAATGGCTATACTCTTTGTAACGGGCGGCAGCTTGCGCCACCTAGCGCCACGACGGGAGTAGCTATCCTTGGTTGCCAGACTGTCAAATCTCCGTAAACCATTCCCCTCTGGTACTCTTCTCTCCCCCCTCTCCCCACATGAGCCTGTCTCTGAGCTAGTCCCCATAGAAAGGAGGGTCTCCCTTTACCGAATTTAAAGAAGAAATTGAGGGATAGTTTCCTCCTTTCTGGCTGCTCGACGAAGCATGGGTCGATTAAGCAAAGACTCGACGGGGGGAGGGGATGAAGACGAAAATTTAATTTAATTCATTTAATTGCATTATAATTATAGGGAAGAAGAGCTCTTTATTCGCTTTATTGGAGGATCCTAGGAATGCCTAAAGGGGCTCAGAGGTCCGGCCGCAGCTTGAATCCCGGTCCCTTGGGGGGGCTTGTGAGGGAGGTGAGGCCCCCCTTGGGCTCGCACGACAGGCGGCCGTTGCGGGGACCCGGCTTGGGGCGCTTCCCCTGCTTCAGCGAATCCAGGATCTCTTCCACGTCCTTTGCCTCCAGGTCTTCGTAGTAGTCGTCATTCACCTGCGCGCAACCAAAGCCACATCAAGCTCACGCATGCAAGAGCATGAATGTTCCCACCGATGGGGTTTTCATGTGAATCTTGTAACTGGTGCGAGATAAAGTCACTAGAACCTGGGTAAGTAGCGCCAAGCTCCCTGTATGGTTGCCAGTTTGGTCCATGGAATGAGCAGTTTCTCCTTGAACACTCCATTCTTGGTGAGTCCATCCAAATTCGCAGTGACAGGTTGCTTTATAAAGCCATTCTGTTATCCACAAACCGGCAAAACAAAAGCACATCTTTGTGCCCCCACCACATGCGGCGTCTGTGCTTGGCGGCATTGAAAAATAATTTTCCTGTCTTGGAATACGCAAGAACAAACCCACTGTAAGAGATAAGCATGTCTGGTCAGTCAATTGCATATTATACAGCACCAAGGACGTTCATATTGGTGAGGAAAGCCTTCAGCATGATGAGGCTCCATAGAGATCTTGGTGCGGCTGGTTCAGAGCCACCTTTCCAAAGCTTCGAAGATTTGAGGACCAAAATGGAGATTGCCACGGCAACAGAGACCAATCGCCTTGCGAGGCTTTGATCGTCCATGTTAGTATCGGTTTGAGTCCTTTTAGCAGGCAAGGAAGGCAATGGCACTACTTTCCCAGGATCCAGCAACTTAAAGAGGCACTGACACCCCGAATGTGCACACACGGTGCAAGTTGTAGTCATAAACACACAAAAAATATAACGAAAAAAAACAAAAAAAAACTTTTTTTGAATGCATGCGCGTTTCTTTATGTTTGGCGCTTTTTTTCCATCTTGTCGATTCCTCGCTTCTTTCTATTTGCGACGTCAGAAATAATGAAATTTGTAAGCTTTGTAAGCGACATTTCTATATATTTAATAATGGCATTTGTAAAACTTGTTTTTTAACGCAACTGCAAACGCACTACGGCCCTTCTTTTTGAAATACCGAAAATTGAGTCCGGAGTGATGCCGCCTCCCTGGCTTTTCTTCCTCTTTCGGAAAACATGGCGGCACTGGCGGTGCTCGGCACACATAGTACTGAGGGTGATTGGTGCCTCGGGAAGTCAGATGAAGTTTTCTTCTTTAGGTGCTTGACAAGCTCTCCGACTTTGAAAGGAAATCGTCAAATGGTCAACACAACTGGGTTTGGTGCCTGTGTAGTGTAGTTTCGGTAGTGACTCCGCCGGGGCAGCCTTTCACTTAGAACCGATGCGACAGGGTCCTCATGTTGCTCACAAAAGTCAGCTGTGCGCTCTCTCGGACCTCACAACGTTTCAAAGAGTTTTAGATCACTGAAAGGGCCCCAAAAGAACATCAAACTTGAAAGTGAAGCGTTGAGTGCCCACAGCGATAGGCGGCAGGCACGGAGAAGAGTTGTTGATTACGGGACGCGGGCGAACACATTTCGGGTTGGGACGGTCCGGAGGCGTAAGACAGAGTTGCAGGACGATTCAATCTTTGACGTCAGTGTACTGGCACGGACTGTGCGGTGACTTCTACTTCGGCTTTGGGAAATTGTTTTTTTACTTCCCAAATACCGAGTTCCCAAGTTTCGAATTTTGAGTGTAATGCGAAGGCATCGTTTACAATCATTTCGGATAATAAAAGAAATATGATTTTTGACCTGTCGGTGCCCCTTTAAATGTGAGGAGCTTGTTGCGAGCGAGATACCGTAAAATGGTAATTATATGAGCGTCATGTGATGAATACCAACATTCTTAGACCTAGGTCAGTTAAAAAGCTTCGGAAAACGTCGGACGCCTTTTTACGGCGTGTCCCCTCGGTGGCACTTACTACACTATCAGCCCATCGTATGAACAAGCGTGGCGGAACCGGTGGACCGTTGGATGCATATCACTTGCGGTGGAAAGTGATTTTATGCAAAAATACTCCAGAAGCCGGGAGACGTCATAATTAAAATAAGAAAGCCGACTTGACATAACAGAAAAAACAACTTCATTAGACGTTTCGCCTCCCATGCGGGAGGCATCATCAGTAGTTACACAGCAAATGCAGGGTTCAACCTAAACTCAACGCTATTTATCACGAATGTCCGTGTAAGCTTCATGGAGAGGGCCGCGGTTTTTGTTGCACACGGATGTGTCCCTGAGAAGAAACCACGATTCTAGAAGCTTTCGGGGCCCCCATCTGTCCTCTCTCGCCAAGGTCGCGACGACCTTGGCGAGAGAGGACAGATGGGGGCCCCGAAAGCTTCTAGAATCGTGGTTTCTTCTCAGGGACACATCCGTGTGCAACAAAAACCGCGGCCCTCTCCATGAAGCTTACACGGACATTCGTGATAAATAGCGTTGAGTTTAGGTTGAACCCTGCATTTGCTGTGTAACTACTGATGATGCCTCCCGCATGGGAGGCGAAACGTCTAATGAAGTTGTTTTTTCTGTTATGTCAAGTCGGCGTTCTTATTTTAATTATAGTGATTTTATGGTAAGCATAAAGATTATGCAATACTTGACGCAAAAACAGCGTCATTCAAAAAAGACTTTTCTCTATTGCCCGTGGAAGCGTTGACGCTAAGAACGCCATCCGCCCTTATCTGCTCACATGCCGGCAGAGAAGAATAATTTTTGAACGCTGCTCTTCCGTGGAGCTTGTCAACTGATAGATCTAAGAATGTTGATGAAAACACCACTCTTTTCTGATGGGGAGCAGTGACGTCAGCTCTACGGCAGAGAGGACACTAAATCAATCCCTGGTTTGGAGATGAAACAGTTTGCATGTAAATACATTTTGTCAATAAAAGTGGTGGTGTCAAGAGTAGTAATTGTTAAATTCATACGCGATGGTGCCTGGTGGCTAGAACGTGAACGCAGCTACATTCCTTTTATCCGCGTCTCGTTCATGTAAACGGTGGAGCTGAGGAGGGAATTGAACTGGCTGGTGACATTGCGCATATCCATCTGCAAATTTCTTCTTTGTGTAAACATTGCTTAAATGATGCTAGATCTGTGGAGCGCAATACTTTGCAAATTTGTTGATGTACTGCCTCCTCTAAAGTTTTGGAGGAGCAGAACTTTGCAATCGGTGTAAACAGATCATAGGACCGACATAGTTTTGACTTTGCAGGCTGCCAAAGTGCTTCGCCGAGAACGATTGGGAAATTCACTTCAAAATGTCGAGATTCCAAGGCGTAGCTCGATTCAATGCGTAGCGATCGTGACACCCCATGTCTCACCCCACGCTTTTGTGGCACAACGCTGACCGTCCACTCAGACATCGCCAACAGGCCAGAAAAGGAAACGTTTGGGATCACGAGGCGCTCCGGAAGTTTGCTTGAGTAACCAGAAGGCTCGTTTTGTTTGGACAAACGAAAGGTCAGTGTTTGTTGCACTGGCATGGTCAGACCATTAAAGTTTTATCTCGTGTTTCACTGCATGAAGTAAAAAATAAATAAACAATTAAAGTCACTGCCTCCCTCCCCCCCCCCCCCCCCCCCCCCCCAAACACAAAAAAAAAAGGTTTTTTTTTTCTTTTTGCGGCATATTAATAAATCATAAAAATAGATGGAGATGTCAAACATAACACAGCCTCAAACACAGCTAACCACTGACCACTTTCTCCCGTTTTTTCAGTGTGATCATGTATCTGGCCTGCAAGTGACGCTTATTTGAGCAACTACAATATTACCTGAACCATGGGCGCGTTCACGCAGGCGCCTAGGCACTCGACGACGCTGAGCGTAAAGAGACCATCCTTCGACGTCTCGCCCGGTCCAATGCCCAACTTCTTCTCGATCACGGCCTGGATGTCCTCGGCTCCGCGCAGCATGCACGGGGTCGTGGTGCACACCTGGACGTGGTACTTCCCCACGGGGTTCCGCTGGAACATGGTGTAGAACGTGGCCACTTCGTAAACCCTCATGCGCGGCATGCCCAGGTAGTCAGCAACGTAGTGCATCGCGGTCAGTGGCAGCCAGCCGTGCTGCCGTTGCGCCAGGTCAAGCAAAGGAATCACGGCCGCGGCGCGGTGCCCGTCCGGGTAGATGCTCGTCAGGGACTCGGCGCGTTTCAGGTTCTCCGGCGTGAACTCGAACTTGACGTTCGCGTTGTTTTGGTCGGTGTCTCGATGCACAAAGAGGGCATCACTGCGCAGCGAAGTCGAGGTACCGAGGGCACGGCTGCGCGGCGTCGGGCACCGCAATGCCGCGCTGAGTAGACGCCCGCACGGCTGCATTTTGGGAGTCCGTGTTCGCCGGTCGTACTCCGAACGATTTGATGAGGTTCAAGCGAAAATGAAGATGCTTTCCAACTGACCTCGTCGGTAGCTCCAACAAAAAACTGAACACGATTCGACTTTCTGATGTCCCCACAGTGTTGTCGGTGCTGTTGGGTGAAAGCACGTTTCCCCGCCGTAAGTGGGGGAACCGGTTGTTTTCTAGAGGCACCACCATATTCGACATGTCTAATATTTACAAAAATCTAGCGGATTTATCCAATTGCTATCTCCGTTAAGATGGTATATATGCTAATAAACGTATCGGATATGGTTTGAAAAAAGTTTAATGTTGTCATACCGCGAACGCTACGCAGATGCGGATGATCAGCACTCCGAAAACGGATAAACTTGATCGGCTTGTCATGCACAAAGTATGCGAACTTGTCAAGTTTGGGAGGTCCCACGTTCCAGTGTCGGGCCGATTCCGCCGCGTTCGCGTCTAACCGGCCAAGTCGAAGCTCGCTAACCCCGAAGGCACGCTCGTCGCACCTCAGTTCCCCGTAAACCCGTTCAGCTCCGTACAAACCGGAGCGAGCGTCTCGTTTTTCGCACCGTCCCGCCAAGCGCGCCGGTTGTTGTCCTACGAGCACGGACCGCGCCCGATCGGCCGCGACTAGAGACCATGAGTGCCCAATACCGGCCGTACCGCGACGACGACAACGGCACGGACAGCGAGCCGATGACCTGGGCTGACCAGGAGCCCGGATCGGTGCAGATCTACGAGAAAACGACCGAGGACATCCGCGTGGTGTCCCACCGAAACCTGGTCATCGGAGGCGTCGGCATCGCGTTGCTCGGTCTGTTGGCCGGACTGCTGGCGGGCTACTTCGCCCACACGCAGCACTCCGGCTGCGTTCGTGGTAAATCCGTGGCCATCCACGCAGTCTTCGACGCGGACCCGACGATCCGCGATCGCCTGCTTCAGATGGTCAGCGCTCAAAGGATCAATGACACCGTGCGGTGAGTGGTTTCTCTTTCCCCCCGGTGGGGTGGGGTTTTTTCCCATCACTGGGCGCTAATTGGTGGGGGGAGAAAAAGCGGAGTGAACAAAGAGGAAAATGATGTTTCCGCTCAGGCGGCTTCTTTTTTTTCATGCTCGAAAGCGCCGAAATTCGAGATACGCGACGATTGAAAGAACGGAGTAGCTGGTCGTTCCGCACGGCAGAACATCTTCTCTCAAGCTGCGAGGGTGGCGAAAGAGGGGGGAGGAGAATGCGACACGTGACTCACACCGCGCGGTATGGGAGAAGGATGCAAAAAGGGAGAGTAGTGGTCGAGAGTGTCTGACTGTCCCAACACTTGTTGCTGTTGTAATGTGGTTTGGCTACGACTTCCTGTCGCGCGATATCGTTATTTCGAGAATATTTACCTCTATGCAACATCCTTCCACTTTTGTGGTGCATAACTGTGCCATCCTGTATTTGTCCCAGTATGAATTATGAGTGAACTGTTCAACTCATACCTGAAAATGTTTTTCTTTGGCCTCCAAGAATACCTAGTGGCACTGTAAAGTGTCACGAGGCACCTTGCACTGACCCTTCGCCAACACTCTTTTAATTTATAGAGGCGGAGCAGGAAGGTAATCACAAAAGGTATGGTATGCATGACATAATTCCTGTTGTCATGGCAACTGAATGATGCTGAAGAATCAGTTTCCAGCTGCTAAGAATGCCGAGATTGACAAGACAGATTTTAATACAAGAGTAAGGTTTTATACCCAAGCATTTTATCATTTTCATGAGAAGTTTAGTTTCTTACTTGACCTTCTTGATTGGGGTGAAACCAGGAACTCCTTTTTTCCTTTGGCTTGAACAGTTCACTAGTACCCCATTCACACGATCATAAACATACTTTAGCTAAGGGACCTTTATTCACTGCGACAAATCAATTCACGATCCTCCGCGCGTTGCGTGTGCTTGTGACCCAAGAGCGCGGGCTGATTTGCCGATTGCAGAGGGACCTTTATGCTAGCCGTGTGAATGAGGCATAAATCTCCCAAGTTCACCTTTTACCAAATAAGCACTGCCACCTATTGGGAAAACATATAAAATAGCGCAACAGAAAACAAGGACAAGAAGTAAACAGGACAGGTGCTATACACCTATTGGGACATGTGCAAAACTGAGGTGTAATCAGTTTCGATGTTGAGTGGTTAGACAAATACCTTTGTTGAACCCATTCAACCACACTGTTGGCATACATGTGTCAAATTTCCTCGCTTTCGGTTTGTGATGCTTCGGGACAAAAAAAGTTCTTGCATTTGTGACGTTTCACCGGGCTTGTCATTTCCCAGACTGTGCGAACCTTTTTCAAGACCGCTAGAAAAGTGGGTTTTTATAACTTCTTTCTATTCCTGGCACACTCCGATTAATCACGTGACATCAAGGTGTCCGAATCATAATGTCACGTAATGTCACGGCGTTAAGTCATGACGTCACGTGGGCTCTTTTACAAAAAGAAAAATATTTACTTGGTTTTACTCCAGGGTAAGGGTTTTGTACCTTGGCGTTCGAAAACCTGCCCGTGTCCAGTGTTTTTCTATCGATGTTGTCACGTGACACAACCCTCCATAGTAACTCGGATCCATTTGGGATAAGATTTGGAACGCAGCCATGATATCACGGGACTTGGCTTGGTCGTGACACCGCTCGACGTGGTGGCACGACGTCACATTGCGACTTGACACCCAACATTGCTACAGACAATTCTACTAGGGTGAGAGAACACAGAGGAAAATGAGTCTTCATGTTTAAGCAGTTCCGGCGGTAGAGCCCACCGAGACCACCCAAACAACGAGAGCAACGCATGCCCCTTCCCTCTTCTACCTTGCCAAATCTTTTGAAATGCCCGTTGAGCGGGGGTCTCAAACTCATTTGGGTGTGCGGGCCATATAGCACACCCCCCCAAAAGTCGAAGGCCGACGGGTGATACTTGTTAAAAAGAAGCAGCAATGGTGTTTCAATTTGCAAAGCAGCCGACTCTCCCAGCGACATCCCAGATTCTCTGGGGAGGGGCCTCGTGCTCTCTGCTTTTTGTAAGCTCGCCATCTTGCCAGTGACATCTTTGATTTACATATACGTCTACTTTGGGCCCACACCTGGGACTCAAGTCTGGACACTTGGCGAAAAAGTGGGCAAGAAATACGGCAGCCATGGTTGGCCGGTGCCAAAAGTCAAGTGCGGTGCTAACCAATCACGGCAGCCCAATTCCTCGCCGACTTTTTCACCAAGTGTCCAGATTAAGCCCCTAATGCGATAAAAATAATTAAAACGCTAACATTTTGGCAGTTTTAAATAGAACGAAAGAAACCACGCTATCGTTGCCCTTTCCCACAGTTTACTAGGCTTGCAAGTTGCGGAAACCAATATCTTTTCATACAGCAGTCTGCTTTCCTGACAATGTTTACAGCAGGATTATAAGAAAATACATATATTTAAAATATATTTCCTGATGGCCAGAAACCAGAGCTCATAGCTTTATCTTTGGCAGTTGCTCCTGCTGAGTGAGGGTTCATGCAGCCGAGGTGCTTTTTTGAGCAAAGCTCGCGCTTGTAGCCCTGTGGTGGTATTGTTGTTCCGGTTGATTTACATGAGAAAGGGCCAAGAGTCAAATATCTAATTGAAACAATGCTCAGTCAAACAATATATTGCAAAATGTGCAAACACATTATATGAGCAGAGCTTTTTTTTCGAGCGGAAATGAATCATCGACAATTTGCAACAATTATTAATAGCACATGTAGTACCCGAGGCATGGGGACGGGGGCTCGCAGCTTCAAGATGCTTGCGGGCCGCAGCCCAGAGAGTCGGGGGCCGCATGCGGCCCGCAAGCCACGTGTTTGAGGCCACGTGTTTGAAGGGCAACTCTGATTCATTTTTTTTTTTTTTAAAAAACAGTGCAGTCCTCTTCAGTATCACCTAGGAAGACCACACATAAAATATTACGACATAGTTCTGTCTAATTGTTTTCTAAAGTTTTTGTTCAGTATTTTAGATCAGAAAAGAAACAAATGCAGTGTATAAAGTACGGAAACAAGAAATGACCCGTCGACATACCCACCACCAAGCGGTGGAAAAGGCAGCGCATACTAGAAAGGTGTAGTGGGATAAGGCACCGACGAGCGGCGAGCGTAGAAAGGTCCCGGATGTACGCAGCAACGCTGCGGTCGTATACGGGCTCGAGGATTTGACGGGTTTTGAGCTTTCTGAAGGCCTTCGGCAAGTAGGTTTGGCTTGCGGTTTGGCCGTTTGGCGGTATGGCAGTGTTAAGTGGTTCCCTTTCTGAATTGATCTTTACCCCGTGTTTGCTGTCGTTTGTGGGCAATGCAGTGTCATGCCGAATTAGTGTTTAATCGTGCAGCAAATGCAATGCGAGCCGTCCTAGCTGCCTGCTTCATACAGCCTATCCAAAACGTGCTTTAGTGGCGCCCTCTCGAGCCGTTGACACGGAGTGCGGCAGCCGTGAGCGCTCGCTGAGCTCACTACCTCTCCTCTAGTTCACGGTCTCTTAAGCGACCAAGGACGTCTCGATGGAGGTTCTTTTTTGCTTCTTTTTGTAATTTTAATTTGCCTATAACTTTTAAAACAAAGCGAAATTTGAGAAAAGAAAAGTTTTATTAAGTTACTACGTTCAGTGCGCTCAGGTTCGGTGTAAACTCAAAACCAGTAAAAACGTCCTTGCAGGGCCCCTTTAAACGGTCAGACAGACTTTGCAACTCGCCAAGTTACCGCAATCAGCTGACTTGAGAGGGTGAATTGAGGTGCAACTAACAGTGCAACCAAGGCTACGCCGTGGACGTAGCCAACATTGAGCTAAGCGTCATCATCACTGCCCCCTTTTACTTCTCCGGGCAAGCGTAACGGGTGACGTCAGCAACGTTTCCTTTCGGCGCTCCTGGGCAGCGCACTTTTTGGGAGCCGTCTGGTTGCCCCGCCGTTACCGCCGTCTCCTGTGTCACAACTGCCGTGTCGTCACTACGAACTCTATGTGCGCAGACTTATGCCGCAGTTGTTCAGATGCCGTTGAATGTCGTTGACACCAAAACACGGTGAAGTGTGCAGTGCAGACGACACTTGCGCTTGGGACACACCCGCCCCAGTCCCGCTCGTCGTGTAGGGGATCACGTGACATCTCGTGCCACGTTAAAGCCATGTTCTTGGCGGCCCGAGGCCAGTGTTGCCAGACGGAGCCGAAGTTTTGGTTTCGATTTTTGCTCTTGTTTAAAATTAGATGTAAAAACATATATACCATCTTTTGCAAAGCAAATGAAGTAGTATCTTTTACTAGGGCTTTTTAATGCGAAATCGCTCATTATCCCGAAATCTTCGGAATTGAGCGAAGGTGCCCTTTAACCACCATATATATATATTTTTTTTAACTGAATGTTTTAAATTAATTTTATTACTAATTTCTAGATCTTATTGTTTTTCATAAAGTACAAGGTCGAACAACATAAATTCACCTTTCTGGGGCAAAGAAAAAGCAAACCGACTCAGAAATCCCCCAAACGAAACTTTCCCACATGCCGTCAACGAGTGTCAGTGTGAGGCAAAACGTTGCTCTACACATAAGAATGAAATCGACAACCCAGTGGGGAGAGGTAGGGGGCAAATCGAAACTGAAACAACGCAGGAGCGTGCCCTCTGGCATGGCACTCAAAGGTTTAAAAAGATGAATCACGGTTTGACCGGAGTCCGTCTCCACAGGACCCTGCTGTCCCCGGATGCCCAGACGGACGACCAGCTAGTCGAGTTGCTGCGTACCACCTGGAGCCGACACGGCCTGGAGTCTGTCGAGCGCGACTCGTACGACGTGCTGCTCTCCTTCCCCGACGCTGTGCGCCCAAACAGGCTCGAGATCCGCGACGGCGCCACCCGGGAGATGGTGTCCAGCTTTGACCTGTTCAGCGCTGAGCACAAACCCTACGTGGCCTACGCTCCGGCCGGCTCGATCGAGGTGGGTGTCTCCGACTCGCGTTTGGCCAATGCTGCCTGGAATAGCAATGTTTCGTTAAGACCGATCCTGTCAATACGGATTCCCCGCTACGTGGTCAATTTTTTTGGGAACGAACTGGGTAAATATGCGCATTTTTGTCTCGTCATTACAGACAATGCGCATGACGAACACCTTTTGAGGTTATGGAGGTGTCCATATTAACGAGACGTCGCTGCATCATATTTTCCAGTCTATAAAAGGCCGGTTTCACAAAAAAGATGGTGCATAAGTTGCTACTTTGTAGAAGTCGCCCATTTTTGGGGAGTGCTGCGGAGGATGATGCGCACAGTCGTTTTGTACCACCTAGCCTAACAAATAGAAAGAACAAAAGGCCCCCCCCCCCCCCCTCCCTCCCTGCCCTTCTAAGCCTATTTCTTTCCCCTCTGCGTTTTCGTAACTATCACCAGGCCGGCGGGGTATCCCCTGGGGGATCGGGCGAATGAAAAAATAAAAGCACGCACACTCCTTCCCCTACCCCTGGCTAGCGAGTTGCCAATTTTTCTACGGTGAAACATCGTCGGCGTTACCCCAACATTGGATCCTTTGGGAGACGGGGAAATAGAACCATTAATGTTGTCATTGTCGACACGATTAGACACACCGTTGGCGGGAAGCTGGCACAACGGTCGCGCATGCAGCCACGAACGCGCATGTCCAAGTGCAAACGCCGCCGCCTTTTTCCGGCAGGGCCCAGTGGTGTACGCCAGCCACCTGGGCCACCGGGAGGTGGACGCGCTGCACGAACTCAACGTCACCCTGGAAGGCAGCGTGCTGCTGGCACGGCTGGGGCTCTATCCTCCCGCCTACCAGGTGAGTTGTTTTATCCACCCGCCTTTATCCATCCGCCTATCCACTGGTGCGCTGCCTGCAATGCATCTTCGACTGCTGTGTTTACCGCGTCCTCAAAAGTAGTCCTTTGATTTCCGCCCGACAACGCTACAGCATTGTTGCGTTGTTGCCGGTCGTGATCCTGACGACTTCGCGGCGTTGGTGGTGGATGTTGCGGACGCCTGTTCTGCCGCACGTCACACTCCACCTTGACAGGCCACGGAAGCTTCGGCAGTCGGAAGTTGGGACGCTGCGACGATGACGACACTTGTATTTTCGCCCGTGCCTTTTGTTTGGACTTGCTTGGCTAACTGCCTGCCAGGATCACGACATCCGACAGCCAGACACTGCGGCTTTTAGACATCACTCGTTGCCCCTTCAAGACCACTTTTGATGCGCGGGGGGAGTGGGACACTAAACAGACCGGTCTGAGACTCATTCCAATCACCGTAGAAGCCGGGTGGACGGGCCACCAAGGTGGCAAAGATCTGCCGGGCTCTTTAGTGTTCAGATTTCAGTCGGTTTAAAGAACAAGGAGATTAAAATTATCACTTCGATGGCATGTTGCAAGCTGAGCTTGAAGGTATGGTCCCTGCATCTATAATATTCTTGGGTTTAGTTTACAGGATAACTATGCTAAATGTTTGACTTTTCATCATGCGCATAGTTAATGCAAGATTTTGTTTCTTTAACCATTCACTAACTAAAAGTAACAATGCATGCAAAACAAAGAGAAGGAGCAGAAGAACGCCGCAGATGTGCGTAACATTCTTATATGTGGCATTTTTAAAAGTTTTATTTAAAGGTCGGAGCCAGTCATCGCGCAGTTTGTTTCATGACGATGGGGGTGAAATGAAAATCTGTCTGGCACAATTCTCAGCTTCGGAGCCTGATTCGAAGCGGAAGTTCGGCTGTCTCCTGCTCAAAATATTTGGCGTCAAGAGTGTAATTACGCAAATTCGCCTGCCACGTCAAAATTACAACCGACATTCATTTGGCTTGCGCAGCCCTTTGCGTGGTTGAGCAGCCCGCTAAACTTTATAAACTCTAACGTCGGGATGCGACCACCCGCGCTGAGCAAATTGCCTGCTCGCTGTCAGAAACAGGCAAGCCACTAGAAGCATGCTTTTATTCACCCTCCCAGTGGTGCCCCCTTGTTGTTGCTACAATTTACCACACAGGATTTTCCTCTCTGCTCCAGATTGGCTTGGCGCAGCTGGTGGGTGCCAAGGCACTGCTGCTATACCCTGATCCAGCAGAGTTCCACCCGACGTTGGCGCAGAACACCGTGGCGTCGTCACCCTGGTGGCTTCCCAACGACGGCACTCCGTCCCTCTCGGCCCTGGCCAACATTTTGGGAGACCCCCAGACGCCGGGGTACCCCGCCACGAGTGCGTGATGCAGCCGGAGGGCCTCTTTTATCTGTCGACCCTGCTCGCACAAAAATCCCCTTAATCTTGGGTTTTCAAACCGGGTTCCTACAAACTGAGGTACGCTCGTGGGTTCTCAGAGCCTCGAAATTTCCTCCATTGCCCCTGCCCCCAAGTTAAGTGTCTTTCCAGTTCAAGTATCATTGAGGCAGATTTTAGCCATTCATCATGCAAACAATGTGAACCCAACGCTTCCTAGCATGCGCTTTATTGTTTTCACGCTCTGTAGGCCTCAGCACTGCCCTGCTACATCAATGCTGACACTAAAGAAGGTTCCTCAGTTATCAGTCAGTAGAGATAGGAGTTCCTCAAGATTGCAATTTCAGAACCGCTGCCCTAGGTCATTCCTGACAGCCAGTCGAAACCAGTGAAAATTTGTGACTACATTGTCAATCTCTAGGGAAAATATAGGGAATGTCCAAAATCGCTGGAGGATCTAAAATTTAGGTAATGGCTAGGCAAAATCTAGGGAGCAGTTTATAGAGGTTGTACTGTCAGTGAGCAAGCTCTTTTTTGTGCTTCCACCTTGATACTTCTTTTTTCAACAGGCAGTGCTCATCGACTGCCAGAAGACCAGCTGGCATTGCCGCAGATCCCGGTGCAAACGATCAGCGCCAGCGTGGCTCGTCTGATACTCGAGTGAGCTCACCACCTTGCTACTGTTTCGTGCCTCAGTAGCTCTCTTTCTTGCTGAAGGGACGCAGCAGCAAATATCTATGTTCGAGTATATGGGTCGAGAATGTACTGGTCCCTCGTTATAACAAACTCGCTTTTTTCAAATTATTGCTTTTATCGAAGTTTAACGTGGTCCTGACCAAAATGCACACATTTTTAACCGGATTATTTGAAGTGTGTTGGCGGTCGACCACGCTTATTATGAAGGCCGCGGTGCCGAAAGCATGCAATCCTACACAGAGGAACATGAAGACCCTTGCTTTCCTTCCTTCTTTTTCACCAAGGCAAACGGCAAACTGGGAAAACGGAGTAAGTGGTGACGGAGGGCAGAGCGCGCAGAGCTTGCTGAGCGCCGCTTCCAATGCCAATGCACCGATGTAGGCAGGGAGCAGCGTGAACTTCCTGACGCTGCTCAGTGCACCCGCGGCTGACGCTGCCTGACCCCTGTCGGAATTGGGTCAAGGGAGCGGTGGAGCCCAGAGGAGACAACCTTTTTGGGAGCCCCCAAAGTGCACGCCTGCGTGGGTGTGCCTGCAACATACTACATGCACACTTGCGTTGTATGGGAGATTGAGAGCGTTTACCGAAAGTCGCTTAGATCTGCAAGGTTGAGAAAAGTGGCCAGCCCAAGTCCGAAATCGCCAAAGAATTTAACATTCCGGCATCGGCTGTTCGACACTGTCCGCCACCAGTTTACAGGACGAGCAAGGCATATTGGACGGGTTCAAGAAGTTTCTCATGCACAAGAAAGCTTGCCCGCGACCCAAGGATGCAAGATAGCCAACTCCTCCACACACGTCGGATTTTTTCTTGCGAGCATGCTTGCCGAGCCGGCACACGATTTCCATAGCGGCAACAATCTGTACAGGATGGCGTGAAAACATGTTGTTAAAGCCACTGAGGATAACTTTGATTCGTTCGCGCTTGTCGATGGGGACGTTTCCGTTGGTGCTACTGCCATGGATGCTGTGATCATGGACCTTGCGTGCGGCCAGGGTAAACGCGAAGTGGCGTCAGAGAGCCACCTTGGGAAACGCCGACAACTGCGGAGACACGAATCATCCTATGCCTGCCTCGAAACAAAGTGGAGTGCAGTGGCGGGGACAGTGTTCTTACGATGCCCGCAGCAGTTCGAAGAGAACTCATTCCTAAATGAAATTATCGGCAAATTCCACTTCATTATTTTTTTACTCGGTAAATGCTGCCGCAAGATGTACATAATCAAGGTTTGTTTGATTAAATATAAGTTCAGAGTGTTCCGCTGTGTTCCTGTGTTCCGCTGTGTTCCCATCCACCTTCAAGGCTGTCGGCTTTGTTTTATTGGCTTTATCGCTTTCACCGAATTATTTATATAAAATTTTTTTGCCGTCCTGTTGACTTTCTTTATAACGAGGGATAACTGTACTAGTACTCAAGTATTTTGGAATTTTAGGAAGTACTCGAGCAAAGTTAACTTGATACCATTTAGGCCGAGTTCAACTGGGGCAAACTTTTACTCTGGCTGGGGTCAATTTGGGCTGTGTCTGGCTCAAGTTGAGTTGGGCTGGTTCAGGTCCGGGTTTCACTTGGGCCAAGCCTGATTTGGGCCAAGTCAGGACCGAGTTCCACTTTGGCAGAGTTTCACCTGGGCCGGGTCCAGTCTCGGCAGTGTCAAGCCGTTTGGGGCGTTCAAAACGCATCCTGTGCAGCGCTTCTTTTTCTGCAAGTGCGGCGTCCTAAGCACGGCGTGTTCCGCCTGATCCTCGCAGGAAGCTGGGCGGGGTCCCCGTGGAGAAGAGCATGCCCGGCAGCTTCCCTGGCCTGGACTACCGGGTGGGTGGGGGCTCCCACGTGGCAGACCTCCAGGTGCACAACCGGCTGCAGAACCACACCGTCCACAACCTGGTCGGGTACATCCGGGGAAAGGTGGAGCCAGGTGAGGAAGGCACCGTGACGTCTTTTGACGAATCGGTAGAGCATCCGGCTCTTCAGGCCCGCTTTAGACGCGGCGTTCTTTCCCGTTGTCTTGTCGACGCAGCACCATCAGTCGCACCTTCAACCAAATTGCTACAATTTGCCATTATTATTATTGTTTACTTGCATCATCTAGACATGCAGTTACGCTGAAAAAATCACGTTTTGATATGTTTAAATGGTGTTGAGAATACTGACTCATCTCCCTGAAACAATTCAGTCATGAAAACTATCCATTTCAAACCAAAGCCAAGTTAAAAACCTTGGCTTTAGTTGTCATCATCACCACCACAAGAGGGTCGCATGAAAATATTGCGTCTCTGATTGGCCGCTGCCACATCAAACGTCTCCTAGTTGCCCGAGTTGCTCTCCCATTTCGAGCCAGACCTGATCCGAGCAATTTGTGTTGCAGTGCGAGGATCTAGGGAAAGCTAGGGAACAACTCGCCAGAAACCCCGAAATTGCTGGGGAAATTGCTCCGTCTGAAGGGGGCCTTAGTCCTACAACAACTACCTAAGCTGAAATCCACTTTTCCAAGTGTGGCACCGTATGTGCTATTTTTCGATTGCAGATCGCTACGTGCTGGTCGGCAGTGCCCGTGACTCCTGGGGCCAGTCGGAGCTGGGCGGGACGGCCGTGCTCCTCGAGCTCACCGCTGTCTTCGGGCAGCTCCTCAAAGAAGGTGAGGGGAGGGGCCGTTTTGAGATCTCTCTTACTTCTTGTCCCTCCTACGGCTACCAAATAACAATGGGGCTTCACACTTTCCAGAGTCTTGCTCTCACTATAACATACAACACATATTGTGTCTATCTCTTAAAATTGAGCCCTGTATGCCTTTGTTGTTAACACTCCTGTTCTCGCCTCAAACAGTTAAGATCTTCCCCGGGAACTGCCAGACACCTTTTCCTTATGCCACGTTTTTGTGACCTGTTCATTGCTAAAACTGATTTCTCTCGCATTCTTCTCCCCCACTCTTTACTTTCTGCTTCTTTTACTATCTTTTCCACTTGAACTAGTCTTTTCTTCACCAGCCTGGCCAACGTGATCTTTCAAAGACCGAGCGCAAGGTTCAGAAAGGCACTTCCGTTTCACGGCTGCACGTGCGGGCTGAGCACGCCACTTGCTCCGGTTTGCAGGGTGGCGCCCTCGACGTTCCATCCTGTTCTGCAGCTGGGGAGCGGGGGAGTTCAATTCCGTGGGATCCACAGAGTGGCTCGAGGTCGGTACCGCCCCATCCCCCGTCTGTTTTGCGGCAACGTTGAACTGTAAACACGCGCCTTCGACTGGTGTGTTAACCGCGTTTGAAAAAGTGGTCCCTCAAGGTTCTGCCCGATGACGTTGCCGAAGTGTCATGCTGTCGCTGGTCACGATCCTGGCAGTGTCGTAGCGGCGGTAGTAGATGTGGCAGACGCCTATGTCGCTCTCGAGCTCGATGGTCCACAGAATTTTTGGCAGCCAGGAGTTGGGATGCCGCGACGACGGCAGCGCCTTGTTCTCTCATACTTTTTTTTCAAAACTTGTACGCCCAACTGCCAGGATCACGACATCCGACAGCTTAACACGCCGGCTGTTTCGACATCGGTTCTTGCCACGTCGGGAGCACTTTCGACATGTGGACAGAATAGGACGCTAAGCGCACTCGTTGGAGACGCGTTCCTTGCACCGTAGTGTCACCGCTCAAGAGCTGAACGTGCGTCCCGCTTTTCCAGGAGCACATGAAGCTTCTGCACGGCCGTGCCGTGGCTTACATCGATCTGGAGACTCCCGTCATGGGTGAGCACTTCTTGCACGTTTCGTCGTCTGCGTAGGCTTCACGCAATGTTTGTAAGACGGCCAAATGAGGTTGGTGTTTGGGCGTGTGTTTGGTGTTAGAAAGCGTCCCTCAAAGGCTTTCTGGGAATACAGAACTGAGGTCGGCTTTGTTGCCTCCATCAAAGGGTCTAAGGCAAGGGTTGGCAACGGCGGCCCTTGCACGCCAGCAAAAATTACCTCCCCCCCCGCTATGCCCCCACTCACCACCTCCAAACACAGACTCCAGGACATGAGGATCTTTTGTTGCAAGCTTGGTATAGTTGGACATAGGTAGGTACATTAACTCTGAACAAGTTCGAAAGATTTGCAAGATAGGTTTTGCTGATTGGCTGATCCCCAAACAGGCAATAAGCTGAAAAATGCATTTGCAACAAACGAATTTGACAAGTTTTGCGGTGGCCTCCCTTGGTTAGTTTTTAAATACAGAATTTCGCAGTGGCCTTGATCGCTATGTTCGCTATGGCATGCATATACCTATTATCTGCGAACATACTTTTTGAAGATAAAGACCATGAAATGAAACGTGGGTCTTGAAAAAGATGGATAAGGGTACCTCCCAAATGTTTTAAGACTCTCAGTTAAGAGTTCTAATGTGGATGTTTTAGTCATGTGCGAATAGTGGATTTTGAGTTTGAAGTGAATAGTGGTTTTGGCTGCATATTTTCTCTAAGCCTTTCACCGCTGCACGACGCTTAACGGGACAATGAAGACGATTTTATTTAATTTTTTAAATGGTGTTTTAATGCTTCTTGGGAACATAGCATGCCGCCCAATTTTTTGTAGACATTTATGACGCATATTTATGTGCCGACGAAAGAAGTAAAGAAACCGAAACCGAACCATCTCCAGTCTCGTTTCTGGGCCTCCGAAAACGGAGGTGACGTAGGGAGTGACGTCAAGTGTGAATAGTCGGTATCGGTAGTATTTAGGAGATTGAGACTCTGGTTACCGCGGTGGGTTATAACAGCGCGGTGGCGCGGTCGTTGCGCCGACTCTGTCAACATGGACGAATGCCGCTCTCGCGAGCGAGTTCGGGCTTCCGTTCAGTGACCGAACACCAATGCAACGGGACTACGTGTGTGGCGGCCACTGCCATCACCCGACGGAGATTGCCCAGCCGGCGACGAGCGGCCCGCATGCCGAAGGATGGACGCGGGGGAGATGCCGAAGGGAAAGCGGCAGCAATCCCGCCGTTCCGGGATCTGGTTCCTCCGCGGACGTCCTCTTTTTGTCGTCAAAGAACACGAACAGCTACCCACACGTGAAAACTAGCGTCGCCCAAACGAATACTGGTCTTCAGTCGACCGTTAGAACAGCCATCTACAGCTACCATTTTGCAAAATCTTTCGAGTACCGTGTTCTTTTTTAATTTTAATTTGTTGGCCCATAGTTGCTCGTTGCCGGTTTCGCGTCCAGCGTAGCAGAGAAAAAACAATGATGCTGCTTTATTTACGGTTTAGTAATCATTTCCGATCCGATTGATGGTTATTCAAGCGGAAATTAGAACTGTATTTCTAAAAATCGCGAACTAAAATGTGACCGAGGGCACGTTTCTCGTTTCGACCAATCGCTGACGCGTCTCTTGTGACGTCGCGTTCCTTGGCCCCGCATCGGTCACGTGAGCTCCGCTTCTCCTGGCTTCTCCCGCAACTCTTGGGGCGTCGCCCCAGTCGATCCCGGTACGATTATTACCGCGACTGTTTAATTGATTTGCGCAGCACACAAGCGCCGGTTTCGGCTGAAATTTGGGCAACGTGGCCTGAGACGTGCCTGGGACCCAGTTCAATCGCCAAAAAGATATCCGAAATTGCCTTCATTGTCCCTTTAAACGATAACCAAGCTGAACTCGTAAAACTTGTTTCCAAGATTTCACTTGTCCATTTCTAAACTAAATTATTTTTATCCATCTATTGACTGTGGCCTCAGGAAGTTCAATGCTTACATTTGGTTGGCAAGTAAACAACGCATTTGACATAAAATAAAAGCCTATGAAATGCCCAGCCATATCTAATCGAGGGGACTTATAAATTTTGTTATATACAAAATACCTTTTCTCCAGTTACGAACGATTGATGCAGGTTGTCGGGATAGCTCTGCCTAACGTATACTCACGCGTAATAGCCAGTCTTATTTTGAAAATTTTACTGAAATCTAGATATCGACATTCACAAAATCTTCATTAAAGGGGCCCTCCAACAGTATTTGCACGTTGACTTTTTTTTGCGGTTTCTACGCGCTAGTGGCCCCGGAAACCCAGTGGACAACGAAAGAGTTTAAAAATATTAGCGCATCATATTTTAATTTGACAGCTCGGAAACACCTCCTCCGACGGTGGCGCCGCGAGGTGCCGAATGCGCGCGCATAACGGCGCTCCCTTTCACAATACGTCACATTCTCTTGGTTTTGTGATTGGCGAGAGCCGTCCCAGGAATTTTGAAGCGAAATAAAGTATATTGCACGTTAACCGTCATTATTTCTCTAACAAGCCCTTTTTATAGAGCTACTAAAGTTGCGAAGTAAAGTTCAAAAAGGGCGAAAACAACGCTTCGTCGCTCATGCGCGCCTCCAGCGGAGCCCGCGACATACCATCGCGAGCAGACGACAAGTGATCCGGGCAGGCAACGCGCATCGTATTTTCACTTGTGCGCCCCCGGTCCCGGTCAACTAAAAGCAGTAAGAGGAGCCAGGGTCTTTTAGTGCTGTGACAGACTTTTCACTGTTCGGGTGAAGTGCAGCGACGGGACCCAGCTTATATGGTGCCCGACCGCTCACCAGTTTGTACCTCCTACTCGCCGAGGTGGCCCCGGTGGCGGAGTTGCGGGAGACGAGTCTTCCGCGGCTGTCGACGCGGACTAAGGCAGAGACGCGTCGCGGCGCTTGCGCGGAGTGTCCTCGTACGGCGCGACGCCCAGATCCGCACTCAAAATCCGATAAGCCCGGTAAATTCATCGATGATGGCAACCCGATCCCAAAGCTACGATGGTTGCAGCTAGGCCTAATGGCCGACGAGCCGACCGGGCCGACGGGCTATCAGCCAAACTCGCGTCCAATTGGCCAACCGCTTTGCTCCAATCGCTAAACTGTTTCATTTTACGTCATGAAGCGGAATGTTTTGCTTATTTAAAGTTGTTTTCTGGAATATTTATTTTGCTAATAACTCACAAAATATTGCGAATTTCTGTGATATGTTTTTTCTCCTCGGTGTTCCTGCTTTCATAGAGCTCCGTTTCAGCGCGAACTTCAAACCGGTCAAAAGATTGTTGGTGGGCCCCTTTAATTTTTAAATACGCCAGACGTGCACGGGCACCATCCCACTTTGGAAGTGTGCTTTCCTCCTAAGCATGCTGCTGTAATATTTGTACTTTTCCAAGTGTTGAACGCAGCGTTTTAGCCCCATTGAACACGCTTCTTACCAAGCAGCGATGCACTGGAGTGAAGCGACACTCGCGGAAGCGAGCTCCGCAAGTGTTGCTCCTCCACGGTGCACCGTTACTCGGTAAGAAGCGGGCTTAATGGGGCTAAAACGCTGCGTTCAACACTTTGAAAAATGCATAGCAAATTGCTGGGCAATTGTGTTTCACCTGAAACGCGTGGAGTCTACGCTCTCGGCGATCTTGATCGTTTCGTTTAGCGACTGACTTAAGGCGTGGCAAGTGCGCTCGATAGCGATTCCTGGAGTGGAGATACCGGCGCTAACCAGTGTTTTAAAAGCGCGAAACAGGGTGTCAAGTTGCTATCTGCTCGACGCAGAGCGGGTGCCCTGCAGGGCTTTCCCGCCAAATGGCACTTCAATTTGCAGCGATGTGTCGTGACATGCTGAAAGGCACTCGCTTAACAATCTAAGGGGTGCCGGTTTGATTCCCGCCTGGCGCAAACGCTTTTTTATTGCGTGCCTCTGCGCCCCCACTCAAAATCGATAGGTGGCAAGCCTCGTAACCACGGTATTATCCAGGCTCCACTTTTGGGCTTCACGAAAAGCTGAACCCCTAGCCAAAGAATGTTTCATGCTAAAAATACAAATATCGCAGTTCACCTCGAAGCAAATATTGAATGACATAATATTCGAAACTACTACTATTCGAAAATTTAAATATTTGGCATCTTTTCAAGCAATATTGAATAATAAAAGTCTTACTCAGATGGGGCCCGATCAACCTTACGTTATGTGTGCCTAAATCAAGAAAGCGTCTTTTGCACATCGCTTTGAAGGGGCAGTGCAACCATTTTAATGTTGAAAGAATTGCCCGTTTGCATTTTTTATATTGTTTATGCAAGCCCAAGTGACCAAAAAAGCGTCACCTTTTCCCGAAAAACTGCTATTCTGCTACGTAATCGCAAAGCAAAAAACGAATTATTTGCCGATCTGCAGCCGCCTGTGGCAGTTACGGGAAAGAAAATGACAGCGTCTCTGGGGGATACGTGGAAGTAAAAAAAACCTGTCCCCCTCCGCTGCTACACTAGCCGTCAGCCCCGTGGCGAACCGTCCTTTGTGTCGATCGATCGCCGCGACCTTCGATGAGGCTAATCCTTTAAAAGTCAATAATCGCGGAGGAAGCGGCTGGGGTCTGAAGAGAGGACCCAAGGGGAAACCACGTGAACCCCCAGAGTATGTCACTCGGAAGTCGGCATGGAGAGTTGAGAAGCACTTCGACCTTCGATTTGTTTCATTTTTTTTTAAATAAGAACTAGCGCTCGCAAGAAAATGCAATTTTCTGTTTTTCATTTTATAGGTGACGCAGATTAATTTCCGTAGGAATTGGCCAAAGTCTGAAAATCGTTGCACCGCCCCTTTAACTGTTATGTGACAGTTTTCTCTTTTTATTGTTATATGCTTACTCCCCCCCACCCTCCCTCCAAATCTCCGTTTCTCCTTCCGGCCTGCTCCATCTCCGCTTTGCGGTGATTTGGCCCGCTGCAGAAAAAGGGATAATGGTGTGAAACAAACAGTGAGAAGAGATGCATACAGATCTGATGATGATAAAAAAAAAAAGGCACAACAGTGCCTAAATAGGCAAAGGACACAAGGAAGAGTGCACATACAACAGCACCTTTTGTATGTACTTTATTCATTGTGTCCTTCATCTATTTTAGCACTGCTTTGCCTTTTTTAAAACATGTACCAACTACAGCCCAACCCAATGCCTTGCCAATAAGGGTAGTTGGTACATCTGCAGGAGGGGAGGATGTTTACAAGGTAGAGTAGCCAGTGTTTTTCGGGAGAAAGAGCAGCGAAATCAATTGGGTAGTTATCGTGCTGTGGTGAATCCCTTTCTGCTTGTTTTTCACTCAATGCTTCTATTTGTTTATAATTTTATTTTTCCTCGCATGTTTTCCGATATGCCGGTCGGGTGGCAGTCTCTTATGTGTGCCACGGTAATGTTGCCACCTGGTTGGTCAGTCGTAGTCGGGCGAGGTTTCAGGCATGCACATGCGACGCTCTTCTGCCTTATGTTTTCCCGTTAGTGGAGAGCATGGCTGTACCAACGTTTTTGTATAACCTTCTAAAAATGTGAAGCCATCAGCCAATGAAAGACTGCGTCTGTTTGCAGGAGCCAGTGCCCTGAGTGTTTCGGCGTCGCCCCTGCTATACCACGCCGTCTTCAACGCTACCAAGCAGGTGAGCTCTCGTGACAGTCACATCTAGTGTCACAGGCTGGGTACTTGCAGAGTACTGGAACACCAAAGTTTTCGTTGGTTAAGGTGCAATAGTGGTCCCATAGAAGAGGCATTGAAATGGCCTCCCTGCTACAAATTCTCTTGACACCACATGGCACAAATCGCCGCAAGTTTGACATTTTCACATCAATCTTTTGTGAAAAGTTCATCCAGAGGCTTCTATACGCACACTTTAGCTAAAAAAGTCACTGAAAAAAAAGTGTGCATTCCTCGTTCGAGAAGAAGGTGTCAATCGGGCTCATTGGGTGTTCTCTCGAAGCTTTTTGGCAGTTCCGGGGCTCTAAGCCAGATGCTCAGCGAGAAAATCGGCATAATTGCCAACTTTCTCGCTGAGCGTCCAACTCGGAGTCTCTGGTGGCACCTTCTTTTTGTGCGGATACTCTGGAACTGAATGTGCCCTCTCTGTCGCGGGCATAGAGTTAATATAACAATCAAGAAGAAAAGGTCTCGCGCATTCCGGACACTTCCAAATGGCGGGGCGTAGACACGGACATCGATGCGGTAGTCCCAGCAGGTGGTCCCGACGGGCCCACGTCGCTGGCAACACTTTCGCATACACAAAAGCAGCCAAATACCACCCGTAAGTGGTGTTTTTCTTTTCAGGAAAATGCTGGCATTGCGCATCGTACGAAAGTAAATGAAGTCGACGAGCACTCGAACAAGTTTAACTCTTTGCAGTGAAACAGACGTGCCTAATCTATCGTCTGCTTTGTTACTCCGCTATTTTGTTGTTCTTTCTCTCGAGACCACCAACGTCAGCGCTTATGACATGCCATCTTCCACTCCCCTCTTCACCTCCCCTCCGGTGGCAGGTCCCTGAGGGAGCCCGCACGGTGTACGACCAGTGGGCCCGGGTGTTCCCCATGCGGCGCAACGTGTCGCACCTGCTGTTCCCTCCCAGCGTGGAGCCGGGGGAGGAAGACGTCTTCGAGGAGGAGGACGAGCTGCCCCCGTTCCTCCTTGACCCTGTGCCCAGGGAGCTGCTCGCCTCCTACGTGCACGCCGCCATGCTGCCCACCCGCCCCGCGTGAGTACGCTGCCGCCGCCGCCACGTGCGCCTTCTTTGTGTGCGTAAACCCCGCCGACAGTTTAGCGGGGAGGTTGAGAGAGGTCTTTCTCGAGGAGATTCCAGAAAATACTGCCGCATGTGCGCGGGCTTTGCGCGCAAGACCCTGGTGCGAATGCTGCCGATTTAGTATTTATTTTTATTCCTCTTCTGAAAAGCTTCAGTTCATTCTTGCTATAGGTATTGTGTGTTCTGGGTCGTTTTGCCAGAAATAGCATTTAAGCTGAGACTAAGGGGAAGAAAGGACTGCCAAAGCCAGCGCACGAGCCGAGTGGGACTCAACCCGCGTCTTGAGACGGTCGCGCGCCTCAGCCTTTGCAATGCTTTCTTTCACCCAGTTTCAGCTTAGACACCGTTCTAGCAGGCCGGCCCTGGTTTGGAACATTTCTTAACATGAAGTGGGTATAAAAGCACTGCGTTGCTTTGCGTTGGTCTTACGCTAGTGCTCAATCCTACTGTTACGCCGATATTGACGGCCGAGACGCCTTCTTATTCTATTTTTGTTCTGGCACAACTTCGTCACATTAAACTTACAGTTTTTTCATTATTCCTGCCTTGTCGCCCATCATTAGAGACAATACGACAATTTAGTACATGCATTGCGTGCGGTCTAGCCGGGTTTCTGGTTTGTGACATTTATTTTCAATAGAATATCGCACAATAAATCATCTACGGTTAAGTAGCCATCTGTCGGTGCCTGTTTTGCCTGGGGACTAGCCCGGCATTATGAAGCAACGAGAAACTTGCATAGTGAAGCAAACAGCAGTCCACAAAGTTAGTGAAAGCGCATCGGCATGTGCAAATTATATTTCCGCTTCACTCAATGCTTGTACCTAAATGATCTCGTAGACTCGCAGAGGCCACGTCGGCACGACTACCGGCTACATTTATATCGCGGATGGCACCTCGTAGAGCTCGCAAACACTTGGCAAAACTGCTTCAAAGAACAAAATCGTCCAACCTATCGGGAGGCCAAAACATGGCAATAAACTTCGATTTTCATTCGACGGTATAGATTCAGATTTTGTTACTTTGAAACTTCGACAAGGAATAAGAGGCCCAAACCTGAAGAGACCCAGCCACGGCACGTACGGTCCGGGAGCCTTTGCCGTAGTGAAACTGGCCGTTTCGTTTGACCGGTGCTTGTAACTGGAGCCACTACATAAGCTAGAGCATCGGCATTCCATTCCCCGGCTTTTTCGCGGACGCCGCCATTTTAGTGCTTGGTGCAGAGCGGGCGCAATCGGCGACCCCACGCCTAAGAAATGCGACTTGCCACGTTTTAGATATGCTGTCAGGGTCATCGGAGGATATCATTCTGCTCCGTTGTGGGCTGTTTTAACTATTCTGGAAGACGAGAAAGTGTCTCCCGCGACTTCGGACAAAGCTCTAGACAAGCGGCAACAACGATTTTCGTTAACAAGACGACGTTTTCACAAGACAACTACATCGCGAAAGCGACGTTGTCTGTTCCCACTTCGGGGACTGCTTTGAATGCACGAGTGGAATGGGACGCTAAATTCACCGGTTGGAGGCGCATTCTTGTCGCTGTCGAGAAGCTTATTTGTCTGCTCTAGTTCTCGTAACGAAGCGTCGCTCGTCTAATCTGATTTACAAACTCGGCGTCTGTGGTCGTCCGCTTAGGGTGCTGCCCATGGAAATGAATGGCGGCTATGCGGCCTTCTTCACGCGCGCCGGCATCCCGGTGGTGCATATGAGCTACCTCGACGACGTGATGCGTAAGGTGAGTCCGCCTCCTTACGACCGTACCAGGTGTTTTCGAGCGCTATTCAAGCGTAACAAAATTTTCATAAATAAACCAATGAGCACAGTGTAATTAATCTTTTCACGGGTGGTTCTTTAGCTGGTGCATTTATTATACACACAGATTTCGTGAGTGTGGGTCTTGGGAAAAAAATTTAAGCCTAAAGGGTCCACTTTTTTTCATATACAGAAATAGGAAAACGGTAAAAACCATCTGGATGCTGCTGCTACACACAGATGGTACAACATAAGGCAAAAACGTGAAAGCATCCTTGAGATGAACATCCAAAAGCAGAACCAGCAGGTTCGAGCATGCTTATTAGCATCTGTGAGTAGCGGCGTCTGCCAGACGGTTTTTTACAGCGGAGCTGTTAAGGGCTAGTTTCCCGAGGTTTCCCGCAAAGAAATGTCGACACAAAACTCTGGACAGCTACCGCCATCTATGAATGACGGCGGAAGCCAGGCAACTGGCTTGCCGGCCTCGCATATAGATGGCGGCAGTCTTTTCGGCCTTTCCACTCTGGTGAAAACCAGAGTGGAAAGGCTGAATTTCTCTAGGCGTCGTCCTAGATGTCGTCCTTGAAGTCGTCCTTGAGGCCGTCCTAGATGTCATCCTTGAGGTCGTCCTTGAGGTTGTCCTTGAGGTCATCCTAGAAGTCATCCTTGGGGTCGTCCTTGAGGTCGTCATAAACATTGTCCTCGAGGTCATCTTAGAAGTCGTCCTTGAGGTCGTCCCTGAGGTCGTCCTTAAGGTCGTCCTAGATATCGTCCTTGAGGTCGTCGTAGATGTCGTCTTCTAGGCGTCGTCCTTGAGGTCGTCCAAGAAGTCGTGCTTGAGGTTGTCCCATCATAGTTCAGTTTCGCTGGTCTTCCTTCTTCACTAGAGTGGAAAGGCTGAAAGTTTTTTACAGTTTTTTTTCCCTGTGCACAGGAAAAGCAGGTTTTTGTAAGCTTCTGTTTTTTTTTCCCGTAACCCACGCTTGTGAGATTTGAGTATGACAAATGCGCTACTTAGAGGCACCTTTAAGAAAGGTTCCAATGCGCTTCAAACATGGATTCATTCATACAAACTTTTTGATGCCCCAACTTCCCTCTGAAACACCATGTGGCGTAAAGTCACATTGTTCTTTCGTTGCTCACGTGTTGTGAGGTTGCCCAGCATAATTTGCATTTACGTCGATGCAAAAATAAGATAAAAAATAAGGTCAAAATGTGTTGTGTGGATGTCTCGACCAGAGTTGCACAAACTTTTCAGACCTGTGACCCCTAAAAAAAGTCGGAAGACACCTAAGCACTTCTTATGGGTTGTGAATGCGAAAGCATGAATGTCCAATGGAACGCTGCGGAGTGATCCGCATAGTTTTGTGGTGCAAGTAATGTTTTCGAGTTGTGGCAGAAGCACCGCCGACGATGTGGATGATGAAGCACCGCCGCGACCTTCGACGGTGCTAATCCTTTAAAAGTCAACAGTCGCGGAGGAAGCGGCTGGAGTCTCTGAAGAAAGAACCCAAGAGGAAACCACTTGATCCCCCAGAGTATGTCACTCGAAAGGCGACGTGGAGATTTGAGAGGTGCTTCGACCATCGATTTGTTTATTTTTTTAAAAATAAGAGCTAGCGCTCACAAGAAAATACAGTTTTCTATTCTTCGTTTCCGCAGTTAATTGGCCAAAGTCCGAAAATTGTTGCACCGGTTAAGGGTATGTGAGGGGGAGGGGGAAAGTAAACAAATTAAGCAAATCACTGACAAAACATCAGATGTCTGAATACGTTTAAAGCATCTGAGGGGTCACAGACTAGAATAGCAGGAAAATTAAAATAGAGAAATATAGTTCTACCACTCAATAGGTACCCATACATTTAAGGTGTTCCCAGTCCGAAGTGCTTACCACTCTTTTAGGTAGGCCATTCCGTTCACGGATGGACAGTTTCAGAGGAGATTCTGGAAGACGTTTTAAGTGGATATCAGTATTGTCTATACTGAAAGACGCAACAAGTACTGAAGGGAGGTCTTTCAGCTGTCTGCTTTGATTTATTGAGGGGTTACGTCTTCGTATTTGCCCTCAATTGATTGTTAAAGACAATGGACAGCACAAAGAAATCCGGGGCTTGCGAACCAGCTATTCTTTTATGTCCGGGTGCTCTAGTGTCTCTACTACTCCAGCACGACGAAATTGTTAGAGCTGTCTAGTGTGCCTTTCGTGGCACCGAAACTTTTGCGTAGAATAAATGACCCAAACCCAAAGATCTGTTGCAGTGCATTTGGTTCAGGAGCTTTCGCTTTAGTGAAACTTGCCATTCTTTTTGACCAGAGCTCGTAACTAGAGCCACTACATAAGCGACGCTTACTTTGTGCACCGGTTTTCGGGGGGGGGCATTTTGGTGCTTATTGCAAAGTGGACTCAATTGGTCTTCTTCTGCTGTGGATATGCCGTCAGCACTGTCGTGCCCGAAAACCTTAGACGAAGTTTCAAGGCACCCTTTCTGTTTCAGTTGTCGAGCGTGGCTTTTCCCGTGAAGCACACCCAGTACGACACCTTCCAGCGTCTTCAGGACCACTTCGATCCGGAGCTCAAGGTGAGGGGCTTTGAAGGGGTAGGGTTCAATACTTTCGTGGTCGTAGCAGGAAGTGAAAATTTTCTAGGTCTATTTTTGGAGGGGAGTTGAGAGACTGTGCTCTGCCGTCTTTTCTTTCGTGAATAATGAACCCCTTAGCTGAGGGCTTTCATGACCAAAAAATATAGGCAAAAGGGGGACTTTTTTTGCCCCCCTTTTGCCACTGCTTTTTGGTACCACACATGTCTCGTCAAGCTTTTTTGTGCTGCCATCTATGCATTGGGTTTTAAAGCAAAAATATTTTTAATATTTGAGGATAGATGGCGCTTTTTGAGGATAGATGGCGCTTTTTGAGGATAGATGGCGCTTTCTCCCGTGTGATAAAAAGAGCAAGAGTTTTAGACGCACTTCTCAAGACCAACTGAAGAGCAGCGTGTCTCTCGACCTGCCCCCCAGCTGCAGTCAAACTTTCCGCGCATCTAAAGATGTGTTCCCCTGTAAAGGTTCGTGCGAGTTTTTGCTTGAGTTGACAGCAATTTGTGGTTCCAAGCGCTTAGTTTGTGAAGTAGTTTGTCTCACTTTTGTGTTTTTTTTTTTTATTTCAATGAGCTGTCGATGTGCGTGATACGTCGGCTGAGAAAACAAGCTGTGAAGATTGTTTTCAGGTGTCTTACTTAAGTTTGCTGGACCTTTGTAAATAGTGATCTTTAGGAATTGAATTGAACAGGAATCAAATGGTTCTTACAATAGATAAACACCGCGTTAAAACCGTCCCAGCTCTAACGGTGCTCGAAACCCTAGTGCCGCTCACCCTAGGGCTTTCCCTCGGCGCACAGGTGCACGCCAGGGTGGCCCAAGTGGCGGGGGAGCTTGTGCGGGACCTGTCGGACTCGTTGTTCCTGCCCTTCAACCTGCTGGACTATGCGCAGCTGCTGAGGGACCTCTACTTCAGTCTCCACATCCACATGGGCAGCCTGGGGCACGGCCTAGATCTCAGTGAGTGCAAGCCCGAATTTGCAGCGTTATTTATTTCATACCTGTGTCGCCCAGTGGGCATTACAGAGGCGGGTGCGTAAAAGAATACATAAGACAGTCGCTGACCGATTTTTCGGACTCGGAGGGGGACCCTGAAATTGTCCAAATAATCAAGCGTTCCAAAAATTTGATTTCAGCCAAAATATTTAATTTCCGCGCATATTCCGCTGCTTATTGGCCACTTTCCACTTGCTTCATGTCAATTTTAAGTTCTCGTGCAACGTCCTCTTTATATTGTTCACTTTTCACTTGTTTGTTGATCTGTTTGATCACGGTGCTGCGCTTTGTCAGCGCCTTCGTTGGCACAAACAGCGAAGTTGAAGTTGGCACCATCTAGCACTATTTGGAGACAATGTTTAGTCCACCAAGCTCGCTTCAATACTAAGCCTATCAGCAAAAAACCTTGCGATCAGAGAACACAAGAATGGCAGATGGCCACCCTTTCCGCGGTCGCAATCGAAAAACACGGATCACGAGAAGATGTGGAAGAGCCATGAGAATGGGGAGATGGTGGCCATATTGGCTATAGCGGAACCGGAAAACCTGACTATAGCCTTAACCCAACATGTTTATTGTGTAGGACGTGGTATTGAGGCTACAGGGCAAAATCAAATCAACCGAAATGGCGGCGACTAAACCTGCGGTGCTGTCGCAGCGGGTGTTTTGTGGCTGTAAACTGAGGAAATCACTCAAATTATGTCCGAAATATCGAGCAAAAAGCTTTATGGCGTCTGAAATTTCGGTCAGTAAGGGCAATAAGTTTTATGGCATCCGAAACTTCAAAAATTTCGGGCGAAAATGTCAGCCCATTGTTGTTGTATTTGTGGACATATGCCTAGGAGATGGTGCCGCCGGTGCCTTCGGGTTATATAAGCAATTTACGGAAAGTAAAGGTTGTAGGTTTTTTGGTAATCGCCTTGGTCTCATGGTCCGTCCCTGCCAGGCGCTACGGCACTGTGCACGCAGGTTTGAGTAATGACAATTTATGACTGACGACATGCCAATGGCATCACTGCGTAAGGGAAAGGAGGAGCACCAGATTTTGCACCATCAGCCTTCGTTTCATGGTTTTTTTAATGTGAAACAAAATGTCAGAAGCTATACTCCATTTCACCGCAAATCCTATCGTATTCGATGCTACGAGCCCATGGGTCCAGTCAAGTGGCACCGAGAGCATGACGTTTGCTGTCTCATCCGCGTTACCGCCGGCCAGGGAAGTCAAGCACAGAGTCTCGGCTGGGGGGTTGAACTTTTAGGCTGTTCCTGTGTTTGTGTGTTCTAGGCTTTGACTACACTCTCGCTTATGGTCAAAAGAAATATAGACCCCTTCACGTGATTTCTAACCAGGTATATGTGTCGCCAGATGAGCCGCACTTGGCTCTAGCGTCTTAAAGACCGCATAGAATATTTGAAGCCAGTATTGGCTGTTATTTTTTTTTTATCCTAGGCATCTTGGATAGCGCAGTGCAGAACTTCTCAGCAGCCGCATTTGCCTTCCACCTGCGGCAGAGCAACCTGGACACTTCGGAGTGAGTGCGGGCTCCCTGAGGAGGGTGTCTCCTTCTGCCAGCGAGCTTTTTCTGGGTGTGGTCTGACTTCCTCCTTTCTCTCTTTTTTCCAGTCCCATGGCAATACGTAGGGTGAACGACCAACTGCTGCTGCTGGAACGGGCCTTCCTCGACCCCGTGGGGCTGCCCCAAAACCCCTATAAGAAGTGAGTATCATGGAAATGAAATCCTCTCTCCACACTAAGTTCTTTTTCCGATAAGCTCGCTTTTGTGCCGCAAGAAGGTTCAAGAATGTGAGGCCTTTTTTTAGCCTCTCTCGGCAAGTAAAGAGCTAAGGAAATTCCCGGGTTTAGAAACATTACAGCCTTTGGCATTTGGCAAGCTATACAGGGTGTGAAGACATAGACGTTTATCCAGGTATTATATTTCTCGTGCATCAATTTGATGTTGTAGACTTTCCACGCTTGACTTGCACTGATGTCAGATCAGCGGCCTTGTGGCTGAGCACATACCTTCTGCAGCGTCTATTTCGCGCTGCTGAGTTTGTTTTTCTCCTCAAGAACAACTGGGAATGATCGGCAGCATGTTGCGACGATGTCGCGTGCAAGCTATGTATATAAGTTCTCAGAGTTTCAATACGGTTCTTTGATATGGCTTTTCATATGAGGTTCATACTGTTCTTTTGTACAATATTTTGTATGGGGTTTGCATGGTCAGTAAAAGACTTGACACTGATCTGACTGATGGGTTCTTATAGTGTATTCCCTAGAACCCACAAACCATTTCGGGTTCCATGAGCTCTAAAATTTCCCAGAGTTTAAGCACTAATTTAGCGGACGCGAGTCATCCAGCGATGCATAAATTTGGGCCCAACGCTCCCTAGCACGCATCTCATTGTTTATGTGGTTTGTAGGCTTCTGCACCACTTTATTATATCAATGCCGAGACTAGCAGGGGTTTCTTGGCCTTCAATCGAGCCGAACAAGGGTTCCCAATCTTATTTGGCAATCATTTGAGTCTGACAAAGAGTGTGCCGCCGGTTTGAAGCCCCTTCATTGTCACTACGGCACCCGGAACGCATCTCTGACCGGTGTGTAGCGTCCCCTTCCACCCGTGCATCGAAAGCAGTCCCCAAGTGGCAACAAACGACGTTGCAAAGGCTAGAGTGTCATGCCGTCGGATGTCGTGATTCCAGCGATCGGGCGCAGAAGTTCCAACAAAATGCACGAGCAAACGTGAGTTTCGCCGTCGTCGCGGCGTCCCGACTGCCAACTGCCGAAACTTCCGTGGACTGTCGGACTGCCGCATCCGCCACTGTTGCCGCGACACCGCCAGGGCCAGTGACAGCACGACGATTATACGACGTCATCAGGTGGACGTTGAGGGGTTACTCTTTAGGATGTGGTAGACACTCCAGTCAGAGACGCGTTCCTGGCACCACGGTTTTCGTTCGCTGCGAGACTCGCGTCACGCTTTTGCGGCCGTCGTGCACAGGCACATCGTCCTGTCCCCGGCCGAGTCCCCGGCCTACGTGGACGAGATGTTCCCGGGCATCACGGACGAGTTCATGCGCTTCCTCGACCAGCTGGGGGCGCCGGAAGACCTGCGCCCGCACGCCGCCACCCTGCACAAGCACTACCACCTGCTCGTGCAGACCCTCGTGCAGGCCGCCGACTCCCTGGCAGAGGTGGTGCCTCCGCAGGCCACGCCCTCCCATGCCACACCCACTTCGGCCACGCCCACTTCCTGAGGGCGGCGCCCCTTCCCGTAGCTCGCTCCCCGTGAGCCTCGCCGGCCGAGGTTCTCTTGCTAGGAGACGGGAGGACGGTGTCTCGGTCGCGTCCCTCCGGGTCACTGCTAACTGCCACGCGGAACCCAGTTTGTTGTGCGAAAGGGCCTTCTCGACCTCGGTGCCGGCCCGGTGGCTGGGGATCCCGAAAACACCCGCCGTCGTCCACCTTTCCCGGTGTCTCTTCTGGGCGTCGAGGATGGGCTGGGATCAAACTTCGGGTGGCCAGATGCTCAAGCCCACCGACGAAACTTTGCTGCAAGTGCACGTAGCTGGAACATTCTCCGTTTGCTTCGTCTGTGCCCATCCCCCCGGTTTCTCACTCTTGCGTCCCCTCGGTGTCAGGACGATGGTACAAGTCGACGGCGGACGTGTCTTCGAGCTCCCGCAACAGTGACGTGCATTCCTGTCCTTTCCGGTGGCCAGACATCCACGTCCAAATAAGCCGTGGTCCCTAACCGTAGGCGCCGACGACAGTGGGGAGGTCTTTCTGTCGTCCCACCTCCTACGGGAAGCCGCCACCTTTTTTTAGTGCCTTGACCGCGCATGCATGCTTGGCGACGGAACAATGTTGTAGGTGGAAAGCTCACGCCAGGGGTGGGGACATTGAAAGACCCCCCACATCCTTTCCTTCTGAAATTGTTGACGACTATCGTAGACATGCTCGATGTAAACATTGTCAATACGTTCTGCAGGCATCACGCAGTAAGGTGGGCTCTGTAAGCCTAGAATTCTTCAGGGTGCCCGATGGTACCTTTGGGAGTTATCGGTGTCCTGTACAACAGACGTAATATGTCTGAGGGTTAGTCCCAAAGCCACCCAATCGTCGTCTGTTCTTAGCACGTGGATTACCTTGAAAGTTGCTGGTGTTGTAGAAACATCCTTACTAAATTGAGGCCTTCAATATGATGCATAGTGCCCGTATTTTCCTTGTAGTTCCCTAGTAAGAACTTCCTCGAAGCATGTGTCTGTACACTCCCTGGAAATCTCTAATTAAAGCTTTCCAGGAGCATATATGGACATATCTTCCCTAGAACTTCCTTCTAGGGACATCGAAGGCTAATTTGAAGTCCTCATTATATCACCTCGAAGGTTGCTTGACTCTTAGAAAGGTCCATACAAAATTGAGGCCTTCATTACAGAACATGCTTTTGCATTCCCTAGGAGGAACTCTCTAGGAGCATATGTTCCCATACATGCCCTAGAAATCCCTAGTTAAAACTCCCTGGGAGCAGATATGTGCATATCTTCCCTAGAACTCCCCTCCTGGGTCGTTAAACACCGAAGTGCATGGTAGTCCCCATTTTGTGCATGTGGATCACTTGAAAGTTGCCCGAGTCGGGAAAACGTCCTCACAAAATTGAGGCGTTAAACATGAAACATGTGCTCATTACTCTCGTTGGAAGAACTCCCTAGCAGCATGTCTGCCCACATCTTCCGTAGATCTCCCTAATTAAGACTCCCTAGAAGCATATATGTGCACATCTTCCCTAGAGCTCCTTCAGAATGTTAAAGGCCAATGTACACAGTCCCCTTTCCGTGTTGCATAATTAGTTTCTTGAGTTCTTTTCAAGTGACGTTGTTGCCTCAATAACTTGCCAATGTTGATGAGGTGACTGGGGTCAGCCATGGCCTGCATTTATTTATCGTCTTTGCAAAGGCTTGGGCAGAGTCTTGCTGCAGCTAGCGCTAACACGCATGCTTTTTGTACCACATTGCTTTATAACCACTGTTACCAGGGCTGGGCAGGAATACTTGGGGACGTATCTCAAACAATAGGTGCTCTAAGGCAGCTTTTAAGGGTCTCAAATGTGAGCACTGCAGCTATTTAAGACAATATGGATCACACTTTTTTTTGCATGTCAAATCTCATCAGTTTATGGATGAGGAAAGGGTTGCAGGCTGGACAAAGCATCCAACATATTTATTTAGGATGACCAATGCTGCACATTAGCCTTGTATCTATTTAACCGTGAAGTGTTTTACATCATGGAGATTGTTGCAGGATGTTGATCCAGAATAGAAGACAAACCATTGAAGACACGTTTACCTTTTTCGTTTTTGACGGTACAGCAGGTGATATTTGCCGCGAGAAAAAGAGTATTTGTCGCCTATAGTTAAAATTGAATGGGCGAGGCCTCTTTGAATTCTTTACAGCAAACACTTATCTTTATTTCAAGTGAAGCTGAAGGAGAGCAGTCAGTGTCAGGGTGGATTGACTCTGTTTTATTGGATCAAATATTTGTGATCCTGGCTTTGACTTGCAGGTGTAGCCTACTTTAAAACGCACACAGAAAGTGTACTCATTTTTCTCTCATGTACACTGGTGCTTGTAAATAAATGCATCCGATAGCATTATGAATGTAAAGTGAAACTTGTTCATGAAAACCTCATTGTGTGGGGGGCCTTCAGCACTGAGTTTTTGTACAATGTGTACAATGAAACCAGAAGCCCACAAAGTGATATTTAAAGCTGACATGTAGCTTCGGAAGTTTCAAGTCTGTCAAATTTATAGACTCAACAAGTTGGATATTTTATTAGTATCAAACCTTTTGAAACATCTTTGTTTCATGTTTGATACTTGTTTTTTATTAGTTTTTCTTTAAAGGAAACGTGACATTTTTAGATGCTCAGCAGTGTTGCCTGAGAGAGAGAGAGAGGTTATTTCCTGAATGCACTTGGCTTGAATGAAATGTTACGAAATACTTCTAGAAAAGATTGTCATACAATGTAAGGAGCTTATATGAAAGAGCCTTCTTGTAGGGCTACTGGTAATTTCTCGAACGGATGCCTGTATCCCTGTAGACATCTGTACCAGAGACACAGGTACCTTTATTACTTTGTGCAAATTCACACCATTTTTGCACCATTTACAGATTTTTAAATGGCAACAGAGATGAAGGATTTAGTCCCACACTCTCCTCGTGAATATGAGAAGGATGCTTAAAGCAGGGTACCCAAACACACACAGATGCATGCACTTAGAAGAAACATGATCAGCCTTTTTAGTGGGTGTAGTTGGCCTGCAGTCAGGCTTGAATAAGGACCTTAGGTAGTAGTACCATTGCATTATTTTTGTGTCGCATTACTGCCCAGCCCTGCCCTCTCGCATAAGTGTTGCACACTTCTCAGTGGTGGGTACCAACACCCTTTCGGTAGCTCTGTCGCTTGGCTTCAGAGATGTGTCTCCTGGCGCCACCTGTCACCCCCGGTGTTCTCTTCCCGCGTTCCGTCCGGAGTCTCCCACAGGGTGGGGCTCCAGCATTCCAAGCACACATTCCAGGGCCATCGCCGTAGCCATATTGACCCAAGCTCTGTGTGATGGCCTCCCAGAGTGCAGCTATTTTTAGGGTACAAGTGGGCATCTAGTGTGTCCTTTGCACGGTTACAAAAAAGAAAGAAAGTGCCTGAGTGTATTTTGCTGAGAACAGCTTAACCTTCCCGGTTTTTGTTGAATGTTGGCCATCGTCGCATAGTTGCTGGTCCGGTACGCCAGCAGGATTCCCACCCTGTTGTATGCCTCATTTGTCCACTCATTAAACTATTGTAATGAAACTTGAATGTCTTGTGGCCGTGTGCAGTGATGTGATTGCTGCGCCAATTGCGCCAAACTGCGCCAAAAGGCTAACCCTGATACATCCTGCTGCATTTTGCTGAAATATGGGTAATCTGCGCCAAGCCCGCGCCAAGGGACCAATTTTGGTCAACTTTCAAAACCGAAGCTAAGCTGAGTACCGTGAGCTAAATGGGGCAAGCAACTGCCTGGCACTAAACCCGACACAAACTACCTTGCGTTAGTCGTCCATCTGGTCTTACGAATCCCGGAGAAAAGCTCACCGGAGAAAAGCTCACCGGAGAAAAGCTCACCGGAGATAAGCTCACCGGAGAAAAGCTCACCGCAAAACCGGCAGATGCGGAGAAAAGCTCACCGACCATTGAGCGCATGTGGAGACGAGCTCACCAATTTTTTTCTTCTTTTCATATGGAGGCTGTTGGATAATGCGTAACATATGTCAATTTATTATCAATAAAATTCGTCAGCTTTGTAAAAACGAAAATGTCCTTTTTTGTAATATTTGTTAAGCTTATTGGGTATATTGCTCCCAAATCAATAATTGGTGGTGGGTGTTTTCTGTTGCTTACTTTCTAAGCAACGAAAGCCTAACCGAAAACTTTATGAACTTGAAGAACAGGAAAAATTTCGAAAACTTAATAATGTCCGCCTAAAACCTAAAAATACAAACTGTAAATGCCGAAAATCCGAAAGTGCATGCGCAACAACGTGGTGCCAGAAATTCTCTTTGGAGCTTTTGTTAACCTTTGCAAACAGGATAAAACGGTCAGTAGGATGATCGAGGCATCTTTCTTCCACGAACATGCACGTTTTCTAGATGTTCGTACTGGTGTTTCCACACGTTGCCTTTGTGCGATAGTGCCCCTCTACGGTGAGCCGCCCATGTCCTTCAGAGCTGCATACTGTCATCATTGTTACTCGTCACTGTATGAGAATTAATCTTTTGTGAGGTAGCGAATAGGGCGAGTTGATTAAGGTTATGCATGACAAAAACCGCTCAAACGAAGACGACGGAGTGAAGAGAACAAACACGACAGGACGAAGTTGTTGTCGCAACTAAAGTTTTGTTAGTGAAATTAACAGAAAGAAAACAGCGTAGCCGACATTGATTACATCAACAAGCACCTACTTATCTATTAGGCACTACACAACATTTGGAGCTGAAACGGTTCACACACCGCTTTTCATGTTAGCTCGCAAAGAACAAACTTTATCTGACAGAGCTACAGACGGCGCACTGTCAGCTGTGAATAAATTGTTGTCTTTTTTACCGGTGTACGATGTTCTGATTTTATACTTGCGGCTTCATTAATATAGAAAATGGGTGATTACTAATCTCCAAGGAATTAGTAAATATGCCCAGTGAACTTCAAGAATATTTAAAAAAAGAGAACATATTTTTAATGAAGTGAAGAATGCGAATTGTGATAAATTGCCACGTCTGACGCAGAATCCGCTAAGTTAAAAAAAAACAAAAAAACGGTGAGCTTCTCTGCATCTGTTTAAAGGCCGGTGAGCTTTTCTCCGCATCTGCCGGTTTCGTGGTGAGCTTTTCTCCGGTGAGCTTATCTCCGGTGAGCTTTTCTCCGGTGAGCTTTTCTCCGGTGAGCTTTTCTCCGCCGCCCGGTCTTACATGGCAGTGGTTTTTCCCGCCGTCTCTCGTTTCGCACTCTCGTCATCTCGTGGGTGTCGTCTAGTATCTTTTTTTTTTTTTTAATTTTTGCAACGATAGATGCAAGCGTGTGCGGACGCTCCGGCGCTAGCGTGCCGAGTACCAGCCATGCCGTCGTGTTGTGAAATGAAACCACGTTTTTGCGCGGCGGGAGTTATTTTGTGAGCTGAAACACTCTCCTGAAAGCAACGGCCGCGAGAAAACCATATTTGGTCCCTGCGTATACCCGTCACCGTGTTTGCATGGCGTCGGGTGTTGGCATCCCCACGTCGCTGCAGATATTGCGCTTTCTAATTTGAAACGTAAGAACTGCCGGAAGGTCATCAACATTCCTCTTCTTGTTTAAATCAAACGCTACTACAAAAATTCCTCTTTAACTCAGAGTGCTGTGTCGAAGTAGTGATTATATAGGTTTCTCTCGGTGGGCTTTCTTTTGAGAGGGACCCTTGTACATGAAACGTTTGCCGCGAAATAAAGTGGGTGAACAGAAGTTATCTAAAGCGAAAAAGGCAATGTCGATCCACGCTGAACCCGGACAACGCTCCTGTTTGTCTCGAGCTCAGTCGTTGCACAAAGCGCTCCAAGAACTTCTTGACTCTGGCTCAGTGTCTTGCATCGATGCGCTCAAGTTCTTTTTTTCTGCGTGTTTAGCTTTTACCTCGGCTGCCGGCCCGGCAAGCACGCACCGCTGGACTGTTTTCTGTCGTATGCTGGACTGTTACATTTGGCATACAATTTTGGAAACCAGTTGGCGATGGAGCGGAATGGCATGGTTTTCGTTTTGATCGAACAGCAGTCTCCGCTCGCACGACGATAGGTCCGTAGCTCTCAAATTTTGAGAGCAAAATAGAATATTTGGCTCGCGTTTCGAACGTGCGTCATTACACTTCCTTACTAGACTTTTTTTATACTCCGTTCGATTCTAACCGCCAGCGTAGCAGAGGCTACAAGAGCGAGCTCCGATCTTGCAGCGTCCCTTCCAAGCACGCGCGCTCGTGCAGTGCGAGCATCGTTCAGGGGGACATGTTTTTTACAAGTAGCTTCAACTTCGCTATCACGTAAAGTGAAACATACGGGCTCACGGAAGCGATGAAAGAACGCAATAAAATAATAAAGCTGAATGGGACGCTGAGTCTGCAAGCTGCATAATTTTTTTTTTTTTTTTTAGTTTTTTTTTTTTTAGACGTTTTGTTATCGCGCGTCTAGAGATGCCGACAGATGCTTGCATTCGAACGTTGCACGTGCAACATCGAACGTTACAGCGCCGCCAGGATTGTGCTGCCAGCATAACATGGTCGCGTCTTGCGGACGCGCTCGCGCCCCCTGCCCCAGAGCAACGGGTCTATGCGCGTGCAAGTGCAAGCTGCTGAAGTTGTCCTCACGTGCATGCGAACATGATTGCATGAGAGAGGTAGCAGCCGGGACGCTTGCAATCCATTGCTTTACAATTGCTTACTTTTGACGAAAATCTGGCACGTCGGGAACCAGTAAAACGGTGGCAAGCGGTTTTTTGGAATTGCTTGGCAACGCCTACAGCACTGAACACTTGTGGGATATCTCAATGTCTCTTTGGAGACATTGAAAATGGACATTCATTACTTGCCGAAGGCAAAGCGAGGCTTGCAGCAGCTTTGCAGAAAGTTTCGAAGAGCAAAAGGAGAAGCACCCGCTAGTCGTACAGCACCTTTTTCTTGTGTACAGTTTCGCAATGCACTGGAGTAGTTACATGTTTCATCAGTCGGAGGCTGCCTCAATTTATTATATAACTAGTCAACTTTATGCTTTCATATTTACTAATAAGCTGGTCATTTTCAAATAAATTTAATATGCGCAGTTTGGTTCTTATTTATCTATAGTGGGTAGATATATATGTATCATTTAACTGAAGCGTCGCAACATGTGTCATATCATTGGCATTTCAGCTAGCATGTTGAAAGGGTCCTAGGTAGTCTAACTTGATCATAATTTGTTTATTGTGGCGACCAAAGTGTCCCTCATTTGTCCAGCACTTAAAACAAATGTCTTTATTTTTCTAAGAATATCTGCTCCAAAATCCACCTTATGCGTTTCCGAAACACTGTTTTGGTTGCTCCAAACGCCACGTTTACGGCTCCAAAACACTGTTTTGGCTGCTCCAAAAGGTGCTCCAAGACGGCTTAGGCCAATCACATCACTGCGTGTATGATACTTTGTCAGGAGTGTGTCTGTGTTTTGGAAGTTTTGATGCAATAGCATTATTAAGCTACTCATCACATATTTCTGCCAACATGTGTCGCCTCTAATGTAGTCCATTTTCCGCTAAATTTAGCAGAAAATTGACTTTACGTGACCCATAGACCAATTCAGGTTCGCTGCTAAATTTAGCGGAATCAGGTTTGCCGCTAAATTTAGCAGAAAATTGACCTCACATGACCCATGCACCAATTAGGGTTCCCTGCTAGATTTAGCGGAATCAGGTTCGCTGCTAAATTTAGCAGAACATTGACCTCATGTGTTTGATGCACCGATTCAGGCTCCCTACTAAATTTAGCGGAAAATTGACCAATTCAGTTTCCCCGATAAATTTAGTGGAAAATTTGTCTCGTGACCTATGCACCAATTGAGGTTCTCTGCTAAATTTAGCGGAGAACCGAACACCTGCCTGCGTGTGCAACGATAAATTCTGTCACATTCATAGATAATCACCCCTGTGGTTTCTGCAATTTTCCCTCCACCATCAATTTTACTTTCAGTATTGGCACAGGTAGTGCTCAAGAAAACGAAAGGGACCCCTTTGGTTATGGCTTTTGTTAAAGGGGGATCTGCAGAAATTTTCTTCCGCCTGGCAAAAGGTCCTCTCCCTCTCTTTTGACCTTTCCCTCTTGTCTAGCTGCGTGGCGAGGAGGGTTGAAGGTCCCCTTTTGTAGTGGTTTCTTCTGGGAGGATGTCTAGAAAATCCCATTAATAACAGCAGGCTTTTTGGCCCCTCGCAAAGCCTAGCCCTCAGGATGGATGTTTCACCAAGTTGGAAGGCTGCGCCTTGGCAGTCATCCCTTTGAGTTGTCGAAGTTTTTTGGCTAAAGCCTGTGGCAAAGTAAACGCTTACCGGAGAGCTGCGATGCATCCCCGCACTCATTGAACCTACTCTTCATACTTATTCTCGGTTTCTCAAATCGGGAGTGCAGAACGCATGCGCGAAATCTGGTGGTTTTAATATGTTAGCATTATTTACATGTTCCCAAAACGTTCAGCATTTAAAAAAAAAAAAAAAAAAAAAGCCAGCCTATCGCGCTTAAACCTGCCTCAAATGGGGAATGGCGGAAAAGATAAATGTGTACCAGGCGCTGGAATCTTGGCAGATCTCTGTTTCCGTACGACGTGCACAGATTATTGTGTGCCTAACTCGCAGGATATGATGGCCAACGAAGTGTGGAGGAACATTATATGCATTTACAGAGAATAACAACCACATGAATTCAAAGGGCAGCAAGGGTGAGTGTTATATTAGGAAGTCTTTGTGAATCGTTTATAGCTCTCCGATAACCGTACTTCACAATGATAAAATAAGCTAGCCGTGCTGTGAGCATTCTTTATCGAGCACGGCTATCGGAGCGAAAAACGCAGTATTAAACCCCTATTGGGGAGTTTAGCGTGTCGTGTTATCGTTCAGCATTGCTTGTATCGGTGCTATATCACGGGCTGCCACTTCAAATAATTCTTTGGAATCTTCAGAAATCTAGAACAAAAGCAGCTCATATTTTTAACATGACGCAGGATTGTAATTTGACATTTTAAAAAAATAGGTATACACTGCGCCACGAAGTTAGCACGAACAAACTAACGGCAATTTTTCTCATTTTTTTTTTTTTTTGCGAGAAGTGAATGATATTTAGAGACGCGAGTATCCAATCTAAGCAGGTATAGATTGTAGAGACAATACATAGCTGGGGAAAGCGTGCAAAAAAGTGCCGATTCCGTGTTTGCGCTAACAGTGTTGCGTAGTATACGGATACCGCCACACAATCGGTGCAAGCAGAGTAAAGTTGCTTTTGTTGTTCCCCCCCCCCCCCCCCCCCCCCCCCCGAAATCTCAAAAATCGCACAGAGGGCCTTTTCTTCCTTCCAGTAGAGACTAATGTGCCTTTTACCCTTTCCCGCTCAACCCCCCTCCGCCCGTCGGCGGAGTGCTGGCTGTCCGTCGGTGCCTTGATGTCCCGCTTCGCGAACATGAAGGCACTCTATAGTTTTGTTTAACCCGAGACTGGGGTATTTCGGAAAAGGGACAAGAAGAAAAGAGGCCACAAGGAGGCGACGTGAGACGTCGCCTCCTTGTGGCCTCTTCTTGTCCCTTTTCCGAAATACCCCAGTCTCGGGTTAAACAAAACTATGGTTAACTTCCACCAGCTCGCCTGCACCCTTACAATTTTTTCAAGGCACTCTAGTTCTTACCTGTCACGGATTGTTCCGGACGACGTTTTTTTGTGGGCTAGTTTGGACGACCCTCCAGAGTAACGAATGCTCCGTAAGCGAAGCATGTGCAGTTACTCTAGCAAAGCCATATGCCCTCCGCTGGTTCATTTCATTTTGTTGAGCACTGTACACACAGACAAAAGGAAATGGGGGTTCCGCGCAATAGAAGAATCAGCGCAAATTCGAGCCGTGATAAGACTACTTGTTTACGGGACAGACGCAGAACGTGTCCATTGTCGGCCTCGTTTAAAGTTGGCACCACCAGGGGTCCTAATTTACACATCAAGACGAAGGGACCGGGGCGTCGCCGCCTGCTGCGATTGGTCAACGCCACGCAGGCAGCGATGGCGACGTGTAGATTAGAGCCACAGGACTGCTTCCTGGACAGCGTGCGCAGGCTTTGCCGCAATGCGTCGGTACCGTGGAAACTATGCGTACCGCAAGTTCGTCTGCTTCTTGCCCGGGGTTCGCGATGATGTCAGAATGCCAAGATCTTATTGGCTGATTGAAAAAAAAAAAAAAAAGAATTAGAGGGTAGACCTTAAAGCATCTAGCACTGAGGTCTACCCACTATTCCAAACAAAGCCAATCAGAACTCTCTGTCATTCTGACGTCACTGCAACCTGTGCACAAGAAGCGGACGACTTGCTCTCCGGATACTCCGTTTCACGTCAAGTCCGACTGGAAGCCAACGCTAAAATCCAATTGAGCCATTCAAGCGGCGCGAAAAGGGCATCGTCACGGCACTCGTCGTCTTTGTGCATTTTCTATTGTTGATTAAACTAATCAAACACAGAAAAAAAAAGAAAAAACAAGATCGCGGTGCGTTTTCTGTGCGTGATTAATTTAGCTAGTGATAGAAAACTCAAAAGGACGACAAGCGCCACGACGATGAACTTGTGGCGCTGGCAAGGTTGGCTTCGGTCGGACTTAATCTGAAACGGATGGGCGGGTGGAGTCAGACATGCTGTTTTACGCACCGTAATTCGCTTCCTTGTGTGGGGAAAAAAAAAAACAAAAAAAAAACTTATATGTGTAAGAATTGTTTTAGTTTAATACATACATGCACTCATATGAGATCATAGTCTATATGAGGAACTTATACGAACATATAAACTTATATGTATGGTTCTTATATACGATCGTATTTGATCGTGTGTGCTTATTAAGCCAAGAAATTTCTCCTTCAAATAAGATTTTTTCGCTAGGGTTTGAGCTCTGCTCACCGTAGGCTGAGACACGGTGGCTGCAGCGTTTTCTGGAAGGCCTCCAGAGGAACGCCCCGAAATCCGGTCGAACATTTCACACAATTAAGGAATGTAAAAGACCCCAACCACATTCTGAGAGTGGAAAGTTGCTTGAAGCTCGGGAAGAAATATCATTTCTTCCACGAGAATCTCCTTTGGCCGTCTTAATAATAATGATAATAAAATTAATAATAATAAATAATAATCTTTATTTGTACCGGTCTTCATGAGGTTTTCAGGAGGTGTCCACGCTAGGCTTCCGTCGATGGCATCTGCACCAGGGCCGTGACCACAGGCACTCCTCCACGGGTAACCAGCACCTAATAATGGCGATAATAATAATTGTTTTCCATTTGAAGAAACAGTGTATCTGAAGGGTCCATCTCCGTCGTGTGGCGCCAGCGCTGGTGGTGACTTGCTTCTCACCTTGAGGACGTCCGACAGTCCGGATTCGACCAGGCAGCTCACGCGTGTACTTAATCGATACACCAGTCCGGGCACTAGGTATGGAACCTGCATGATAAAACAACAGTTGAGTTTAATAGAATACAGAATATATATATATATATGGGCGGCTTCATTTGGATGCAGGCAACGAGGTGCAGTCTTATTTTTAGAGCGCAGCTCTTAGGCGCCCGTTTCCGGCTTGAGCGGCGTCGCCAGTGGCGTAAACAAGGTCACCCCAAGGTCACGTGACCCCCAGGTCATGTCATCCCCTAAGGTCACAAGACCCCACAAGGTCACGTGACCCCTCCCAAGGTCACGTGACCCCTCCCAAGGTCACGTGACCCCCCAAATAACGTGACCCCCCGAGATCACGTGCCCCCCCTGCCGAAGTCATGCGACACCCCCACCCCCCGAGGTTATGTGACCCCCTCCCCCCGAGGTCAGGTGACCCCCCGGAGCATATTAAAGAATGAGGAGAGGAGGAGAAGGAGGGGGAGGGGTCTACCCTTCCCTCAGTACCCTTCTCTCCTCCTCCTCAAGAGGTGCACTCCAATTCGGCGTTACAGGGAGCTGTAAACGGCTTTCACATTTTTTATTTTGCTTCAAATTTTTATATCTCGTGGCGCATGTTTCAAGAAGTACAATCCTTTTTATTTTAATGTCCTGACATGTTTAGTTTCTGAGAAAAAAAAAAATCTCAAAGCGGGAAAGAACGACGAGCTTTTGACGATTGTCGTGCCTTGGCGTTTTTGAATCACTCTCAATCTCAAAGTATTCAAAAGAGGGCGCCTATATTTTTTAGTGTGATGTATATGCAAGTAGGTAAGACGAAATTATAACTACTATTTATTATTCGTCGCTCCAATCTTTGTAAAAATCCCCAAACATGCCTCCGCGAACAACTGTGACCTAAATTGCGGATATTTTTTTTTTTTTTTTTTGAGTCGACTATGTTTAGCATTGTTTTTAAAATAGTACCACGTGCAGAACCTTTCATTGCCTTCGAAATTAAGCAAAGTTTGTGTTTTTATCATGTACGAGTACTGAGACATAAATTATGAAACAGAAAAGGTTTTTACTTTTCGTTCAAATTCAGCTCGCTGTACAAAAAAAAAAAAAAAAATTCTTTTTGCGTTGCGTTTTTTTTTTGCACCCTTTCTTTACCCAGAATACATTCCGTTAGAGGTATATGCACTGGTTTTGAGTTTTAAGCCTCTAAATCTGCTAAAAAAAGTGTGGGTTTTGACGATTGTCATAGCCGCCTCGGTGGCTCCGATGCGTGAGCGCTGGCCTACGGATCCCCATGTGGCGGGTTTGAATCCCGGACGAGGTGCCCGCATTTTGACGGAGGCTTATTGCGGAGGAGGCGCCGTGTAACCGAGTTAATACTGCAGATTGGGCGAGTTGGTAAGGCATCATCACGAACCAGCGCAAGTAGACAGTTATTCAAAATCCAAACACACAAAAAAATACACTCACACAGCGCTGAACTATCAACTGAATTGTATTTCAAACTTCCTCTTCTTCGACCTTGGGGTCGAAGAAGAGGTTGATAGTTCAGCGCTGTGTGAGTGAATTTTTTTGTGTGTTTGGATTTTGAATAACTGTCTACTTGCGCTGGTTCGTGATGACGTGTAACCGAGCTTTCGGCTGCACGTCAAAAGATCCCCAGCAGGTGGTCCAAATTAATCCTTAGTCTTCCCCTGAGGCGTGCCAGATGCCCGTCGTTGGTTTGGCCCGTAAAACCCCCAAATTTGAGTTTTTTGACGATTGTCGTGTGTAACGTCCTTGAACCACTCTCAATCTCAAACTATTCAAAAGTGAGCTTCTATATTTTCTATTGTGATATATGTCCAAGTCGGTAGATCATGAGCAACCAACTCGCCCGAACCTCTGTTAACAAGTTTCATTTCTAGTACAGCGGGCCCTTTTAAGCATCACCCCTTGAGCCCCGATGTTCTGGTCATCTTAATAGCCATCTGCGTGTGTCAACCAAGGAGTTTCGGGTATTGTCTACGAGTACACATGCTGCCTCCGGAGGTCAAGGCCTTATTCGGAAACTTCACACCATCTGTAGGTCATGGAAAGCGAATTTGCAAAAACCTTCAAGCCGAGTGGCATCGTCAAACACGGCACTATCGGAACTACCTATTTGTGCAGCTGCGTACAAACCCGACAAATCCCTTCAGCAGAAGGGCTAGGCGAGAAATCGCCTCCCTCACAGAGAGAACGACCGACCATCTGTGGAGACTCACTTTGCGGCATCTCCGTAAGAACAGACCAATTGAAGAACAGGCGTTGAATAACCCCGTATGCACAATAGGAGACATCCATATACCAAACGCAGTACAGCAAGTTCTCAGTCTGGGCCCTAAGTTTGGGGTGGAACCTAAGAAGACGGCACCGGAGTTACTTTGCCTTGTGAGGGAAGTCTCGAGACGAGCTCCGGAGACCGAAATGGATCGCTGCACCTCTGAAGGTGTAGACATGCTTATGCGGTACAAACCACCATCTACTCCTCTGTCCATCAAGAGAGTAAAAACGTACCTGAAAGAGAATTCATTATATCTTCTGCCCGCTGACAAAGAAGGAGGTTTTGTCCTCATGCATACGGACACGTTTGGAGAAAAAGCATTAACAGCAGTCGAATCCGTTTTCAGCAAGCACTCTGAGATCTCCCTGGAAAAAGTTAAAAGGGAAGCAAAACAATTTTGTCACTTGAACGATTGAAAACAACTCTGCTCCTACATCGATCGCAGTAAAAATCTGAGTCTAGAATTATTTTTCAGCGCCAAAACTCGCAAAGCGGATTGCCCCCTCCGGGTGATCGTTTCTGAAAGGGGAACATGGCAAAAGTCTGTTGCCTTATTTCTGCAAAAACGGCTAAACCTACTTAACATTGATGATCCATACCTGATCCGCAGCTCCTATGAAGTTTTCAACTTTTTAGAAGAGCATCGTGACCAAGACCTAAAGGTGTTCTCCATCGACATTAAGGATCTGTACTATTCCTTGCCCCACGACCGCCTCCTAAGGTACATAGAGGACAGCATAGACACCTTCGGTGCTATTGCCTTCCAAAATCCGTCGGGCTTATCCCAAAGCAAGTTTTCGACCTTGATTAACATCTACCTCAGGTCGACCTTTGCTACCTGGGATTGCCAACCATAGCTACAGAAGAGAGGTGTCTGCATCGCGTCCTGCATTGCCCCTGTCCTTAGCGATCTCTATCTAGCGCACAACGACAGGAAGCTAAAAGAATCATTAGACACCTCCAAAGTTATAAGAGTGTTCCGGTACGTCGACGATTATTTAATTGTTCTGGCTTCACCAGCATGGTTGCTGACGTCCTCGAAAGTTTTAAATCGTGCATACCCATGAACTTCCAAACGAGCGCTCTTTAAGATTCTTGGATCTCAGACTCTTCATGTTACCCTACCATTTATGCTGGTCGTATGAGCCCAGGGGAAAAAAACCGCTCTTACCATTCAACTCAGCCCATTCAAAACTTGTTAAAAGAAGCATCGTGCGGTTATGCCTCAAAAACTCACTCATAAATTTCTGCTCGCATTCCATTCCAGCGAGCTTTGACGGGCAAGTCTCAAGACTAAAGCGCGCAGGATACCCAAACTCGTTATTAACATCAGTGGCCGAAAAGCTCATCAACGAAAGCAGGCAAGACCTATGCACTCAACAAAAGCAAAGAGACAAAACAAAGAAGCCCATCATTGTGTCATATATTCATAATTTTTCTCACAGACTGAAGAAAATAGCTAACCGAGTAAACTTGGAAGTCATCTTCTCAGCTCCTAACAAACTTCACAGCTTATGCAAGAAGGTAAATACTCCACCAATAACAACAGTTGGCTGCAAAAAGAAGCACAAGAACACTTTTGTCCTTTGTACAGAGAAGGTGGTGTACTCCTCTCCCCTCTCTTGTGGAAAGCTGTACATAGGTCAGACCGGAAGGTGTTTTAACGATCGCCTTCGTGAGCATAACAACACATTCACCAACAAAAGCTTCGGTCATCTAGGCATTCACTGTCGAGACTGTGGCTGCTCAGTGTTGCTGAGTAACTGCGGCGTGCTTGGCAAGCACCACAACCAGCTCACAAGAGAAATTATCGAGGCAGAGAACATTGCGAAACATAACGGCACATGCGTTAGTACAAAAAGAATTAGACTACCTAGCCTTACATTAATTTCAATTTAGTGCACTATTTAGCATCATATCGAAAGAAAAGAAAAAAGACCAGTCATTCTCCATGGCCCTTGCATATAACACAAATAGAAGAAGAGAAAGTGTAAATATACAGAGAGTTGTCAGTCAGCGCTGAGAAAGTGTCTCTTTCTTTTGTGTGTATGTTGACTTGAATGATTGTTCTCCGGGTGCGCTGTTCCCCTGTACATCACGACATTCCAGCTACTATTATTTATTCGTCAATTCAATCTTTGTAAAAATCCCCAAACATGCCCCCGCTAACAACTGTGACCTAAACCGCAGATTTTTATAGTCGACTATGTTTAGTTTTGTTTTTAAAATAATACCATGGGTGTTGAACCTTTCATGGCCTTCCACATTATGCAGGGATTTTGTCTTAATCACGTACGAGTACTGAGAAATAAATTAGAAAACAGAGAAGATCGTCACTTTTTGTTCAATTTCAGCTCGCTGTATAAAAAAATATTTTTAAAAATTCTTTTCGCGTTGCGTTTTTTTTTACACCTTTTTTTTAGCCAGCATACATTCCGTTAGAGGTATATGCGCTAGTTTAGAGTTTTAATCCTCTGAATATGCTAAAAAAAAAGGAAATGCTGATGGTGGGTTTATGGGTTATAGCTGTGTATATTATTCTTTATTATAATAATCTTAGGGACGCTTAAGGAAGAAGAAGAGCGGCCGATCAGAGTGGACGCGTCGCGTCGAGCTCCCGCTTTTTGGCCCCTTTTTGACCTTTTCTTTGGTTTCTTCGAGCTTTTTCTTGCTACCGGTCTTTTCGGCACGGTGAGCGTACCCTGTGGACCCTTTTGTGCACGATGTAGGCGTAGTTTTGGACTGTTTCGCCCAAACCTCCTTCCTGCACGGTGCGGGAGGGAGCTAAGCCTACTTCCCACCGGGAAAGCGTCGGCGGCGTTCGTGCGCCCCCTTCCACCGGGTGCCTATGGATACAGCTCCGATTAGTGGTACTGCCAGCTCTGAGATCACCAAGAGCCAGCCTACCGATGAAGGATGGACGACGATCGTCCGCGGTAACATTAACCGCACCGTGAAAGAATCCATGGCGGCCCGGGCTGCGAAGAACGAAGCCTCCGTACCGAAGAAACAGGATGGCGACGCTGCCTCGGCTCCTGCCATCAAGAAGCGGTCCACCCCAACCAAGAGACGGAAGGGTAAGAGGACGATCCCTCTTCCTCCTCTTCCTATGGGGTTTAAAGTCACGTTCCGACCCCGGGGACTCGACTTTTCCCAAGTTTCTGCAGCCGACGTCCTGTCAGCCGTTGTCTCGCAGCTCGGCCTGTCGCCGCGCGAAGTCTGCTCTCTCGACAAGTTCCGCATCAACCCGCGCAGTAACACGATCACGGTCAGCACGCCGGACGAGGACAGGCAGCTAGCCTACCTGCAAATTCGGTCACTGGTGATCGGTGGTAAGACGCACGAGGTCACGACTCACATGGCCACTCCAAACGACTCGACGCGAATAGTCGTACCGAAGGCCCTCTCCTTCGAAGGAACCGAGGATGCTAAAGACATCCTGCTCGACTGCATAGAGCAGAACCCGCATTGGCAGGTACTCGCAGCACGACGGATGGGCAAGTCACGAGCGCTACTGGTTACCATACGAGGCAAGAGGATCCCGACATACCTCTACTTCAATGGGTTCACTCTCTCCTGTTTCCCGTACAGAGATAGAATCGAGGCGTGCGTCAACTGTAGACGAACTGGTCACCGGGCCGACGTGTGTCCCATGCCACCCCAGAGCAGATGCCACCGCTGCGGAGCCCAACACTCGTCGCAAAACGATGATGGCTCGCACTACGAGTGCCAGCCCCTGTGCGCCATCTGCGGGGGCAGGCACATCACGGCCTCCAAAGAATGCTCTCATCGCTATGTTCGCCGCCCTGAGGGTCGCGGACCAGCGCCGACGGAGCCTGACAAGCAACGACAGCGGTCCCGCAGGTCCCGCTCGCGAGACAGCAATGGCGGACAGCGAGGTTACCGAGCACGCAGCCGCTCGGTCTCTTTCCCTCCCCTGGAGGGCAGAGGCCGAAGCGCTTCCAGGAATCGAAGTGTCTCGAAGAATCGCAAGCCCAAGGAAGACAGGGCGGCGTGGGCATCTGCATCTGCGGCTGGTGCTGAGTCCGCGCTGGTCAAGGAACTACGACGGCAGATCTCCGACCTTCAACGACAACTAACGGGAGCGTGCGTCTCCAAACCGACCACTTCAGCGCAAACTACGCTCCTGCGGCCTCCGCCCCGAACGCCACCCGCAACCAACCTCCAATATACGCCGCTTGACCCCGAAACGTCACCCACCCACGTAGTACCGGAACCGCTCTTGGAACCGGGGCCGGTCCCCGAAAAGAAACCTCGCAAGCGCCAGGCCTCCAAGGCTGCGCCACCTCCGCTAACAGAGAGAGATCTCGAAATAGACGATGACACCTGCAGCGTGGTCAGCTCTGCGACTGTCCTCGCCCTCGAACAGCGACTGGAAGCTCGTCAGGAAGCATTCACACAACGCATGGAATCCCGGCAGACCGCTCTCGAACAGGCGATCGAGGAAATCCGGCACACCCAGCAGCAAATGCAGCAACAGATGCTCCAAATGCAACAGCAGATACCACAGATTCTGCAAGCACTCCCGCTTATCCAGGAACAGCTACGCAAACTCCAGCTCCAACATGACTAGGCGCCGGCAACGGCAGCAGCAACCCCTGCGAGTGTGGCAGTGGAACTGCAGGGGTCTCGGTCGCAAGAGGGGAAACCTGCAGCTCCATATTCGCAACGCCGAGCACATGCCTGATGTTCTCGCCTTCCAAGAATCGCACGATGGCGTCCATTTGTCGGGTTACGTTCGCTTCGAGGTCCCCGTCGAGGCAGCAGTGAGAGGGCCGCGCGCATCGAAACCTGTTCATACTTTCGTCCGAAGAGGCATACCCACGATACAACACGAACCCGTAGTTGACAACGTGCCGCACATTCTGCTCGAACTTCTGCCCAGGCGCAAAGAGCAGCGCCGCGTCTTTCTACTCAACGTTTACAGCCCCCCGAAGGATCAATCGAAGGCTGTGGCTAGAATCCTCGCAGAAGTTCTCCGCGTCGCCAAAGACACCCCCCTGCTCGTCGTGGGCGACTTCAATGCCAACCACGCTGAATGGGGGCACCTACACACTCTTCCTAAGGCCGTGTCCCTCCAGGAGTGTGTAGACGAGCACGACTACACTATATTAAATGATTTCCGCTATCCCACCCGCATTGGGAACAGCGTCTCTAAAAATACGTCGCCCGACCTCTCCATGACGAGAATGATTGGTGAAGTGTCGTGGACGAACACCGGGGTTTCCCTCGGCAGCGACCACTATGTGCTCGAGATGCTCATGCCGGTTGAGGGAATCTCGGCCCCCGCAAAACGCAAAGTCCTGGTCACGGATTGGGACGCTTTTCGCCGCAACAGGGATGCGTCGGCTCCGACCACCATCGAAGACCTCTGCGGTTGGACCGACGACCTCCTATCCAGCGCGGAATTGGTGACCGTCGAGAGCGACGCCTCTTCGACCTCGGGAGTCAGCGACTCCAAACTCGAGCACATGTGGCAAGCTCACCGCAGTCTTCAGGCCAGGTGGCAAGCACAGGCGAGACGGAACGGAAAGCTCCGCAAGCGCATAGCTCGCCTGGAAAGAGACATCGAGATTTATGCGGACCAGCTAGATCGGCAGCAATGGGGACAGGTGTGTGACGGTCTCAACGGTAACCTCCATCGCAAGGACACTTGGTCGCTGCTCAGACATTTGATGGATCCCACGACCACCAAAACGACTCAGCGGACCGACCTCTCCAAGGTCCTTCACTCACACGGGGGCAGTACGGCGGACCTCATGGAGGAACTCCGTAAAACCTACATTTCTGCTTCCACAGAGCACGAAGAGGCCTTCCTTTCGTACACCGGGTCACCAAACCCCGAGCTCGACGATGACATAATCGAGGCCGAGGTTCGGAGCGCGATGGAACAACTACGCGCGAGATCGGCGCCGGGCTCCGACAGGATTACGAACAAGATGCTCCGGAACTTGGACGACCGTTCGGTGACGGCACTAACGGCCCTCTTCAACGAGGTGTGGCGAACGGGATCGGTGCCCCCTACCTGGAAGCACGCCGTCGTCGCTTTCATTCCGAAACCCGGAAAAGAGCTTTCGGTCTCCAATCTCAGGCCGATTTCTCTTACGTCTTGCCTGGGCAAGTTGCTCGAGCACGTCATTCTCAACAGACTCCAAGCCTACGTGGAAGACCGCGACCTTCTACCGCACACCATGTTCGGCTTCCGAGCTCACCTCTCTACCCAAGACGTGTTCCTGCAACTCTCACAGGACATCGTCGAGAAGAAGAGGGGAATGCAAGCCTTGCTGGCCCTCGACCTCCAGAAAGCGTTTGACAACGTGAAGCACGAAGCCATTCTCAGTCGGATTTCTCGCCTGCATCTCGGGCTCCGCACCTTTGCGTACTTGAAGTCCTTTCTCACGGGACGCACTGCAGAGATTCGCCTGGGAGAGGATGTCTCACCGACCTTTCGAGCCTGCGTTGGACGAGGTACTCCCCAAGGGGCAGTACTCTCACCCCTCTTGTTCAACTTCGCAATGATGGATCTGCCAGAAAAGCTGACCGTTATCCCCGGCCTACGTCATTCGCTTTACGCGGATGACGTTACCCTTTGGACTGAGGGTCACGTATTACACGTGCAAAGCGCGCTCCAGACGGCCGCTGATGTCGTAGTAGACTATGCCAGATCCGTCGGCCTCGAGTGCTCCCATGCCAAGTCGGAACTCCTTGTGAAGAGGGGCTACCACGAGCGCATTTTCCAGGACGATGTTCAAGTTCTGGTCAACGGCAATCACATCTCTGAAAGCGACTCGGTCAGAGTTCTCGGCATGCACCTCAGAAAAGATCTGTCAAATGCAGACGCCGTTCTTCGAATTGGCAAGACGGCCAAGAGCACGTCTCGTCTCATTAGACGCATCGCCAACAAGCGAGGCGGGGTCAAGGAGGGCGACGTTTGCCGCATAGTGCACGCGTTTGTCGTCAGCCGCGTCCTCTACACGGTACCTTACATGCGACTCACGACAACCGACAAGAAGAAGCTCGATTCTATCATAAGACAAGTGTACAAGTTGGCCCTCGGACTCCCCATGGCCACGTCTACGGACCGCCTCATGCAACTTGGAATACACAACACGGTGTCCGAACTCGTCGAGGCGCACCGGAGCTCTCAAATCGTGCGTCTCTCTAAGACGCCTACCGGGCGCGCCGTCCTGGAAAGGCTGGGGATTGAGCCGGAACCTTTGCAAGAGGCCCCGGTCGACGTTCCGAAGACGGTTAGGAAAGCGTTGGAAGTCCGCCCGGTACCGCGGAATATGCACCCTCAACATCACGAGGAGCGGAGAAAGGCGCGAGCTGACGCCCTCAACAAGCAGCATCGTACCAACTCTGGCGTCCTTCACGTGGACGCTGCGCCGTATCCGGGCGGCGCCTCTCGTAACGCCTGTTTCGCGATCGCCGTGGTAAACAGCGACGGATCCACGGTCGCCCAGGCCTCCGTGACCACCAAAGCCACTGCAGTGGCGGAAGAGGCGGCCGTTGCACTGGCCCTGGTCCACGCGGGCCCCCTCTCAACGACGATCACCAGCGACTCCAAGACGGCAGTCCGCAATTTCGCCAGAGGCAGGGTGTGCGCGGTAACGGAACGCATCCTTCGATCCTTCAAGCCCGGCTCCGACCGCACCAGACACCGTCTGGTGTGGGTCCCCGCTCACTCGACCCACGAGGGGAACAAAACGGCACACGCAACGGCAACTCGAGCAACTTCCCTCCGAATGCCGGCCGGCACGCTGCCAAGCTCCCTTAGCGGCGTCGACGAAACGGCGTCCCACCACCTTTCGATGTCCAAGGACTGCCTGACGGTGTTCCAAGAGATCTTGCAACACTACCGCCTAGAACGCAGACTGTATCCACCACCCGACAAAAGTCTCACCAAGTTCCAGGCCCTGAGGTGGAGACAGCTGCAGACAAATACCCTCCCCTGCCCGGCCTTTCTGCGGCATATCTATCCAACCGTCTTCGACGGGAGGTGCGCTCGCTGCCCGCCACCAGACCCCGCCGACGGGGGGACTGGCCCGACCAAGGCCACCATTGCACACTTGTTTTGGGAATGTCCCTTCGACCCTCCCTCACCTACTCTACGGGACTTCGTCGCTCACCTTCGAGAAGGAGAAGAGGACCCGCTGGATCCCCCTTGGGCTGTGCTTCTCCGAAGCTCGGACCCACAAATCCAAGCCGAAGTCGTCTCCCGAGCGGACAAGATCGCGACGGAAGTCACGAACACCTTACAAAAAGCGAACGAGCACCCGACGTTTGACTTGGCGTGAACATCGGTGCATGCCATGCACCGATGTTCACGCCAAGTCACATCCCTTCCAGAACAGAGAAAAGCCACCTCGCATGCATTCCTTTTTAGTTCGGGAACAGAATTTTTTCTTTTTGAGAAGCCGCGGTAGGTAAACCTCTATCCTGCGGCTTCTTGATGTGGTGTTCCATTAAAGTTGTTTCTCTCTCTTAGGGACGCTTAATAAATAATCAAATAAAAGACATTGATGTCGTTAGGCGTATAATAACAAGTTTGCAATTCCAAACGTCTAAATCACTATAAAATCGCAACTGCCGAAAGCGGGTTTTCAGACAATTTCCGCCGGTGCCATGTTTGGAGAGACCTCAAGCCTAAGCCCTATATGCGCTACATAATTTATTCTACGTTAGACATATCAAAGTATAATATTGTAAAACATAAGAGTAAAATACACTTCCTATTGGAAACCTAGATTTTTAAATGCAAAATGTTATATTTTTAGTGCGAAATTCATGCTGATAACAACAGAATCCTTTTTTAGCGTATTCAGAGGCTTAAAAATCAAAACCAGTGCATATACCTCTAACGGAATGTATTCTGGGTAAAAGAAGGGTGTGAAGAGAACGCGATGCGAGAAAAGGAAAACAAATTAATTTTTTTTTTTTTTATATACAGCGTGCTGAAATGAAACGAAAAGTGAAAACCTTCTCTGTTTCATAATTTATTTCTCAGTACTCGTACATGATAAATGCACAACTTTACTTAATTTGGAAGGCAAGGAAATGTTCTACACGTGGTATTATTTTAAAAACAATACTAAACATAGTCGACTAAAAAAAAAAAAAATCCGCAGTTTACCGGGTCACAGTTGTTCGCGGAGGCATGTTTAAGGATTTTTACAAAGATTGGAACAACGAATAATAAATAGTAGTTGGAATGTCGTTTTACAGACTTGCATATATATACAGTCAACCCCGTTTATAACGAACAGCAAGAAACGCTACGATCAGTTCGATATAGCAAGTAGTTCGATATAGCAAAAACTATTTACAACGAACTTCCACGATGCGTTCGTTGTAAGGCGAGAGCTTCTCTTTCTTTCTCATCTCTTCGCTTCCGCCTTGTAACAATGCGCTACTTTCATTTCTAATTTTTTTGTTTGTTTTGCATACGTGTATATTTTGCTATTTTAACTATTTCTCCTTCTGAATCGCTTCTCTTCACGAACAGCCGCTTTAAAATAAAAAGTTGTTTTTTTTTTTTTTTCGTGCGTGCCTGCAGTGTTTTTTCAGCTTCTGAATCGCTTCTCTTCGCTCAAATTTGTTCGCGGCTTGAGCTTTTGGAATTTTCTTTCTTTCCTACTTTTTTTTTTTTAGGAGGGGAAGGGACAGGCTAGAAGACGGTTGTTCGCGCGTTTTTGGAAGCCTTCCCAGGGGAAAGATTTCCATATAGCCAATGTAATATTCGTTACAAAAAGTACTTTTTACATGCATTTTTATTTAAATTTTCCGTGAGTTCGATATTGACAATAATTTGTTGTATGTGGGTTCGTTCTAAATGAGTTTCACTTAACAATTTTAAAATGCAGAAGCTCCCTTTTAAATATTTCGAGATTGAGAGTGGTTCAAATTTAAAACGCCACACACAACAACGTCAAAACCTACCATCGGTATTTGCTATTTTTTTTAGCATATTTAGAGGCTTAAAACTCAAAACCAGTGCATATACCTCTAACGGAATATATTCTTGGTAAAAGAAGGGCGTGAAGAGAATGTGACGCGAGAAAAAAAGAAATATAAATGTTTTTTTTTTTTTTTTTTTTTTTTTTTTTTTTGTACAGCGTGCTGAAATTGAACGAAAAGTCAAAACCTCTGTTTCATAATTTATTTCTCAGTACTCGTACATAATAAAGGCACACGTTTTGCTTAATTTGGAAAATGATGAGAGGTTCCACACGTGATATTATTTTAAAAACAATACTAAACATAGCCGACTCAAAAAAAGAAAGAAAAAGAAATTCGCAATTTAGGTCACAGTAGTTAGCGGAGGCATGTTAGGGAATTTTTACAAAGATTAGAGCGACGAATAATAAATAGTAGTTATAATGTCGTTTTACCTACTTGCATATATATCACACTAAAAAAATATAGACGCTCTCTTTTGAATACTTTGAGATTGAGAGTGATTCAAAAACGCCACAGACGACAATCATCAAAACCTCGTCGTTCTTTCTTGCTTCTTTGAAAAATTTTTATTCAGAAACTAGACATGTCAGGACATTAAAAGAAAAAAGGATTGTTCTTCTTGGGACATGCGCCACAGTATATAAAACAATTTGAGGCAAAATAAAAAATACGACTGCACTTCGTTGTCTGAATCCAAATGAAACCGCCCATATATATATATATGTATAATACGCAGCTTGTACCCTGGAATGGGCAATGCCTCTGCCTTTTTATGGCCCAGCCATGAGATTCAATAGACCATTCCGGGAATACGCAGCTTCTCCTATCGTCGTTTCGGCGCACTACGGCAATCCATTATACGGCGCGGGACGGGAAGGAGTGTTCATGAATAGAAAGAGCACTTCATATTTGTTTAGAGTTTTGCGATTTTAGAATGGAAAGAAAGCATGGACAATAACAAAACAAAGTATGTATCGGCATTGTGGTGTGTTGGCTCTTTTATCTGTACACTCTTAAAAAAAAAAAAAAAAAAAGGAGTCCAAAGGGAGTCGCTGCTTCCATGACTCTCTTCGCTGCCTCCATGACTCCCTTTGACACTTCACGACTCTCTTAGAGAGTCAATGATTCGAGTGACTCTGTTTTGACTCTTCCCCTTCTCAACGGGAGTCACAGGTCAGCAGCATTTGCACTACCGAAAAAAAAAGATGTTAGAGGCACAATGTTTAGCAAACTGGGCACTACTCTACATTCACAAAATGTAATTAAAAGTTCAGGCGAGATTTAGCAACACAAAAAAATGTATGTCCGAATTTGTAATCTTCGCAATTTGCCTGCAAAAAATATAATCGATTTTGAGGAATCAGTCTAAAAGGCAAGTCGGATAAAGCCCTAGCAAACAGTTTCCGGTTAGCCCCAGCCCAGAGTTCGAGGAATCCGCCTAAAAGGCAAGTCGGATAAAGCCTGGGCCAACAGTCTCCGACAGTCTGTGGCTGCTCATTACACATATTAACCCCCCCCCCCCCCCCTCCCCCCGTAAACGCTGCTTCGCGGCGTCCGGCCGGCAACCCAAGCCCCGCCGTTTCCCTATGCACCTCTAGAAAGGGAGTCCCATACCATATAGATCAAAGCTTCGTCGATAACATTTTTTTTCAATAATAATTGTGCAAAAAAAAAAAAAAAAAAAGAAAGAAATTAAAAAGGAAAGGAAAAAAGTATGCACGAAGTTTCGTCAATAATAATTGTTAAAAAAAAAAAAAAAAAAGATCAACAAAAAAACATGTATGTTTATTTTTTGCATCGAACCTGGGTTCGCTCCGAATGAAGCGGGCATCTTTACACATAGCTACACCTGCGAGTACTCGTTTTGAGAATTCGTTTTATACGAGATCCAACAAGTTTCGCGTCGTGCATATTATTCTAAACTGAATCCTGCCGTCTGCATTTTACATATTTCTAGAACTGTCGTGTGGTGTGTCTCTGGGAGTGGGTGAAGGTGCAGCAGCTTATTCAAGACTATACTCCATTTCATACATAGCGTGCAACGCAGTCAAAGCTAGCGTACCGGTTTGCATCGCCGACCGTGTCTACGTTCACCCCATAAAATAGTGCGTCCCCTGCAAAAACATTTAAAAAAAAGTCTAAAAATGTGCCTCCTTGGAGCTAGTAACTGATAGTGGCGTTATGAATTCGACGGAACACACATTTTTTTTTAATAAAAAGGAAAAGATAATGTAAACTACTTACATCGAAACAGCCCCACAATTCCCCACGCCACGCGTTGCATTGTGGGGTTAAGTAGAAGCCTTGTGGGATTTTCCGGGAACGCCTATTTGGAGGCTCGGAATAGTTTCGCTTACCGCTATGGTGACATTAACATTACGTATGCGTACATATAGGTCCTGACTTTGATACACGGTTTGAACGGTCTTTTGGAACTTTTCTATTCTTTTCCAGGTACCATGAATGTCGGTGCAGAGTGCAAGTCTGTATACCTTACCACATTAAAAAAAAAATCCAAGTTGATGCGCTTCCCATGAAACTTGGACTAAACATTGTGACGGACAGCTTCGACGGATAATGGTAGTATGACGGCATGATCAATAGTAGACGAAAGTGGACGCATTTTTTACGAACTTGCTGATGCTGCCTCTTTGGTCAAATGTTTTTCACTCAAAATGCTCACGAGCTCTGCGGGGAAGCTGCCACTGCTTTTGGCAGTGGCAGCACCCCTTAAGTTCACAATGCGCTGATGGGATGGGAAATGGCTCGCCGGCGGAATGTCCAACGGAATGTCCAACGAGCCTGAATGTCCAACGAGACGAAAGATCCAATAATGGATATTCAGGCACGTTGGACATTCAGGCTCGTTGGACATTCCGTCTCGGTTGGATCTTACGTCTCGTTGGACATTCAGGCTCGTTGGACATTCCGTCTCGGTTGGATCTTTCGTCTCGATGGACATTCAGGCTGGTTGTACATTCCGTCTCGGTTGGATCTTTCGTCTCGTTGGACATTCAGGCACGTTGGACATTCCGTCTCGCCTGTCACGTGCTAGAATAATTTGCCCTCTTAAATGTACAGACTTGTGTGTATATTTAGTCTGCGTTCCTGCAGGCATTGCCGTAGTTACATCATACTAAAATGTGCCACAAAAGCCGACGTTGACGGACCGACAAAGAAACAGAGCAGACACAAATATTATAATTTCATCTATAGGAAGGCTTGATGGTTAGTTAGCTGAGTGCCGATGCGCAGCTATGTACCAATCGGTTAAAGGTGTCGATTGTACGACGCCAAACGCTCCTTTGATATTAACAGTTCAAATGTTTGGAATATTCCGATGACATAGGTCAGCCAATTTGAAATATATAATAGGGATGCAATGTATAGTGGATCGCAATTGGGGGACGTCTATAAAAGCCGCGCTTCAGAACCCAGGAATTTCTAGTTCAGTCCTCATCCCTGCCCGTTTCGATCTATTAGCCCCGAGAAGTTCGCGTGGCGCCCCCTTATGGCAAACCGGGGTGACGTCACGGCGAGGAGAAAAGTTTTCCCCGACTCGCCCCGCTCGCCTTGTGGAGTCTGTGACGACGCTAGCTGTCGGCGCGCTCGTTTCTATTGATTTTTTTTGGCGTGTTTTTCGTAGGAAGTGTAAATTTTTACATGTGCCTTTATTGAGGTATGTACTGTAGGTACAGGCGAAACTTCAACCATCATTTTAAGCATGGTTGACAGGTCAGGCAACGCATGAATCTCAGCTGGCATATGAAAACATAAAAATATGGCCACAATCGCAGGAGCATCACTATAGATCTACATCTCGCACAATTAATGCTGCTGATGGTCTGGATGAATTGGCAGGTTATGATATACTTTTTTGTATCTCTGCTTTTAAACAAGATCGCCGAAGCAGAAAAGCTGCATGCTGCTCGAGCAACATGCTAAATAAGTCTGGGCCATGGGGAGAGAATAACAAGTTATACAGCCCAAGTGCAGGGACAAAGTAAAAAAACAAGGAACATTTATTATATACATTCCTCGCATTTTACCTTTGCTGGATTCGGATAGTATTTCAATAGACTACACGGGTGGTATCTGTGGACTTGTTTATATCAACCCTCAAGTAATGTATAACAAACGTAAGCGGAGGTGTCTAACTCGCTATTAGTCCCTTAAGTCCTAAAATTGTGATTTTACTTAAATTGAATTGTCCTGAAGCTAAAATAGCAGAAGCTTTTCTTACGCAGACTGTCGCTTTTCACAGGTTCCACATTTTCTGCTACTAGTGCAGCCAGTAGCAGAAAATGCTACCACTGGACAGACGTTCGAATGCTACCACTGGACAGACGTTCGAATGCTTGCTTTTCTTCCTGTTTTCCTCTGTTGTCAGAGAGTCCAGCTGCACGGAGTTTGGAGGCCGAGGAAGCTTTTGGGACCTGCAGCAGTGTCTCCTTTAATTGAAAATGACAATTCAGACTGAACAGTGTATTTTCCGAATACCCAAGACTGCAATAAAGAATTTCAGGAAAAAGTATAAACATTTCAAATGACGGCACTATTGCTGTGCATATTTTGGGCAGTCAACACATATCATACAGGCACTGGGGTCAATTCGGCCGTCTTTGCTGCTACCATACAAACTAATTTCCAGTAATTGTGCATCTTCTAAGAAATACGCCTGCATACGTGTATAAACTATATAATTTATTTACGAAGGAGCTACATTTATGTAAAACAACCCTGTTCCATGAGCATTTCAAAGATAATCAGACACGGGGCCTTTAAAACATCTGCGAACCAGCGCATAGAGAGTGGCAGCGCAATGTCGGGGTCGCGATCTAATTTGCAGACCACTCAAAGGCCCATGATATAAATGCCACTTCAAATGCCTTGCAAGCAGAATGTAATATCGTCCTAAATCATGAACATGCAAGGAATAGAATCCCAGCGTCTGAAACATTTGTGCCACCGCTTCACCGATCCCTCGCAAAATTGCCTTGTGTCGTGTGGACGGAGGGGGAGGTTCATCGGCGGTATTGCATCCGCCGATAGCTTTCGGGTTCTGTAACCCAATTTGAAAGGTAAAAGAGACAAGCAGGCTTATAAAATGTACGGAAGCACGTCAATATCGGCCTAACTCAACGTCTTGTACACCGGGTAAACGAAGTCCAGCTCCTCGAAGAGCTTGCGGCACACAACGCCAAACCGGGACACCGGTGCTGGGAAGCGAGCCGATGCGAGATCGCGGAGCGGAGTCCTCCCCATGACGTCACGGTACACCTCACCCAATCAGGGCGCGGCGACCGCAGCGACGCTTGTGTTCGCTCTCGGGGCTAATAGATACTAATAATACTAATAATACTAATAAATAATAATACATACGGAGATCCGCATTCCAAACACATGACCGCCCGCCAGCGCCACTGACTATACGGAGAGTCAATATTTAATTTTTTCAAATGAGCTTTGGGAGCTGTGGGTGCGAGGCATCAAGAGTTTCCACAAGCGTAATTTCCCACTAATAAAAAAAATATATAGATATCTTTTTTTTAAAATAAAATCTACACCTAGCGCGCCTGTAAATGCATGGGGGTGGTGGCTGGTGTGACCCGACAATTACTGAGTAAATGCGGAACAATTGTGTGAATTTGAGAAATTTTTATTTTTGTTCGTTTATCTTTGGAAGAGACAACTACTCACTTTACACTTCAGTCGTCAGTAGTTTACATACGCATCCATTCCCTACCAATAGGTTTGTATGTCAGTGAGTAGAGCGATAATACTAGTATCACACAATACGCAACTTTTTTTTTTTTTTTGCATGTGACATGCATAGTGGTTTTTAGAAGCCCATGTAATTTAACTGGCTTCTGGAAGCACTCCAAAGCTCGCCATTATGTTGAGGTAGTTCATGACGTCTTGGTAGGTGGGAGCTTGACTGCTGATAAAGGAAGCGAACTCATCTATCTCGGCGTGCAGCAGAAGGTTCACACCCGGATGTACTAATAGCTTGCATCATGTGTGAATATAACAATAGATCGTGCCACGTGGCTTTCTATTCTTTTAGGGTAAGCGTACTGCACCACGAATCCGGTCACTTCGTCGAAATTCCATTGGTCTCTGGACAACTGGAAGAAGGACAATTCGTCCTGATTCGCAGAATGAAGAATGGGGCGAAAGTCCCCGTTTGTCGAACTGTCGAAAAGAGTTGATTAGGGTTGGGTGTGTAGATTGCCGGTGACAGTGGGGGTCAACAGTGAGACCTTCTTTTCAAAAAGAGAGGATGACAAATGCAGCTCTCAGAATTGGCAAGGGTCCGATAGTGAATCGTAACCGGGTTATTCAAAATGATAAAAGTCGGGTTCTTCGTGAATATGTTCACTCGCAACTCTAGCATTATGGAATTTGGGAAGACCGAGCGAGGGGCTGACCTCCTGATGCCGTGGTCATATGTGCACTTGTAATGTACGCATATAAATAAATAACGGTCGCACTGTCGCAGCGGCTCTGTGACAGAGTTAGAACCAGTTGAAACCCGATCGCAACCTTGGTATGCTACCTGGGCGCGTATCGGTGCGATTGCTGCAAGCCACGTGACCAGGAAAGGCAGAAATGACGGAAGCCAACCCTAAAAAAGTATTGTAATAATTATTAAGATTACCTACTTGCTGCTTAATACATGGTTCTTTGCGACAGCAATCGCTTTGGTGGCCGAAGCATGCGAAACTAATCGTCGCGATAAGCGTTATTGTGCCGAATCCTCCGCACAATCACCGGAAAAAAGCTCACCAATTGAGATTAGCTGCACAAAGGCTTAATGGAAGGAACGTTGTATTCTATCACTGATTTTGATATGAGGATCGAAATTTTGTTTCTGGGGACCGAGAAGTCCAATCAAAAATCTCTAAAACTTTCACGTTCGTTCTGTAAAAAAGAAGAAAACAAAAACTACAATTTAAAGTAATTACACATACTACACCGGCTTCACCTCATCATAATTATAATACTAAAAATTCAATCAGGTGTTTTTCTCCCATGCGAGGGACATCATCTTTGCGGGACTAGGGACACGAATAAGAAAAATACAGCAACTCGTACAATACGGAAGAACTGTGGCTGGGGATAAGCACGATTAACGGTTCTAAGAACTCTCGTGGGTCCCACATTTGTTTCCACTCCAGAGGTACGACATTCTAAAATCAAACGCGTGACAGGTTGTCAATGGTCAACGAGTTCGGTCTTTGATCTTTTAGCATGTGTGACCTTTTAAACGTCTTTTTTTTAAATTATAGAAAACATTTTTTATATATAGATAAAGATATAGATATATAAAACGAACAACAAATGAATTGTGTTTGGGATTTTATGAAGTCTACAAAGTATACGAGCATAATTTTAATAGACCGATCTCACCAAGCGTTCGACGCATGCGCGAGGCAGCCATAACTTTAGTTCACAGGAGGCAGTCGGCAGTGCACAAGACTGTTGGTGGCCTGCACGCGCAGAGCTCCAGCGAGGTTGTCGCATGCGCAGAAAGACTAAAGTTCCCTCGATGCTTTGCGGCAGCGGTGGCGTAGTCAAACTGGCTGGTGAGATCGGTCTATTTCATTTTGGGGACTTCACAGAGGCAACGTCAGTGAGACAAGCTCAGCGGCACACCATAACAGCCGTGCATCAAAAATCCCGGTACTGAAAAGCCCGGTGCCGAAGCGACCACATACCGAAATGATCGCGTACCGATATCTCCGCACCGAAATGTCCGGTTCCCCATTTTACCGAACGCATTTTTTACCGCCGTAACTACCAGTAATCCTACAGTTCAACAAAGAAATGTATTCTAAATTCTTTGCAAGGTTCATTCTATATTCGTTGGATATTCAGACTCGTTGGACATTCAGGCTCATTGGACATTCCGTCTCGGTTGGATCTTTCGTCTCGTTGGATATTCGGGCTCGTTGGACATTCCGTCTCGGTTGGATCTTTCGTCTCGTTGGACATTCAGACTCGATGGACATTCCGTCTCGATTGGATCTTTCGTCTCGTTGTACATTCCGTCTCGCCTCTCACGTGACCGATTGGACATTCAGGCTCGTTGGACATTCAGTCTCGTTGGGCCTGGAACGCGCTTACAACTGGTGTGTTTGCCTCGTTCTAAAAAGTGGTTTCTCTATTTCCGCCTCGTGACGTCACAAAAGTGTCATGTCGCCGACCGCGATCCTAGCGGCGTCACAGCAACAGGTAGAACGGTAGACGCCTGTTCTGTCCGTGGGTCCTAATCTTCACGGTGGGACCAGGTGAAACCGGGACATCGCCGCCTGCTGCAATAGGCCAGCTTGCACTGCTGGCCAATCGCAGCAGGTGGTGATGTCCCGGTTCCCCCGTCCCGCTTGGTCCCACGTCGTGTAGATTAGGGCCCCAACTTGACCATCTACGGTAGATTCGGCAGCCAGGACTTGGGAAGACGTGATGATAGTGTCAATCGCGTCCGCTCGGTATACCCTTTGCCGAGGTTCTTAGCCCCAATTGTCAGGATCGGACATCCGACAGCTTGACAGGCCGGCGCTCTGTGACGTCATTTGTCGCCACTTCGAGGCCAATTTTGGTGTATGGGCGCGATAGGAGGCTGAACACACAAGTCAGAGACGCGTTCCAGCCTCCAGGCACCGGCCATACAATTGAGGTACTCCATTATTATTTTACACTTTCAGAAAAAAAAAAAAAAAAATAGGGTACATTTCTTACACCCCTTGTCATATAAGACACCCCGAAATTTCAGTTCGGCGTACAGCGCGCTGACGTCAAATCGACGATACCAGCTTTCACCAGCGGCTTGTTAGCCGAGTGGTACAACTTTCAACATAGCTGATGTACGTGTTACTAACTAAAAAACAACAACAATTGTTTGGTTTTACTGCAAAACTTTCGTGTTTCTTGTTTCTTTTTTTTTCTCTGTATTCTTTGACATGTACTTTAGCTGTTTAATAAGTTATATCGCACCGTTATCCATCCCCTCGTAAAAGTTGGGGCCATCTGTTCGACATCAGTCCGCTGTACGTCGAATAGACGATTTGCAATTTTCCCAAGCGAACCGGCCCGCGCGCGAGGAATTGTGGGAAAAACTGTACCTCGCCTGGCTGCTCTTCCTTGAGATCGCATTGCCTTGTCGCCATGTCTCCTCTTAATCCTCTGTTTTTGATTCTATTACCTATTTTTATTTTTTCCAGTGTATTTTTTATTGCTTCTAAGTGTTTCTCTTCTCTTCTGTGCGCGACTTCGTTTCATCTTATGTTGTACCGCAGCGAAGTCTAGAAGCGCGAGTAGCCCCCCAATGCACGAGAGCTTGTGCCGCCGAGATCTGCCCCAGAGCAAGGAGCTCACGCTTGTAGGCTTTTCTGCGGTATATCCTAAGGTGAAATAGAGTATAGTATTTGTGTCTTTATTTTGCCTTTTTCAACGGGAGTGCCGACGGACAACGCGCCGCTTCGCGCGTCGTTGCCCGGGTGAGAATACTACCGTTGCTACCGATTCTTATCGCGCTGTTAGCTGTTAATTTTAGTTCATTCGACCCGCGTGCAGTCGAGAGGATAGGGGTCAGTGGAGTTCTGAATGAACAATCGCGACGCGAGAGCCGAGTGCACTGTGATTCGGCCGCGTGCGCTCGCTCCGTTGACTCGCACTGCAGCGTATAGAGTGGTCTCAAACTCATTTGCGTGTGGGGGCCAGATATCCCAAATCGGAGAGGTCGAGGGCCAACGTAGGATGGGGAGGAAAAGGGGGGGAACTTCGTGATTTATGTTTTTTGTAAACTCACAGCCTTGCCAGTGATATATTTAGATTTGACTTGTTTATAAGACTACTTTGGGCCCTGACCAGATGCGATAAGAATTAAAATGACACTGCCCCGCCAACGTGCTGGGATTTTTAATAGAATTACAACATTTTTTTAATAGAAGAGGTATAGCATTTTAATAGAACAAATACACTGTCGTTCCCGCTGATCAATTCACGCAGAAATTAACCAAGCTCAACATGTCGCTAAAAAAAAACAATGAGTTCATATGACAGTTGTTGCTATTCTGATGATTTTAACTACGACACTCGTACAAATAATTCTGTTTTAATGGTAATATATTTTTGAAGGTGAGATTCCCGAGCTCGTAGCTTTACAGCCGAGATACATCTTTCAACGAAAATCTTGCGCCTGCAACCTATAGTAGCGGAATAGTCGTGCATTACAAAAAAACAGGGGAGCAAAATTTTAATCGAAACAAAAGGCAAATGAATACAGAAAAGTATAAACTATGTGAGTACGTTAAAAGAGCAGAGTTATTTTTGGAGCGAAAAGTAAGCGACGCGATGAGATCACTATGGTGCATGCCATTTCTAGCGCTCGAGACATGAGAGCCGGGACTCGTAGCCGCTCGGCCTTTGGGCCGCCTCCCAGCGAGTCGCGGGCCGCGTACTTGACCAAGATACACCACGCCGCTTTGTCGCCGCGAACCATTTGTCCGAATGTTTGCGAAGCTGAGGCACATGCAACGCTGCGGCGCCTGACAACAACTGCGCGCTGCGGCGCGATCCCTTCGTTAACGCCGACGGCTCAACGTCGCGGCTTGAATGCACCTATGACATGCCTTCGTAATCTATCTGCTAAGCTGTTGTCAGTTAACGCCCTTTTTCAAGTGCAGAGATGTATTGCCGCGAATCATTTGTCCGAATGCCTGCGAAGCCGTAACACCATTCGGCATATCCAACGCTGCGGCGCCTGACAAGCACGCAGTTGTCGTCACCCAAACGCTTCGCAGGACGCTGTCTTTTGGAAAGCGGGGCCAGGAAACATGCTGTGCGCTGGCAGTATTGTTTGCACAGGCTGGTACACAGCAAAACTGTACCACCGGGCATGTTGCTGCTGAAGGTGACCTAACGAAATAAAATACCCTGAGCTGACATCTTGACTAGAGAAATAAATTTATCGAAGGAACTACGAGTTTCAAGATAACTGCCTGGGTGACAGCACATTTCTGCTCTTGAAAAATTGTGTTTGCAACTGACAACCGCTTAGCAGATAGACGTTGGGCCACCGGCGCTTTAGCGCCACTGCGCGCAGTTTGTCAGGCACCGCAGCGTTGGATATGACGAACGGTGTTACAGCTTCGCAGGCGTTCGGAAAAATGACTCGCGGCAACACATCTCCGCACTTGAAAAAGGGTGTTGGAAAATAACAACAGCTTAGCAGATAGATTACGAAGGCATGCCATATGCGCATCCAAGCCGCGACGTTGAGCCGTCGGCGTTTGCGAAGGGATCGCGCCGCAGCGCGCAGTTGTCAGGCGCCGCAGCGTTGCATATGCCTCAGCTTCGCAAATATTCGGACAAATGGTTCGCGGCGACAAAGCGGCGTGGTGTATCTTGGTCAAGTAAGTGGAACTCGAAGGCATACGCTGCAGTGCGAGTCAACGGAGCGAGCACGGGCGGCCAAATCACAGCGCACTCGGCTCTCGCGTCGCGATTGTTGATTCAGAGCTCTGCCTACCCCTATGACATGTGCGCGGGTGTTCATAAACGGCTCCTCTCGACTGCACGCGGGTCAAATGAACAAAAAATGGACAGCTAACAGCGCGATCGGAATCGGTAGCAACGGTAGTACTCACCTGGAAAACGACGCGCGAAGTGGCGTGTTGCCCGTCGGCACTCCCGTCGAGAAAGGCAAAATAAAGACACAAATACTATATATATATACAAGAAATATCGCGCGCCGAAGAGAATAGAAACACTTAGAAGCAATAAAAAAATACACTGGAATAGATAAAAATAAATAATAGAATCTAAAAACGGAGGATTAAGAGAAGACAAGCGACAAGACAATGCGATCTCAAGGCAGAGCGGCCAGGCGAGGGACAATCTCTCCCACATTTCCTCGCGCGCGGGCCGGGGCGCTTGAGGGATTTCGCAGAAGGTCTATGCATTATGCGGGACAAAAGGGTGTAAGACGACACCCTCCCCCCCCCCCCCCCCCCCTTTTTTTTTTAGAGTGTACAGGGTGAGATTTAGAAAATAAAACCCGGTGTTCTGGACCGCTTAAATAAACCACGCATCGAAGAGACCTGAAACTCCGCGAGAAAGCGCCGGTAGTGATGGTGATGAAGTGCAAAAAGTTGGAGCACGTGAGGATCAAAAGATACAAACGAAAAATAAAAATTCTTTATGAGCCGACGTCCACCTAAGCCTAATTTGCATTATACCGATATTTGAGATTATATGGGCGCCTGTAGTATTTTTTCAGTGAAAAAGCTTGTCAGTTTTAAAGACAATATTGTTTTCTTTCTTGCTCGCAAGTTTTTTCACTGACATCAATTGCTGCACACGCCCACAACCTCAAATCTAAGTTTGATGAATATTAGGCTTAGGTGGACGTCGGCTCATAAGTAATTTATTTTTCTTTTGTATCTTTTGATTCAGGTAATGTGATATGCATAACTTTCACATTTTATCACCAACGCTAGCAAGGATGTTATAAGTACTAGGAGGGGGCACGATGCAATATTGGTGAAGCCGTCATAAAAAAGTTTAAACGATATTGTGCCCAACGTGACCGCAGATCACTCTGGCAAATGGTGCGCGTGACATGTCACGTGTGAGATGGATGGTTTATTGTAGAAGGACTCCTTGCAGGCTTGCGCGCAAGGAGGTTATAAGTACAGGGTGTCACAAAAGAAAATTTACACTGTCTTTTTTACCGCAAAAAGAAACTAGGCATCGCCGAACGCTCATTCTCCGCCCAAAGGTAGAGCTAGGGGTCACAACCAGATGCCAAAGTTTCAACCCGATCCGATAACTTAATCAAAAGTTATAAATGATTTTCTGAAAATTTCAATGAGAAAATGGCGGCCGACGGAGTTTTCAAACACATGGGGCTCTATGGCACCAGAAACCGAAAACGGGCGAAAATGGGTTCCATTTTCCCATTGAAATTTTCAGAAAACCATTTATAACTTTTGATTAACTTGTCGGATCGGGCTGAAACTTTGGCGTCTGGTTGTGACTTTTAGCTCTACCTTCGGGCGGAAAATGAGCGTTCGGGGATGCCTAGTTTATTTTTGCCGTAAAAAAAACCGTGTAAATTTTCATTTGTGACACCCTGTACTATACTCCGCCTCAGCCTAAATGGACTAAAGCCCGATGCTACAGGCCGCCGGGTCCAATCACGAGCCTGTTAGAAACCACATGGTATATTTGCTCGGTCGTATGTATCAGTGCGCCAAGATGCGTCATGCGGAGGTGACTTTTTCGTCTGCTTATTGAGCCCTCGCGGCGGCTTCGTCTGCTTGCTACTACTGAAGACTACAAAAAGAGATTAAATACCATCTAAAAGCGATAGGGCGAAGAGAACCCGGGATCAGAGCCAGTGGCCATTAAGAAATGAAGACGAGTCAGGTAGAGTGTTTGACACAGGAGCGTATGTATGAATTGCGAGGGGAAGGGATATCCGGGTCAGACAAAAGTTGGAGTGGATTGGATTATCATGACTGAGGCGAAACAACTTTATGTCATTGTTGCCTGCACGCCGTCCAATTTCTCCAAACAGTTGACATGTTTACGAAATATGGCCAAGAACGTTTATGAAACTAAATATTATGTGCCTTTATTTTGCCAGTATAAAATAGCGCACTATTATAGCACAGAACTACATGCGTTAGATTAATGGTCTTTGCACTCTGCGTATCGGCATTTCTCTCGCGCACTCCTTCGCAATGCAGATGCAAGCTTTTCTGAGGCAGTGCTCCGCCCGCCAGCCTTCGGGCCCTAGTTCATCGTAGGGTGAGACATGAGTATAGGAGGGGGCACGTTGCAATACTGGTGAAGCCTAGTCATAAAAAATTTAAACGATGTTGTGGCCCAAAGTGACCGTAGATCTCTCTGGCAATAGGTGCGCGTGACATGTCATGTGTGAGATGGATGGTTGATTGTAGAAGGATTCCTTGCAGGCTTGCGCGCAAGGAGGTTATAAGTACTAGGGGGGGGGGGGGGGGGGGGGGGCACGTTGCAATACTGGTGAAGCCTAGTCATAAAAAGTTTAAACGATGTTGTGGCCAACGCGACCGTAGATCTCTCTGGCAATTGGTGCGCGTGACATGTCACATGTGAGATGGATAATTGATTGTAGAAGGACTGCTTGCAGGCTTGCGCGCAAGGAGGTTATAAGTACTAGGAGGGGGCACGTTGCAATACTGGTGAATAGAGTGCCTTCATACACACGCGCTTTTGCTTGAGTGGTGACATCTCAGCCATTTTGCCGCCCAATCGTTTTTTTTTTATGCATTTTGAAGTGCGCGCAATGCGGTGTCACTCAGCTCGAGCGCGTAGCTCTGGCTAATGCATAAACGTCATTTTACCGCCCAAGTCACGCACCGAGTGCGCGAGAGCGTCACGCGCTGGCACACTCGGGGCGACAATGGATGTCTTCACCCTGAGACAAACAGACATGTAGGCACCCTACTGGTGAAGCCTAGTCATAAAAAATTTAAACGATGTTGTGGCCAACGTGACTGTAGATCTCTCTGGCAATTGGTCCGCGTGACATATCACGTGTGAGATAGATGGTTGATTGTAGAAGGACTCCTTGCAGGCTTGCGCGCAAGGAGGTTATAAGTACTAGGAGAGGGCACGTTGCAATACTGGTGAAGCCTAGTCTAAAACAAATTTAAACGATGTTGTGGCCAACGTGACCGTAGATCTCTCTGGCAATTGGTGCGTGTGACATGTCACGTGTGAGATGGATGGTTGATTGTAGAAGGATTCCTTGCTGGCTTGCGAGCGCTCCGTCCGGTAGGTTTAATAAGATGAAGGCTAGATGAAGGCTAGCTACGGTCACGTGATGTGGTCACGTTGGCCTGATAAGTGAGGAGAGTAAGGAGGAAAATGAGAAAGAGGCGCTCGAGGCGTCAAGGGAGCATGGCTTGTGGAGGCTACGCGGCTGACATCATGCCCTCTCCTACCCTTCTATCCTCCTTGACTGCTAGAGTCACATTCCTACGGAGTTTCAGCTTTGTGCGATGCGTAACTTATTTATACGGACCAAAAAACCCGGTTCCATTTTCTCAGTCTCACCTGAGAATGCCGAATTAACATGGCTAGACTTACGCGCAGAATAGGCCTAGCCACCTTGTACAAGCTGGGGTCGCTGTGGATGACCACGGACAAGTCCGTCGGAACCGGACCCGACCGGCTGTTCTGAAGCCGCAAGTGAAGCAGGTACTCGGGTCCCAGCCCCTGTACCTGCGGTGAAGGCAGAGCCGGTTTAAGATTCGAGGGCCCTGTTCAAGAAAATGAGGGGGTCCTCTTTGTTTTGTAAATCACCATTTTTTGGTGCATTTATTTCAACGAAAGAATACCAAGTAAACTTCTACATATATTTCAGGTTTCGTAAGGCGGTGTTAATTAATATAAACATATATTTATGTAAAGCTTCTCCTATATATGCTGAATTACCATCACACTATACCAAACTATTTTATTGCTATGCTTCCTGAGTTGAACACGATAAGCGTCAGTTTTCTGGGGCATTCACGTGATAACAGAGATCACGTGACCATTTACGTGGACTCCCTTCCACAGTTTTTGTTTTTATTTTGATCGTGTTCGTCCTCCTCTCCAGGGACTCGGATCGTAACCGGAACCTAAACCGAAAGCCGTCTAGGGGCGGAAGTTTTTTGGTAAACGTTACCGGAACGAAACCGAGTGACCAATATATTGGGGACTTTTAGCAAACCGTTACCGTGTTCCGCGTGCCGCACTACCGGAGCCCTTGAAGCATGCTTTTAATTAAGCGCTCTTCCCACGGTCACGGTATCACCCAGCACGCATAAAAGCATCGGTTCGGTTTAAGTTATGTAAATAGCAAATTGAGGGAGAGACCTCTAGGTGGATTCTTCAAATGGCATCGGCATCTGTAGATGCAGACGGCATCGGTAAGTGGTTCTTTTCGTTAAAAATTAGAGGCAAAGTTGAATTTTTTCCAGATGAATAGGAAATTCAGTTTCGGTGGACATGCAATTGACAGAATAGTTCCTGTTGAATCAATTGTGTATTTCTGAGTTTATCGTTTTTATAGTTTATAAATAACCCCTTGATTCGGCTTCGACTACAACAAAATAAAAAAATAAAAAAAATTAGTCAATTCTTTTTTTGTAAGCATGATTTACGCACCGGCCATTTTCACAAAAAAAGTTGGTCGCAGTGTACCTGTCAAAGCTTTTGTAAAGTAGATCTGTTCGAATTAAAATCAAACACACTGTATGCGCGCCATATAACCGCTCATTCACACTGGAAGCGAATCCGCGTTCGCAAATAAGGGGTTGCTTACGCTGTTGCAGAAAGATCCAGTACAATTGCACGCGCACTCGATGACATCAATTGTGCGCGTGCAATTGTACTGGATCTTTATACAACCGCGTTCGCAACCGCTTTGCGAACGCGGATCCGCTTCCAGTGTGAATGAGCGGTTAGGGAGCTATATAAATGACCCGAAAGGGGAAAGTATCCCGCAGGATTTGAACCCACCACTGTGAGATTGTGAACCAAATGTTTTACCTGCTAAACTATTAAGAAAAAAAAAAAGATGTTTGCTTTTTTATGCGACAGCAAACATCTTCGCGCCTCCACAGGCGGCACAATCGCGGGTTGGGGCTTGGCGTACACCGGGCGCGGTCGCGCGCCTCGAGGCTTTGCAGACGTGTTGACGAGTGAGGACGGTTCCTCGAGCTCCTGTCATGCTGCGCCATCTTACGGTGTTTGTGAGAAATAGGAACGAATCTTCGACACGCTTCGTGCCGAGGTGGTGCCGTTCAGACACATCTCTCTTCCGCTGTGGCCACGACTGCTACGAAGCAGACGGCCGCAGAACGTATGCGAGCTTATCGGGAACGTAAGAAATGGCAAAAGCAACAGGAAGAGCCTTCACTGCAGGGGGCCCGGAGACGCATATGCCGACAAGTGTAAGGCCTATGAGACATTCTGCGCCTATACCAGTCTTTGTCAGCATGGTCAAACTTGTTTATTTGTCAAAAATATACATAAACGACTAATTTTTCTAAGAGTCCCCAAAAGGCCGTGCGCGAAGTGCGCAAAGAAGCATAAAAACGTTTTGTACCTGCACGCTCACGTCTTTATTCCCCGCAGCATTGATTAGGTGACACTGAAGTGAGCAAGAGAGAGGAAAGCAGAATAGGGCAGTTGCTCGCCCGTCTATTCACCGTCGTCTGCTACGGCCGGTTCCGTACAGCGCATTCCCGGCAATCTTATCGGCGCTGAAGACAGCACTGCACGTTTTGCAAAAGGTCTATTCAGCTGGCATTATCCTACTCGGAACTCGGGAAATTGCGCTTTTGCGATGACTACATTTATCCTGCCGGGCTATGTACCACCGTTCCAAAATGACTGACTGCTGACTTAAATAATGCTGCTTATTTCCTTATTCAATTGAAGTACCTCTACAGAAGTACATAAAATACATGAAATATAATAAATAAAAAAAATATAAATAAATGTTGCTAAAGTTGCAGCTTGGGTGAGTTGGCACGACATACTTTAAAAAGAAGGAAACAGCGCAAAAAACGACGGATCGGATGAAGGAAGACACGGACAGAGCGCTGTTTTCATCTTTCAAAAATATATAAATACAAAAATAAGCTTAAACGACGAATAAGCATATAAGTAAATACACATGAGTTGACAAAAAAAGACTATATGGTTCTATTGTTTTATGTGAGTTTATGAAATCTTGTTACATCATTTTCGTTGGCTATGGGCTGGCAGGTTATTCCAATCGAATATTGTTCGTGGTATGAATGACTGTGCATGATGTTTTTGTTGTTAAGGCAAATAGGGAAGCATTCTATTTTTCTTTTTACATTGCGTTTACATTTTTTTTTGTGTGATGAATAAGTCATACTCAACTCTTCAAGTAGATCGTAATTCGGACGTAGACATGACTCAACGAAACACGAGGGTACCTGTGCGGAGAGCTCCAGGCTGTGCCCCTGGTTCGGCGCGCTCACGGGCTGCAGATTGGAACCCAGAGCCCTGGCGTAGTGGCGCGCCGCCGTGACCCGCAGACGCTGCAGGTCCCGCTGGAAGCTCCGGTGCATCGCTGCATCGTTCAGACCCGTACACTGAGACATTGGCGTCCGAATCTGACTATACGGTACCAGGAACGCGTCTTCAAGTAATGTGTTTAACGCGTCAGAAAAAAAAGAAGAAGAAAAGTTTTGTAATTTTTGTTTGATGACGTAATGGTGTCGCGCTGTCGCCAACCGCGATCCTGGCGGTGTGACAGTGGTGGTGGTGGACGTGGCTGACGCCTGCTCTGCCGCAGGTTGCGCTACAGCTTTGCGGTCCACGGAAGCTTCGGCGACTGCAGGAGTTGGGATGCCGCGACGACGGTGACATTCGCATTTTCTCGTGCTTTTAAAGCGGTTGCTGTATAGACCTTTTCTGTGTACTCTCGCCCCCAGCAACCTAATAGGCGTATCCGGTATGGGTGACGAAAAAATAATCCAACGTTTCAACCTGCAAATAGTGAAAAAAATAAAGGGGAGGCAAAACGAGAAAGTGTGACGGTTACGCTTATATCTTAAATGCCTTCTATTGGCGTGGCAAAGGCAAAACAATGTTTTCGCCCATACTGGAAGTGACGACAATTCAAGATGGCGGCACCCTTGCGGAAAAGGTCTATAGGGCCAATCAATTTTAGGAGCCGCGTAAGCACGAAGTGTGTAGGCCACTCAGTCCGTAACCGCTAAACAATCTGAAAAAAAAAAAAATGTAATTGGTGCTAGGGATTGGGCGCCTGTCACCGGCGTGGAAGCCGAGTGCGCCGATGATTGAGTTATGGAGCTAGCACGCAGGAACGGGAGGAGCGCAAGCAGGTGGTGTGAGAAAGTGCGCGGAGAGGAGAGGGGGGGGGGGGAAAGACAAGAAAGAGAGGAGCAGGAACCGGTGGGGGGTGGACAAAGAGCGCGCGGAACGAGGAGTGGAAAGGGCAGGAAAGTGCGCTTCCCCTCTCTTGGTGACCGAGAAAATTCAGCATCGCACACTTTTGAACACCAAGTAAGAGGAGGAGAGGGAAGCTGCTTTTGTAAGAATTTTGAGTGACGGGTTAATCTTCTATAATCTTCTGGGGGGAGAATAGCGACGCCTGTACAAATCTGTGAGGCACAAAGGAGGATCCTGATAAGAGGGGAGCTCCTTCTTCCCCTCTTCTTTGGAGGGCAACGGAAGTGACGTCCTGTGCAAGGAGCCTATACGCGTAGTGCTGAAAGGAAACGCGAGCAGCGTTATCAAGAAACTATGGTGTGACGTGGTCTGTTTCCTTATTAACTCCTGCCCTAGGCACCACCTGACCTATAAGCACCACCCACCCCATGCACCGAAAGACTGAGGGTCACTCTGCGGTTACACCCGAACTATGTACTACCGATCCTATAAAAGCTACCGATTTAAACGCGTTTGACAGAACGACCAAACATGAAACCATTTTTTTTTTCCAGAACGTTTACGCCCCACCGCCAGGATCGTGACATTCGACAGCATGACACACCGGCTTTCCTGACGTCATTTGTTGCCCCTTCGGTACACCATTCATGGGCGGATAGGGACGCTAAACACACCAGTCGTAGGGGAGTTCCAGGCAGCGTATACCGTGGCCCACTGCGTTACGACCACTTGTGGTTGTAACGACCGAGGTCCGCGCAACGCGTCGTAGCGGAACGCCAGGAGCCGTAATACAGTCGACCCAAACGCAGATGTTTGAACCAGCCTTCGTGCTGAGCCACGGGGTGTCGAGCTAGCAAAGCGCAACGACGACGACACGAAGATCTGTTGCGCAACAGCCCGTTTGACCGTAAAGGCCCGTTCGCACTCTTGCGACTGAGTAAGACCGAGAGAGACGAGACCGGTTTTTAAGCCTCTTGCGATCTCTTAGGATCAGCTCCGCTGCAGCGGAGCTGATCCTAAGTCGGAAGAGGCTGAAAAACCGGTCTGGTCTCTCTCGGTCGTACTCGGTTGCAAGAGTGTGAACAGTCGCAAGAGGCTGAAAAACCGGTCTGGTCTCTCTCGGTCGTACTCGGTTGCAAGAGTGTGAACGGGCCTTTAGTCCCGTGCGCCTAGACGTTTCCGCAAAAGAAGCTCGATAGCCAGTCATTGGGATGTACAACGTACCCCCCCCCCCCAAAAAAAAAAAAAAAAAAAAAAATAGTGGGGGTTTGTTTTGTTTTTGCAAAATTCAAGGACACCTTTGAACGCTTAAGGCCAGTTCACACTCTTGCAACCAAGTACGACTGAGAGAGACGAGACCGGTTTTTAAGCCTCTTGCGATCTTTTAGGACCAGCTCCGCTGCATCACATTCGGTCCTAAGAAGTTGCAAAAGGCTTAAAAACCGGTCTGGTCTCTCTCGGTCGTACTCGGTTGCAAGAGTGTGAACGGGCCTTTAGTCCCGTGCGCCTAGACGTTTCCGCAAAAGAAGCTCGATAGCCAGTCATTGGGATGTACAACGTACCCCCCCCCCCCCCAAAAAAAAAAAAATAGTGGGGGTTTGTTTTGTTTTTGCAAAATTCAAGGACACCTTTGAACGCTTAAGGCCAGTTCACACTCTTGCAACCAAGTACGACTGAGAGAGACGAGACCGGTTTTTAAGCCTCTTGCGATCTTTTAGGACCAGCTCCGCTGCATCACATTCGGTCCTAAGAAGTTGCAAAAGGCTTAAAAACCGGTCTGGTCTCTCTCGGTCGTACTCGGTTGCAAGAGTGTGAACGGGCCTTTAGTCCCGTGCGCCTAGACGTTTCCGCAAAAGAAGCTCGATAGCCAGTCATTGGGATGTACAACGTACCCCCCCCCCAAAAAAAAAAAAAAAAAAATAGTGGGGGTTTGTTTTGTTTTTGCAAAATTCAAGGACACCTTTGAACGCTTAAGGCCAGTTCACACTCTTGCAACCAAGTACGACTGAGAGAGACGAGACCGGTTTTTAAGCCTCTTGCGATCTTTTAGGACCAGCTCCGCTGCATCACATTCGGTCCTAAGAAGTTGCAAAAGGCTTAAAAACCGGTCTGGTCTCTCTCGGTCGTACTCGGTTGCAAGAGTGTGAACGGGCCTTTAGTCCCGTGCGCCTAGACGTTTCCGCAAAAGAAGCTCGATAGCCAGTCATTGGGATGTACAACGTACCCCCCCCCCCCAAAAAAAAAAAAAAAAAAAAAATAGTGGGGGTTTGTTTTGTTTTTGCAAAATTCAAGGACACCTTTGAACGCTTAAGGCCCGTTCACACTCTTGCAACCAAGTACGACTGAGAGAGACGAGACCGGTTTTTAAGCCTCTTGCGATCTTTTAGGACCAGCTCCGCTGCATCACATTCGGTCCTAAGAAGTAGCAAAAGGCTTAAAAACCGGTCTGGTCTCTCTCGGTCTTACTCAGTCGCAAGAGTGTGAACGGCGCTTTAGCCTCAGCCCAAATATAGCGCTGGCGGTCCGAACAAGATCCCGAAGCTTATTTTATAAATACGACTGGGCGTAGATTAAAACATTATCTCGATTAATCCCTACCCTTTAAGCGGACAATTAATTTAATAATTGGATGTGTTGACATTTGGACATAATATCTAAAAGAAAGTGTAACACTACACATTTTTATTTTAAATATTTCTTGCTATGTCAACAATGGCGAAATGTACAGCCTCGTCTAAAACTTAATGCTGTACCGCAAAAAAGAAAAAAAAAAAGAAAAAAAAAGACACACAAAAACAATTAAAAACGAAAACACGGACATCAATTCTTAGAATGAAGTATTTGTACATTCTTATTTAAAGCCTATGTTCACTATAGATTGCAATCATAGAGAATGCTAAGTGCACCGTGGACTACAAGAGTGCGCCCTGCTAAAATAAAATAAGTGCCCTCTAGTACTGAAGTAAGCATTTCTACTATCTCCTCGAAATTGCTATCCGCGATCCGAACCATTTAACCTGTTAAAAAGATTAACCAAAATTAAGCTATTAATAGACCAATCGAAAGGTTTTGTGCTACATTGTCAAGGCGAGCGTAGCTTCCACTTTGGTGCAGACCCGCACTGCTACGAGAGCGCGTGGCTTCGTCTTTTGCGCCACATTTGCAAGCGCTCGCGCAACTATAGCTTCGTCCGAGTTGGAACACTGTTAAATCTAAGCTATAGCTTTGACAACGTAGGGGGAAACAAATAAATAACTTATAACTTTTGAATCAGATAACGGCTAGTTCTGAAACTTTGGTACCTAGTTTGCTCCTTTTGGGCGAAGCGTTGGGCGATGCGGAGTTTATGTTTGAAGAAAAGAAAGAAAAAGCATGAGCCATTCCACTTTGTGAAGGTAGATGACCAGCGAAGCTGTTAAGCACACGATACACACATGACACAGCATTTTGAACAAAGGTACGAACACATTTATTGTCTTGATCGGTGGTCATCGTCACTAAAGGTACGCACACACGTGTCGAGGGCTATCGCCGCCCCGAGGAGCCGGAAGAAACTAGACACGTGCGACGGGACCGCCATCCGGCGGATGGAAAGGAAACTAGGCACGCAAACGGGGCTTGGAACGACGGCAAAGAGACTCTTAGTTTTTGTTGACGCACACGAAAAATTCATTGAGCTCTAGCCATAACTTAGATTCGTTGTAAAAACAGCAAAATCTGTTTTTAATTTCACAATCATTAAATCGAGCAACTGCTCAATAGTGTGACTGAAGGGCATGTGGGACTCGACCAGAATTTGGAGAAAACTCAGACTGACATGCATTTTAAAAGCACCTGCCCGTCAACGTTACCCCGCAGAGCACTAAGAAAGCCAACTGCTAGGATCTAATGCTCTGGAAATGACGAAACCGAAAATACGTTTAGAGTTGCAAACGAAATCTGCGATGGGCACTGAGCAACAAGTGAGCAGTTGAAACTTCATACTCAGTGTCGTAGACTTTCAGGTTTAAACATCTTTTCGACCTCGTCCTATTCCTCGCCATTCCCCTGCTTAGATGATTGGTTCCCCGAGAGCATTTTTTTTTCGCAGAGCACTCAGGGAACCAATTATCTCAATAAAAAAAGAACGGTTAAAGTACGGTCGGGCTGGTGTAAGTTATACATGATGATTGAAACCTGAGACTGTGGTTTGAAAAACGGAAACTTGTGAAGTAGGTTTTTATTCCTACTCCGCGAGTTTCCGTTTTTCAAACCACAGTCTCGGGTTTCAATCATCATGTACAATTATCTCCGCAGGGCCTCCCACCTTCGCCCGACCTCAACCAATGGCGGCGCTCGCTTCCATACATCGTCATCGCGCGTTCCCTCCGTGTTTTGTGTGTTGCGCTTTGATTGGTGTGGCCTTCCTTTCGTTCCGACGGTCCAAACACGGGGAGAGCTTGCATATCCCCATAGCTATGCAAATAGCTACCCCAAAAAATAAATTGGGGGAAAAAGTTCCTTTCCGTACTGACACTGTGCCTCAGTGTAGATTTGCAAACTTGCCGGCTGTTTATGACCCATTTCAGATTTTTAGGGAAATTTTGTTATCTCTATATGGTCAGGCAATCTGACTAGCTGGAGAAAATCGGACGAAGGGCTGTCTTCACACAGAACACGACTCCGACTTTTGTCGAGCATGATTTCGCGCTCCCATAGCGGACGTTAATCCGCTGTGCGTGCGAGCTTAAAATCGTCTGAGACAAACATCGGAGGGTGTGAGGACGGCCCTTTTACATGACCATTCATATAATTTAAAATATACAAAACAGAAAGCTCAATAAACGCGAGAGTTCACATTCAGCCATTGATACCCAAGTAACGTCTCGTTGTATCGGCTATGTTCATGCAACTGCCATATTCCTTCGCCTCTCGGTTTCGGCCTAAAATGCGCGTGCTTTCCTCTGGCACATCGAGTTGCTCACCGACTGAGTGCTCCCGTTCCCGCATGGTCTGGTCCACGAAGAGCTTGGTCTTTTTGGGCAGACTCCACTTGGCTGGACCAGGAGTCGGCGTGGCCACGGGTTCCTTCTGAAGTTGGGCGCCGCGCTTGAGGATCAGCACCGTCAGGCCGCCGCCTGCGACAGTACATCATCTGTCTTTCGAAAACGCCACGGGGCTTATCGGAGAGCCGCGTGGTACAGTCTATCACTATCTACGAGGACAAATACCGTCCTATATACCGCCTCCCCCTGCCATAAGGACAAATACATCTACAGGCAGGATGATTCAAAAGGAAATCAAAGACAAGTTCGTTTAATCAATCAACCTATATGCCCCCGGGCATGTAATTATGTAAAATCGTTTGAATCTTCTACATATCGACAAACTTCATTGGCGAAAACCAGAAACGTTGCGATTGGTGTGCTCGGTGAAGATCGCAAGCTTTCGTGATCCCCAAGATAAAGGGACTATAGGTGGCCGGAACCAGCGCAACCAACTCCTGGTTAACGTGTCTGGAGTAAGCGGATCGTGTGGCAATTGGAAGTGCAATTTCTGCTCGACTTCATAAGTCATGAATGTTGATATTACAATAAAACGCAGGCGCGAGAGCATGCTGTCAAACTAATATTTGTCAACTCGCAGTCACATGAAAAGCAGGCACTTTTATAAAGCGATACCAAATACTTTACTAGGGGGAATATAGGACACTCCCTGAGCACACATCTAAAAGACGACAACGAAGATCCGCGGAAGCATGCGTGACGGAGGCAGCGGCACGAGCTGTCTCGTGAACTGTTGCCTCCTCTATAAGAAACAACAGTTATGGTGGCGTCACGGATGCGTGGACACTTAGTGAGATTGATCTATTCACTTTTTTACGTCTGACCGTCGATACCGAGAGGCCGAGCAATACTGAAACAGGATGACAAATCCAGCCGCAGAAGGTGCGGCCAAGAACTCTACGATGGCTCCTGAAGGGGCCTCAGTGATAAAACGAAGCGGCAAAGTAAGTAGAGGACACATAAAAATGGCATATTAGTTATTTGGCAGAGAAACGTCTGTGAATAGGCGGCGTGTTCTGTTTTTTTAGAAGCAGCGGGAGCCCTTGCAGTGCCAACGTGGCCCTGCAGGTTGCAGGAAGAATAGGGTCACGTAACAGCAGAAGGAACTGGTGGACGCGGCATGTCCCTACACTGCAAGCTGCACCGACCTCATCATGCGTGTTGGCTGCCGCTACACTTGTAAGAGGTTGTACACGCTGTCAAGCTACTTTACTAAGCGGAGTCTTTACTGGACTGACCTTCCCCACGAGGCGTGCTTACCTGTGCCCACGAGCACCAGGGCGTTCTCCTCTCTGCCGAGGCGGCCGAAGCGCATGGCGGACACGTCGTCGTCCGTGTCCAGGGAGTCGACGGCCGCCCCGTCGCCGCTTCGGTGCAGGGCCACGGTCCGCCCGCGGAGGGCCACGGCCAGCAGGGACACGCCGGGACGGCACACGGGCGACACGCACAGAGGCTGCCCGGACAGCGGCACGCTCCACAGTCGTTGGCCCTGCGGCACGTCGACAGCCCCCACATCCTAAAGCCGCGGTCACATCGTGCAAAAGACAATCTGCAGACAACGTCTGAAGCGTGTTTCTTCCTTGTATGGACGGTCACATCGGTCATACACAAATTGTCCGCAGACATGTGTGAAGCGTAAACATGTGCATGAAGGCTTGGAACATGCCTTAGTCCTGTTCGCAGATAATCATGTCATCATGTCTGCAAAGCGTTTGGGAGAACCAACGGCTGCAATATATGGAGGGAGCAATTCTAAACGAATTACGAGGCTGCACATGTTCTTAAACGAAAAAACAAAATTAAAAAAATGAGAAAAAACGACAACACATTTTTTCATGCTGAATGCCACAGCGCAGACTATTTTTTGGTTGCCTAAACATACGTTTACCCTCGTAATTCACTGCAGATTGCAGTGATTGCCTCTCGCAAGTGCTCTGCGGGAGAGTAGGCGCTCCGGGTTATTTTGAGTGCATACGTTGCTACGACAAGACTTCGCATTGTTCCAGAGCACGACACGCCTCGCCGAGCAAAAGAGGTTGGCCGGTCTTGCGCATTAAACAGGAATCGTTTGGCTTGTAGTCTAATCCTGCTTGTACCATGTTGCCATAGAATTTTAAGCGCACGGGTTTCGCGCTCTGCCATTAACACCCAAAGTGATCATGTTCCAAGGGCCGATCATGGGCACAGCTTTCTACTGGTATCATGTGTAATGCCCTCATAGCCCTGGGTACCATTGTGCAATGCTCTGAGCTGTGAGATTGCCTCGTCCTCCCTTGCTAGCCCTTTCTACGGAGGTTCTCAGAATGCCGATTCACGGATGTCCTTTAGGCGTACACAGGGGAAAGATTTGTGTCGCCAGGTTTACCAACCGTGTGATATATATCGGTGATCTGGTTCTTTGTGAAGCCCAATCTGGCGCTATCGTGGTTGCACCACCATTTGAGTTCCACAATAGAAAAAGTAGACACCTCCGCGATAAGTGCTCCACAGGAACATGAAGACCATGCTGCTTGGTACTACACGGCCATCATCCACCAGTCTTTACCAAGAGTCAATGAACTAACACTTGGAGGGTACCGCGACGCACCTTAATGGAGTAAGCCCTGAGGACGTCGTCGGTGCACGCAACGACCAGCTGGCCTTCCAGGTGACATAGCCCAACGGCGGCAGCGCCAGGCTCTGCCAGAAGTTTGGCCGCCTTGTGGCCCCTGTAACGAGGAAATGATGTAACACATTGAACGTGGAAAAGCACACGATTCTGCACGAGCACTTAAAACAGCACATCTGATTTTCCTTTCTCAGAGAAGAATGCTTGTTTTTAAGGTTCGGCGTGTCCTCAGTGCTAAACACATGCTGTTAAGCTGTGTTTATTGTGATGACTTTCTGCAGTGGAACTTACAGAGATTGTGGGTACTTAAATGCGTCTCACGGCAGACATTTATGTCGCAGGCGCGCTGCTCATACATCATACAAAAGACTGCAAACACGAGTCACCGCAATATCCGTGGTTCGAATGCCACGTGCCAAGTTTCACCTTGAACTCATTGCCACGCGGCACTCGAAGCACGGATCTCGCGGTGACTCGCGTTCGAATCTCTATGCAGACCGTCTTTTGTATGATGCATAAGCAGTGCGAACCCGGCTTATGCCTGATTCACATGGTGCGAATAGGCCTGCGATTTCGCAATTTCGACGCCGTTCTTGCGGCACAACGCAGTTGCGGTGCGAATTCGACAAATTCGCAACTCCGCATTTTGCCAAACTTTCTTTGCGAACGGCCGCTTTTGCGAAGGGCACGGACAGCCAATCAAACGCGGCTCGTGAAAGACGTCACGGTGGTCATAGCAACGTGGGAATCAAAAATACGAAAAATGCGTCACCTACGTCGTCGTCTTCGAAATTCGCTGCTGGGGTGGGGCGGCGGATGTGCTTCTTCCATGTGAATATTTTTCGCCGGGGGATGTAAGCTTCAGTACGGCATTAAAACAAACTGGCGTTTGCGTACCACGAGAGGGTTGTGGTTGCTTCCTTTGTAAAATTGCAGGCGATAACAATTGACGCTTCTGTTCGATCACTTTGCGTAAGGGACTCGTGGCATAGAAAAAAGACCCTTTCTTCAAATCTGTTTGCAGATGACGCGAAGGTCTGTCTAGAAACTGAGAAACGCTGAACAGAACCTTGTTATTAAAGCCATTTGATAGAAATCGAGCTTCAGATTTTTACGTATAGTGAAAATAACTAATTGATATGTAAACGCGCTGGACGCGTGCTACGCGAGCGACACGCGTGTAAAATGGCTTTAATTACAAAGTGCCGATCAGCGATTCTCTGTTTCTGGACAGACCTTCGTGTCAGATCTCCAAACAGATTTCAAGAAAGGGTCTTTCTACTATTCAATGAGTCCCCTACGCAAATGTCACACGTGCCACGCGTGACATTTGTCATAGAAATCTTGTGACAATTTGGTTTTGTGCATAGTTTGCGATTATTTCACCAACATGATTGTTTTGGCTTTTTTTTTTGCATCTGAAAACCTGTGGTTTTTTTATTTATGTCGTTTCCTTTAACTTCAGTGTTTTTGTCATGTTCGCAATCGCTAATATTGTTTTGAATTTAAAAAAAAGCTTAATATTAACGTTAGCTTGTTCATGCTGACCTACACTGAGGAAGTACAGAATGTGTTTTGCACGTCCAGCGTGTCGTTCATTTCATGAAAGTCGGCCGATAAAACGAATTCTGTGTTTGGTAAAGACCCGATTGGGCAGCGTAGGTTCGACGAAAACAGTAAAATAGCACCTTACCCTGTGGGGAATCAGCCAGTACTCTGTCGATCTACTTTGGGCTATACCTGCCACAAAAAGTGTCCGCCAGTTTGTCCGTAAAAGGGGCAAAGACCACAACCAATTTTCTACAAAAAAAAATTGACTGATTTGCAGGCAACAGGTCCGGGGTGGAAATGAACTAGAGAGATGACATGATGCAGGGGTGATTCAGAAACCAATTTTTTTATTACTGGCTTTAAATGTTGAAAGATAACAACTAACGAAAGACAAAAAAGATGCAATTACAAAAGAAAAAAAAAAATCAAACAGGCTCACCTTTTTGGCAGACATCAAATATGAATAAAGAGGAACATAACACGTTGCTGGAGTCATGGGGTGCACCGGCGCCAAAAGGCAAATATTTGCATTGTGCGCCGGTGTTGCAAGGCCGCCCACTCATCTACGCACGCCACCGACGATCCGAGTACCCCTTGGCAATGGCCAGACGAAATCGACCCCTACGTGACCCGGAAGCTACAACGCAAGGCACGACGAGAAGGAAACTCGCCGTGCCTTCTGTTATAGTTTCGTCGTAACCACATAACCCCCTACAGGCCACCCCACACTGCAGAGAGGGCAGATGCTACACTTCTTCGGCGTGTACAAACACACTCCCTCTCAACACTACACTACCTCCAGCACGTTGCAGATTTACCTGAACCACCTAAATGCACATACTTCCGGAGACTACTCAAATAACTCTCACACACCAAGTTAAAAGGAAGCTGAAGCGGTTTTGTATTTGAGGAAACAGACTTAAGTCGGCTTCATTTCACCTCCAGGATCTCGAATATCGAAATTATTTTTTTTATAATTTGGGGCATGGAGGTTGCAGAAAATCATTTTCAGAGTACCACCGAAGGCCCTCCTTCCAGGAGCGTGTCGCCATAAAAGGAGTTCTCGCAATCTTCCTTCCAGCAGCGTCCACCACAGCTATGCACGCGTACTCTTGCTATTTTTTTTTTAAGAAGGGCATAAAAAGGTGTCAACACTTGTGCCAGTACGGGGGATTACACCTGCCAAGCTAGGGATTGCATGCGCGGCCCTCGAGTGACACGAGCTTTGCGGCCGAAAGGCCCTCTTATGACGCCACGACGGGTCGGGTGTTTTTCGTGTTTTCTCGCGTTAAGTTACATCTTCGGGGAAAACGAACGCGATATTCATATCCACGGGATAAAACTACGCTAGAATCAAGCTCTATCTCATTTTTTTTAAAGAAGTGTTCCAGCTTCCCTTTAAGGACTGCGCCTCAGCTCAGGATCTTGCAGAACGTGCACTGAAAACACTCGTCCCACTTATCCAACCAAGGATCTCAGAGAACTGTGTCACTCCTCCACGGGCGGCAGAGTATAAATTACGTCCACCCCTAGTTAAGCACATTAATAGCGTACATGAACAGGGAGAGTCCCTAATTTCATCCCCCTCCAGTAGCACCGGTCTTGGTACAATACAAATGTTTCACTTTCTCTGTTCAAAGTCCTAGTGGGCCTCACACGGAAGCCGTCTCTCACCAGAGCGCCCGTTCAAACGTAGCGAACTCGCAGCGGCAGAATATTGTTGTAATGGTGGCCTCAGCTCCCTGTTCCACCGGAAATAGGTCAGACGATCCTCACACACAAAAACTTGAAAACTTCGCGATTTGTCACCATACCGCTGACACTACTTAGGATTTCAGTCCAGCGCGGTTCCTTCGTCATGACACTGCAGCTTCCTTTACCAAGTACCTGCGGTACAGGTCTCTCACTGCGGTGGCCACTATGTTGCATTTTCGGAGAGATTGGTCGACGTGCCCCGATCTCAGCCTCGGTAGGTGGAGCAACGCGTTTGTCTGTTGAGAGACCTCCTTGCACCACTGGCCATCAACGATGTTGCCGAAGTGGTCGACTTCAATCAGCATTGGCATTTAGCATGTGCAACTTGTCGTCTTGTAGGTAGTTGTGCAGTACACAAGCTGCGCGGACGACTCCAGTGGCGTGGTCTGGGAGGAGGTCGATTGGCCTGCGAAAGATGCAAAATCTAGTAGCCAAAATTTCGAATGCGTTCTGGACGCACCTTCTGGAAATGGGACAAAGACAACACTGTGATTTTTGTTATTATAATGCAAGTGCAACAATTCTAAAGGTTACCTCGCTCTACACAGTCGATAGTTGAATATTTTTAGATAATCGCTGAGGTATCAACCAGGACAGGGCCTCAGAAAGTCCGACCTCAGTTGAAATGCCTCGTCTCCAACGAAGACGGCCGCGGCGATAACATGGGAAGATGGCAGCAGATTTGGTGGTGGACAATTCAAGGCAGCTTGACTGAGGCACTGTCCTATCCTTGATGCCTTGAAGACGCCACCATCACTTTGGTGGCCATACGCTCCAGCGTCTGTGGCCATAAACCTCGACTTGCTGTCCACGACGGCCATCAGCACTACAGAGTAGGTTACCCTGAAAAGCCGAATGTTACGTCACTTCATGCGCTCTTCCAAAACATGATATGTGTTAAAGTAAATTTGTAGACCCATAAACAGCACCTTGTAGTTATAGTACAGGCTTCAAGAATCGGCAAGGGCTTCGATATGTCCGTGTTTTCCGTCAACGTTCCCCACACAATGAGGAAAATTCCGCCCTGTCTCAAAACCCTTGGCAATTTCCCTTGGTCTGTGATTCTTGATGGGAGCTAGAAGTACAGCACAAAGTTCACACATGGTTTTACGTTGTTATTTAAAAGCCGTTCATGTAATCTTTACCTATAGTAATACTGGTAATAAATGCATCCTCAAATATGAGAAATACTTGTTGACGTTTAACAATTGCGAATAATTTTTTAACTGGATCTGAAAAGCTGTGTGTCTGTCTTTTTTTTTCTCCCTCGTTCCTTTTTTTCTACGTTCAGCTGGAAACTTTCAGAAGCATGTTTAGCCAACTAGCCCAGCTCCAGGCACACACCACTTACTTTTGTAAGCTATCATATTATGCCCAAGTCAGGCCGGTGTCAGACTGCTTATACAAAAGACAAAAAACAGTCTGCAGACATCGATCGAACGCGACTCACTGACGCATCTGTGTTTCATAAGCCGCGTGACAGGCTGCTCCTTTCATTGGTTGCCGTGCGACATAAAAAAGCAGGGATGCTGCGGTGCCTCAAATTACTATTTGTCTGCAAACTGTATTCGTAGGATGCGTAATGTGTGACCCCGTCTTTCGAAGGTGGCGCAGTAATAGCATTGGGGCCCTCAACACCCTCAGGTCTGCAGCCCTCTCTTCCCAAGTTCGTCCCTAGAATCATAAATCAATGGCTCTCTGTTGTGTAAACTTTTTGAGAAACCATTTTTGACAGTACAGCTTTCAACATGATTCATTTAGATATTTCGGCTGCGAATAGTTAGGAGCAGCTGCAAAGGACGAGTTAGCTGCAGTGATTTGTACACCCGACTCCCATAATTATCTCCAGGTGGGGTGTGACACCCCCCCCCCCCCCAGGATGTCTTAAGCAATGTATATACACCTAAAGCCAGCCCCTTCTAACACCCCCTTATTTATCTCCAGGTTGGGGGCGACACCCCTCAGAATTTCTTGACCAATGCATCTAGACCTAAGGCCACCCCCTCCCAACAGCCCCCCCCCCCCCCCCCCCGAATAATTGCAACACCCCCTGATTTAGAATTCTGAATGATTACGTGGTTTGGTAGTGTGTAGAAAGAGTACACCGGGGCAGGGGGGGGGGGGGGGGGGGGACTTGAATTCATCAATTTCCCAAGACCACCACTGTGAGTCTTGTTGTTCGTCATGATCTACATCTTTAAAGGCGGTATTTAGTGGACGCCGTATTGGCGCGCATTGTTCGCAGCTAGAGCTCAAAAAGAATTGCTACGTACTGCTGGCAAAGATAAACAATCTTGACGGTGTGAAATATACGTTGCAGAAGCGTTGTGCAAATTCACTAACAGCACGTGCTCTCAACAGCAACCGGCGCAAGCTATGGCCCCCAGTGAATACCACACGACCGGAATACCACCTCCATTTTCAAGTGTTTTTTTCATTACGAGACGCCAGCGACTCTTTCACAGCATGCATGCGACACTAAGGATACGGTTGGTTTTGGATGAGGCGCGTTTTTATTGGCTGTCTTTTCGTACCGTCGCAGCGGCGCTGGTGACGTCTCGAAAGATGTTTGGCAATTGACGCAGCTCCGATTATTTCATAATCGCATTGAACCTGCCTGTTTGCCGCAACAACGCCGTCGCAACTGCGAAATCGCAACTAAAATCGCTCCATGTGAAACCGTCCTCTTTTCTACAAGTTACCAAAAACGAAATCAGATTTCTTTGCTTACCTTCATGTGTTTTGGGCGAAGCACCTTTCATATAAGCGGACATCTCTCATGCCCGATGGATGCCCCTGTTGACACACCAACCTTGAATTGCAGTGCAAGATCCTGCATTGACGTTGCCGATGACAGGTACCTGAATAAAAACAAAACATTGCTGTGTACATCAATGTCTGGAAGCCGAGAAACTAGTAATGAGTTCGCCATATAAACCAGTTTAATTGCACCTCGTATTCACTCCAAACAGTGAAGTTTAAAGAGAATACCATTTTACCTCAAAGTGATAGCAAGCCGCACCCGCGACGAAATGGGCTCTCTGACGACATATTGCTTCGTAAGCTTTGTTTCCAGGCGAGTGTGGAGTCTTTCAAAGGCTTTCCGCATTATCCGGTAATATCTTCGAAATTGCTCCGGGTCGCTGTGCAGTATAAAGAGGGTCTGCAGAGAAAAAGTATTCCAGAAACCTGCTCGCAGAAAAGCACAAGTCGACTTACCAATGAGTAAAACTCCGATTTTTTGGCTCTGTTTTGCCAGCACGGCCTGACCCGCCATCACCGCGGGCTGCCGTCTAGGAGCAGGAGTTTCTTTTCCGCAGAAGTAGGTATTCCTTTTTACAGAGCAGTCTGAACTCGTCGTCATCAGCGGCCATTATGCTCTATGAAAGTTAAGACGCGCTGCTACTTGCCATCTTTTAATATGGAACATCGTCCACGTGACGAAGCCACCGGGACAACTGTTCGCCTTGCGCGACATGCCAAGCAACGCAACAACTAGCTTGCTCAAGCAGTTATGAGCTGTGACTCTCCCGGTGTCCTTGTCGCGTTCGTCGTACTCGTTGTTTTCGTCGTTTTCGTTGATGCGAATGCAGTCGATGCAAACGTCTGAATCGGCCCTAAATATAAGTAACGGCGTACTTTTTACCAGAAGCTAATAAATAAATCTGAAAATTTTATAATTTTGTTAAATATCGAAATTAGTATCGCCAAACGAATTCAAGGGTTCCAACCATGTGCTTCGCAAGTGCGAAAAATCGCATATGTTCTCAATCAATGTGAAAGGAAACGCGAAATTTCGCATGTGCGGTTCATCGCTTCACCGATTTCGCAGGAGAAAATCGCACCATGTGAATCAGGCTTTAAAGCGTCAGTCGCACTGCTCATACATCGGACATGGCTCAAGCATGTTCACAGCATGTTTGCTTCATACATATATGTAGTATGTTTCGCACATGCCTGCAGACATTTTTCGCATGACCAATATGACCGTCATACAAGGAAGAAATAAGTCTCGGGCAGTGCCATGCAGACTGTCTTCTGTATAACGTGTTACCAGTGTGACATGGGCCTAAGACTATGCCACCATAATATCTCGTCATCAATATCCCCAAAATCCTCCCCCCAAAAAAAGAGAGAGAGAGAGGGGGTGACAAGTGCACTCCCCTTCCCCCCCCCCCCCTCTTCCCCCTCCTGCACTCCCCTCCCGACGCCCCTGCTATTAGGTGAAAGAAAACTATGTTCGTGAGCCCTGCACTACTGGTGTGGATTTTCTCTGGTCACCCGAAAGCTTTCTTTGTTATGTCTGCAGGTAAAATTCATTGTTCGTCCTATTAGTGAGACGAAGCCGTCGGCACTCCTAAGGGGTTCTTGCACACTGCAACCATGCGTGAATGCATACAGGGACATACTCTTTCTCCAGACATTCAGTGCCTTTGCATCTAAGACTGAGCACCTAAGAAGTCTTCACTATACTAACTCGTATTTATTCTGTTGCTCTCACGTGTTTAATTTTTGAGCTATAGGAACCAGTTGGGGGAGGCTTCGATGGCCTGCCGGGCTTGACCAATACCACCTAAAAGACAAGGCCTGCGCATATGAGGTCATTGTTGGTGGATCTCCGACCCACTTCAATCGGACAACGTGCTGAAACTCGACGAGAGATGCCGCAAAAGCGGCGGACCCGTCCGTCTTGGCATCGCCGCGTTTTAGCGTCGTGCTCGTTGTTTTCGCTGCGAGACGAACGGACGGTGAGGCTGACGCCAGCTAGGCGGCGTGCGTGGATATACTGTATCTTAAACAAATGTTAAGAAAAAAAAACTGGCTAGGTGGCGCAAGTGACCGCCCGATTCAAAGGGTTCAGACTCATCCTTCGATCCATCCAGCGATGACGTTTGACGGGGAGGAAAGCAGCTCGTCAAGGTGGTATCGGATGAACGCACCTCTTGATGATGTAGAGCCTGGCGTCCCTGCAGGCGACCGCCACATGGTAGTCCACGTCAAAGAGGCCCTGGCCGTCCAAGAACGTCGGTGCACTGGCCACCTGGACCTGATGAATGGGGAGAACGTCTCTCTGTCCCTCGTGGTAATCGACGTCATGCATCGCGGTCCTTGGTTGTTACTGCGTGTACTTTGGATACATGATTTGCACGTCCTAATCTCCGTTCCCCGAGGGTGGCTGGGGACGGGCGTTTGCCTCGAACATTCCCGTAGATGAGATGACGACTTTGAGAGTTAGGTATTTGTAAAATAGAAAATATATTACAGGGGGGCTCTAGGAAACGACCACTCCACGTCACCTCGCTACTAACGTTAACGCTTAGGTACACCCCCTTGTTGAGAAGCAGGCGGGTATGGGAACTTTTGTGTTGACGCTGAATTGAAATAAAGTAACCGCGTGGTGCTAACACACACACACACACACACACACACACACACACACACACACACACACACACACACACACACACGCACACGCACACGCACGCACGCACGCACGCACGCACGCACACACACACACACACACACACTCTCTCTCTCTCTCCAAGAGTACTTTCCTAAGTTGAATGGAGATACCACAAATATTACCAGGGATGTAAATTTCAGCGTGTATGTACATTTCTGATAAGAACAAAAAGAGAAAAGAAAACTTACATAGCAAAAGCAGTAGTTTAATCGGATTAGCCTCCGACACAGGAGACATCGCCAGTAGTGCTGGGTTGGCAGGTATGAGAAAACATTACAATCAGTAGTTTCTTTGAAGCAGCTTCGCGTGCACTTCGGTCCGCGTACACTTCTCCCCACGAGATAAACAAATAATAATAAATAATAAATTTCTATTTCCATCGATTATGATGGTGGAAGGCGAACCTTTTTAAATATGACAACTGTTGTATTATTTTCTCAGTCCGGCCAACTCGACATCACTGATGGTGTCTCCTGTATGGGAAACGAGGCATCTGATTAAACTGTTATTTTTGTTATGTAAGGTAGATATAGTTTGTTTTATTATTTTGAGTCTCGGCTTTTATGAAATGTTGTATGCATATTTACCACGCAACCCCCCCCCCCCCCCCCCCCCCACCAAAAAAAAAAAAAAAAAAAAATAGCGTGCTTACCGCGGCGAGGATGGTAAAGGCGTCCGGCTCCAACACGTAGACGCGTCCGTCTTCGGTGGCCAGGAGCAGGCAGCTTGGGGAGTCCTCTTCGGCCATACTCTTCTTGAGCGTGCTCAGCGCCGTCACCACCGTCTGGGGGTACACGGAGCATTACCCATCGAGGCCGCGACGACACATATCGTGAGAAAATGAAGAAACGTCGGTGCATGATCCGTAGCGAAACAGCGAAAATTGAATGTACAAACAGTGCGCGGAACAGTCAAACTTAAAACTAATATATATTTTTTTTATTATTCATGACATCGCTGAACCAAGACTTCATGGAGCGCAGAAACGAATCCAGATCTCCGTTTTTTTTTTGTTGTTTTTTTTTTTTGGGGGGGGGGGGGGGGGGGAGGAGGGAAATTTAAAGTAGCATAACAGGACTCCGGTTGCGCCTTTTGTTTTAGCCGCCGCAGAACCACACTGCGCCGACTGCGTCTAGATGTGCGCCGCTGCGCCGACTTATTGGCTCCAAACCGTACTTTGAAACTGACGCCGCGGAGTTCAGTCTTTGTTGAAACGACGGAGTGGTTCTCCAAGTTCAGAGAAGTGTGCCTGCTAGGGTGCAACCTACCCTATTTCAAAGAACGAACGCTTATTCGCAGCATATTCGCTCCCTGAAGCGCAGCCTTAACAAAAGCGATTCTTGTTCTGTTTTACAGTGCAACATTAAAGCACACAATCTCAAAATGTAGTCCGCCCGTCCGTGCATTTCCCGCTAAATTTAGCGGGGAAACTGATGTCACGTGACCTATACAGGATTTCAGTTTCTCCGCCAAATTTAGAGGGACATTTGATGTCACGTGACCTGACATCACGAAATCCCTACAGAACAATTCAGTTTCTCCACTAAATTTAGCGGAAAAGTTGCCAACACGTGACGTATACGCCATATCAGTTCCCACGCTAAATTTGGTGAGAAAATTGGTGTCTCGTAACAGGCACGTAGCCAGGATTTTGTTTCGGGGGGGGGGGGGGGGGGGAGGGGGGGGGAGGGGGAGGGGGACAAGAGGTCCCAGCAAAATGGAAGATTTCGGGGGGAGGGGGGCAACAATTACCATAAACTTGCCTGACCTAAAAGTGAGTAACTTTTCGTTCAGACAAGCGTATTACTATCTTTTGTAACAAACTACTAGTTACCCTGCACTAGTTGTACTGTATTATTGCTCCTCTGCAGACTAAGGTCACTTTCTCAGTGTCAGTCCTACCTCTCGCTGTATAAACATTCACAACGTCCCATTTGCTTTTCTTTGTGTATTTGTGTTTGCTTTTTTAAACATTGGTGAAGGAGGCTGCTCAGAATGTACAACTGAAATGAAGTAACTAGCAAAGCGCACATGAAGGCTCCCTAGAAGTAACGCTTCGGGTGCCCACACCTGCTTTTTGAGCGGAAAATCCCGGTTCGCCTGGACGAAAGCTTCCCTCTCATCCGGGTCCAGCATTAGGAACCTGGAGTGAGATAGTAATCGAGTTATTCGGTATTTGGGAGCCTGCGAGACGATATGGCTTTGCCCGAGCGCCTCCCGGACTTACCTTTGGGACCGTGCCGTCAGGTTGGGCAGCCCCACCTGAGACCTGCGAGAGACGAGATGTCTTCACTTTTCATTTAGGGCGGTTTTATTATGACTATGAATATCTAGTAGAAAAAAAATATTCTCTTTCCATTTTTCTCAAAAGAAGATAGGTTGGAAATAGTGCTATTGACTCGGCTCAGCTGTTCCGTAAAATCAATTTTCATGTCAATTTTCGCTCTACCAGATTAAAAAAAGAAAAAAAAAAAAACGTTCATTATGCAACATTTCACTCCTTCTCGAATCCAGTCGCTTTATAACAGTGTCGCCACTCCGGATCTCGACATCTGTGCATCGGCCTCTGAGTTTTGCCGCCTGTTGAGTAATTCGTTTTTACTAACTTATTTTAATTTCTCTGTTTTGTATTATTTGTGTGTTAGTGTTTCTTGAGTGTCCCAAATAATTTACAAGTTTTTTACACCGCTAAAATAAATTACGTATTGCCGAACGCTCATTCTTTGCTCAAAGGTAGCGCTAGCGGTCCGTACCAGTTGCCAAAGTTTCAGCACTAACCGTCATAATATTTAAAGGTTATAAGTGATTCTTTGAAATCTTCAATGGAAAAATGGCGGGCGACGGAGCTCTCGAATACATAGAGCTCTATGGGCGCCAGAAACCGAAAACGGGCAAAGATGGGCCCTATTTTTTACAGCGGAGCTGTTAAGGGGTACTTTCCCCAGGGTCGTGTCTCCCGCAAAGAAAGGAAGACACCGAACTGTGAACACCTACCGCCATCTATGAGCGACGGCGGCAAGCCACGTATCTGGTCGCCGCCGTCGCTCATAGATGGCGGCAGCCTTTACACTCTGACTTGCCGACTTGCGGCCGGCCATTACTTTCCATTGTACAGCTCCGCTGGTCTTTCTTCTTCACCAGAGGGGAAACGCTGAAAGTTTTTAGAGCGCAGCTCTTAGGGGCCCGTTCCCGGCTTGAGCGGCGTCGGCGTCGGCGTAACCAAGGTCACCCCAATGTCACGCGACCCCCAAAGGTCATCCCAAGGTCACGTGACCCCCAAGGTCACGTGCCCCTGGAGAAGGGGTCACGTGACCTTGGGTGTCACTTTGGGTGTCAAGTGACCCCCAAGGTCACGTGACCCCCCCGAGGTCACGTGACCACCCCCAGGGACACGTGACCCCCCGCCGAGGCCACGTGACCTCCCCGATGACGTCATCGTCACTGATGACGTCAGCAGCATCCGCATCGTCATCGTCATCATCACTGATGACGTCATCAGTGACGTCCTGATGACCTCACCGGCATCCGCGTCGTCATCGTCATCATCACTGATGACGTCATCAGTGACGTCACTGATGACGTCATCGGCATCCGCATCGTCATCGTCATCATCACGGATGACGTCACCAGTGACGTCACTGATGACGTCACCGACATCCGCATCGTCATCATCGCTAATGACGTCATCGAAGTCCGCATCGTCCTCACCACTGATGACATCATCGGCATCGTCACGTGACCCCCAAGGTCACGTGACCCCCCAGGTCACTTCAACCCCCCCCAGTACCCTTTCCTCCTCGTCCTCAAGAGCTGCGCTCTAATTCGGTGTTACAGGGAGTTGTGAACGGTTTTCACTTTTTTCATTAAAAATTTCGGAAAATCACTTACAATCAAGGTGTCATATATAATTTTGTATCTGTCCGTCCCATTTTGCTCCCTCGCTCCAGGGTGTTGTGTTCAGTCAGTTCGGGTTCGATCTAACTTTCTTCCCTCATTCGCGTTGTTCCTTCTATGCTAGCCATCTGTGGCAGTGTCTCCCGAACGGCTGCGACGCTGCCGAACGGCACGCGCCAAGAGCGCGCGCTCTGCTCTTTGCTTGTTTGTTTTCTTTTCTTTATCTGCTTCTAAAATTAAAGACAGTTCTATGACGTAAATCCTACTCGGCTGGTCGCTGCCTAGGACGTCTCCACACAGGGTTACCATGTCAATCACTTTGCCCATGCGCCAGATTACAGTCGCCATTGCTGACCTTCTCGAAGCCTTACCGAGATACCGCGCCACTGAAACGGGCGTTCAGTGGACAAAGGCCAATGCTGACGTCGACGCAATATAATCTAAGATGGCAGTAACCTGGCCTGCTATGATAACGATGAAGTGAAGTAAACGGAATAAGAGGAAGCAAAAACTGGAGGTCGGTTATGGCGGCACCCATGCACAGCTGCTGCAAAGCGTCTATAACTTTTGTATACGATCGGCTAGTTCTGATACTTCGGCATCTGCGTCGAAAAAACAACAAAGACATTTAGTTTTTTTTTTGTGAACATTGTATACCTATTTCTATTTCGTACTTACTGTGTTATTTCGGAGGTGTGCACATCAAATGTCATTGTGGTTGTTTTCGTGCACTTTCACGATTATTCCTATTAGATTATTATTATTATTAATATTATTATTATTAGTGTTTTTGCTATTCTGTTTTTTTTTTAAACTGTTTTCAACCTGGCTTTGGCAGATTTACTTTTGTCTGAAAGGCGGTTACTGTTTTTGTTCTCGGACATTCTTCCACAATTGTCTTCATAACTTTTAATTGGGCGGCGTCACACAAGCCATTGTTGTCTTTGATTGACCCCGCAGTCCTGTATACCTTTGTGAATGTTCTTGGATACAAATGACTATGACTATTATTATTAATATTATTACTATTATTTTTATAATTACTAAAGTATTAATATTAATATTATTATAATTTTTATTTCATTATTATTATTAAATTATTCGAATCGGTGTCTGGTTGAAACAACACCGCCAACGTTGACTCCGGCTAATATTTCCAGATTTTCCGTATCCGGTAATGTTTCAGGGTTGGCCAGATTCGGTTAGGTTTCCGAATGGACAGATCTGGTAAGTTTTCCGGGTGGGCCAGATCTTGTAAGGTTACCGAGTTGGCCAGTTCCGGTAAGCTTTCCGGATTGACCAGGTACGTCCGGTTTTACTTTTCGTTTAGTCAAAATTGAGATTGCTTCCGGTTATCCACCCTCGTTTTTGGTATACCTCCCCAATCCTTTTACACCTCGCCACAAACCACGGCAACCCAACCTTACATTGTAAGTGGAATTCATGACGCCAGGTTCAGTTTCACGTGCGACAACTGTTAGGTGTGCATCGACTATATGCAACAAGGGGGGCGGCGTACCTAGCGGCTTCGAGGGCCTCTTTGAGCGCTTCCACGTCCACGGTGTCCTGGGAAACAGGGAGAAGAAAGCAGTGGGCTCGGACGGCTTCTTACCAGGAAAAAGCGGATGCAACGAATAACAGCAGCTAGCAATACGTGTAGAAATTAGGGCAGAGGAGGAGAAGAGAGCGTGCGGGGATATTATAACGCCGAGCTAGAGGGCCTTTCGTGCGGTATATTTCAAAGTGAAAAAAAAAAAAGACAAAAGAGTTAGGTAATTCTAATTTCGATGCTCGGCTGTCCATGTCATGAATCGTTGGGCTCTTCATAAGTTTAGATGGGCGTGCAGCGAAAGTGATCACTTAGGCACAAAATACCATAGAGTCCCTTGATGCGAACATTCAACCTGCTCAATATGAGAGTTATCCCAGTTTTCGGAGAGCGCAATGTCCGGAACAACGCGTAAGTGCAAACATGTCAAACGTGCATTTCAGTTAGTGGATCTGATTGCCGGATCCTTGTTGGCCTTGACATAGCCTGCGACTAGCGGAAGGTCAACGCACCTTGACCGCCCAGGCATCCATCTCGGCCGCGTGGGGCGCGACGCCGGGGAGACTGAACTTGTAGAAGGGGCGCAGGTTCTTGTAGACGTACAGGCACGGCCCAGAGGCCACGGCCACGGCTGCAACGAGCGTGCACGCACGTCCGACTTTGACACGTCATGGCCAGATTTGCTATGGTATGTCTTCGAAAAGACGTGACACCCGGACACCTTATGGCGCATACGAAGTGTGTGAAGTAGACTCATTAAACAGAGTCTAACCGTTAAGACGACTGCCATTTTTAACATTTGAATTGTCATCCCATCTGAGAGTAATTTACGACCCAGTTTCCTACAAGGCAATCGGAAATTAAGTATGTAAGATGATTGCCTATTGGACGTCGTAGAGATCTTTTTAGACTATTTGTTTTATACATTATGATTCTACTGACCGCTTGTTTCGATTTGTACTTTTGGGAGTCAAAAATCGTTTATTCTAACTTTACCATTTTACCAGCAGGTATAATTTTGTAAACGCTTTCCTGTCTCGTAAACGTACAGGAAGAGGTCTGCCAACATTAAGTCAACCAAGACAAAGATGTAAGAATGTGACAGTCTACTGAAGTATATTAAGTGATGTTAGGTTGTTACGTATTTTGTCGACACCCAGGAAGGCCTGCACTTGAGTAAAATACAGTTTCGTGTAAAGCCGCGGTCCCACTGATCATATCATCGTACAAGAGACGCGGTGTTCGCTGAAAACAGGATGACAGAACTTTATCTGCGGACGTACGCCCCAAGCATCGTAGAAGCGCTTCATACATTCAAACATGTCGGCAGACTGTTTTTTATGGTGTGTTTTAGCAGTGTGACGGTGACTTTAGTTATCAGATAAGGCACTGCGTAAAGAAATGTTCGAAGGGCTTTGGAGGTACCTGAGGCTCTGGGTCCTGAGCTGCCCATGTAGAAGGCCACCAGGCCCGAGGGCAGGTCCACGATGGTCTGCTCAGATTGCAGCCTGCCGCCTGCACAGGGTTCGCGGAAAAATGGGCGCGGGAACCTACCTAGATGGCGCGTAAATTGCGGCCGATCCGCCAGCTAGATGCTCGCTTTAGTACGTAGGGCTGCACGCTTGTGCGTGTGTGTGTGTCCCGACCGAGGCAGACACTATGCCATTGCTGAGTTGCCATTGCAGATATTGGATCTTCAGTTTGAACGTTGATGTGACCAGTACGTTTAAAAACGCACTTTCAAAATAGAAAAACAACTCCCGCACCCGCAAGAAAAGGCAAAACAGCCGAATCGCTTTTTGTTTTGTGTGTGCATTTGACGGTCTATTTTACAACCATGTGTACATGTCCGCTCGTCACATTCATTTATAAATACCTTATTACCGGTAATAATATCTCTACTTTATATAGGGTTCCGTGTTTTCGGGGCTTATTTTTCGTCGATTTCGGGGGTGTTTGTTCGGGGTTTATTTTCCCAACAGATTTGGTGTTTTTCGATGTCAATTTTCGACATCGGACAAGAAATCGGTGTTCACTGGGCTTTGTGTTGAAGAAACAGGACTCGGACATAGCATTCCATAACCTCCAAAGAACATGCTCATGCCCAGAATGCTTGGACAATGTCCTGGTACAAATAAAAAAAGGAAACAAGATGGGGGGTCTGGTTTCCGAAGAAGTAGCCTCGTGAACATTTCAGTGTGGCTGTGTTCAAGGTAAACACAAAATATCTATGTAGTTGAAAAGTACTTTACTGGAAAGTAAGGATTTTTCTCGCTACAGAGATGCTCTAATTCATTTTCGTTTTTTTTTTGTTTTCCTGGAGTTTGATAAAACAGGCTTGGGGGCTAACTTTCGGGGTTTATCGGTATTTACCGAAAACACGGAGCCCTATTTCTATGCACCTGCTTGAAACCGTTGCTTCGACCATGAGTATTGATATATTTAGAATGCATTTTTTTTTACATAATTATATCAGTTTCATAAAATATTCCTTTAAGTAATTTTAATCTGTTTGTGCTTTTAATTATATTGTAATACAATAGGTGTTTGCCGTATTCCTTCAATCAATAAGCCATCTCGTATGACCCGATCTCGCTGTACAGCATCAAGTAAAGCACATCTAGAAACACCATTGAGCAAAACCTTTCTTCGGGATTTTTCTTTAGAGCGAGAGGTTTCTCCCGAAAAGGTGTAAACCCAGAACTACGAAAGTTGTGGCTTAATGATTAACGTATATTCAGCGGGAAAAAAGTTATCAATTTGAAAGGATTTGACGAGCCGCTTTGGTAGCATGGCTTGAGATCACGACTGAACCTGAAAAAAGACTGCGGACGTTGTTTATGCAATTTATGTTTAGATGCGCTTCGGAATTACAGTTTACAATCATTTGTTCGCTGAGTGTGAAGAGGTTTTGATACAAGAGTCTCAATCCCGGCCAAGTAGGCTTTAGAGCACTTCCTTTGACGGTGCATACCTCGAAAGACCTTGAGCTTGAAGCCGTGCGATCCGGTACCCAAGTCCGCTACCAGGAGGCGGTGGTCCCCGTCCGAAAATAGGTCTCCAGTACACAGGCATGACGGCAGGGCGTACAGTGACGCGTACGGGTCGTGATAGGCGCGCAGCCACGACTCCCTGTAGGTATGCGGAGGTACAGCTATACATATACGGTATTTAAAAAGTCAAAGTCAAATTTTGGGGTTTTAGGTGCCAAATTAACAAAGGGCATCTGGCATGCCCCAGTGGAGGACTGAGGATTAATTTCAATTCATTGGGGACTCTTTCAACGCGCAATCGAAATCTCGGTTACCACGGCATCTTCTCCACAATAAACCTCCGTAAGATTTAAGGGAACTTCGGCCGGGATTTGAGCCCGCCATCCGAGAATCGGTGGGCCGCAATATATATGTGCAACTAACATTTGTTCCTTCGTCACTCCCAGTTTGCGTCAAAAGCTGCCACGCTCTCATGTATCATGGGCTAGTGTAGCGAACAGGAGACGTCACGGCCGCTTTCCGGCCAGCGCAATTGACGTCAAGAGGGGCAAACCTAGACAGTTACAGCATATTTGTTAGCTGCACCATTAACGTTCATATCAAATTTCCTAAACTTACGCAAAATGCTGAGTGTGTTTTGATATTTAAGGGTGGCGATATTAACTTGTTAAAAAACTATAGGTCAATATAAATACTATCTGATATTTCTAAAGGTTTGGAGAAAATCCTTCATAGCCGTCGGCATATTTGCGGCGTTTCTGTTTATTAACGGACTGACAGCACGGCTTTAGAAAAGGAAGGTCTACTGAATCCGCTCTGTCCCAGAAAGTAGTGATCACTCTGTGATATCGAAAACAAACTGTTGACATCAGTTATATGCGTAGATTTTTACAAGGCAATTTACGTAATTAATCACAATATTCTTTAAAAAAAAACTGCAGTGCAACAGTATACGGGGTTATGCACTCAATTTATTCAAATCATACCTGTCCGTGTTTGGAGAGTGGCGTCTCCACGGACCCCGAGCCCCGCAGGGGGCGCCTGCACCTTAGGTGTTAGGGGCTTGGGGAGTAGCGTCACCACGAACCCAGAGCCATCTAAGTTCACCCACCCACGCCTGGCCGTGCATGACTTAACCCGTGTCGGGGGAAAGGGGGATCGTGGTGGTTGAGCTAAGCCCGGTGTACGTTTGGACCGTTTAATGCCCCCCGGGCAAGAAAATATACGGCCCCTGCTTATCGTAGACGGGTGTCCTTACTTGGCCCGACCAGGATGATTCAGTCACCTTTCTTCTCCTCTCCTACCTTTGCCTTTTCTCTTTTTCTGCCCTTCCTTCCTCTTTCGCCTTCTTGGGCTAACCTTGGGTGGTGACGGAACTCTCTCTAGACTTCCACTCGGCTATAATCTCTTAATAGCACTGGTAGCGTAATTGTGTCAGCCAAGCCATTATTGCTGTGGCACATTACCTATATCGCCTCGTTGGCCTCGGTGGTGGACGGTGCGCCACAGGTTTTGAACAACTTCCCAGCTCTATGGGTTTTAAGCAAAAACAACCTGATCAGCCTTGTAAAAGAGAACGCACCAATGTCCTTTCAACGTTCCTGAACAAAGACAACTCAAACTCAAATTACTACTTTACCAGGTATTTCGTACTGCACTCTGAGGACATTGTTAAACAACTGTCCAATGTGACCCCTTTATTGTTATAAAGTTCCCCCAAAAAATCACACTAGGAGGGAAGTGCGAAGCTAAGAGGCAATCGTTTCAGGCGACCTTCTTGTAAATGCATTAAAAACATTCAATGCCACAGCTCTGCTGAATATCCAGCCTGTCCATGACCTCAAGGTAACTGTTTCTCCTCATCACCCACTGAGCACAATCCGCGGTGTGATATCAAAGGATGATCCGGCAGACAGCTTTGTGGAAGAAATTGCGGGGGGTCTGCAAGCTCAAGGGGTTGTTGCCGCAAAACGAATCAAAATCCGACGGGATGGCGAGGAACGGCCCACTAGACACATCATTTTAACCTCCGAGAGAAATACTCTGCCGCCTTCAGTAAAAGTGGCCATACATTTCGAATCCTTTCAGCTGCTTCCGCTGCCAGCGCTATGGTCGTGGTTCGCTCGCTTGCCGTGGTCATGAGACATGTGCCAGATGAAGTAAGAAGTGTTCGTAGGCTAAATTCGTCCGCGACTGTTTTCACTGCTGAACTGCACGGCCTTCTGCTTGCGGTAGACCATATCATCCAAACAAGTAACTCCCATTCAGTGATATATACAGACTCGCTGAGTGCCTTATGAGCTCTGACGTCACTTGCAACCCCCCAAAACGCCCTCATTTTTTATTGCAAAACAAAATAGTAGCAGCAACCAGGAAAGGTTGTAATGTTTTATTCTGCTAAATACCGAGTCATGTCGGAATCTTAGAGAATGAAGAGATAGATCGTGCTGCAAGCACTTGTGGCGCCCATGCTGTAGGCATAAGTAGCCTCCTGTTCAGAGATTACTGTGCCCTCATAAAATATAATGTTAAAGCTCAGTGGCAAGCGGAATGGAGCTTACAGGTGGCAAAGAGCTGTTCATGATACAGCCTTTTCTCAGTGAATGGAAGAGTGCTAGGCGCAGAGACAGGTTTTATGAGGTAGTTCTCTGTCGTCTACGCATTGGGACACGCGTCTCACGCATGGACACCTCTTACGCGGGGAGGATCCTTCTGAATGTGAACATTGCCAGGAACCTTTGAGTATCGTACATATCCTTTTTGAATGTCTTGCCTATGATGATAAAAGACGCCTCTACTTCTTCCAGCTCTACTAAGAACATGTCCCATTACACCTATGTGTGTTACTTGGTAATGAGCCACTGCTACCACCCACTCAAGTTTTTAAGTTTTTAGAAAGTATTGACCTTTTATGCGAGTTGTAGCCTTCTTTATACAGTAAGGTCCTGCTTATATGTAGGGTTCCGTGTTTTCGGATAAATCTGAAAAACTCCGAAAAACACACGACGGTAAAATTTTTGTCACTTCGGATTTATCCGATAAGCTCCAAATGTTAATGCCCGCCCCCCCCCCCCCCCCCCCCCCCCGCAAACAAAATATATATATATATTTTTTTTTACAGTTTGTTTTGCACAGTGTCAATGGTCCTGGGGAAATCCCACCACAATTTTCTTTAAAATCTCGGACCGTTGTCAAAACGGGCCTTACAGCTTGTCTCGTCAAGGTTGGCTCAGGGAAAGAGGTCATCGTACCATTCGTGTCACGACAAAAGCCACTCTTTTGGTTTCCAGTTTGGGCCATGGGGTTTGGGATTTAGAGAAACGAGTGGGTATGTTTCTGGGGGTAACAGTGAAAGCTATGGACCATAGAGATTCTATAAAATAGGGAAGAGGGGCAGTTGAAACTTCTCTATTACATCCTTAACCACCCCACCTCGCGCGCCGCGAGGTGGGGTGGTTAAGCATCCTAACGACCACCTCTGGGAGTTTATTAATTTTAAGGTATCTACGTTTATTGAAGCAACACCTGTGCGCGACGTTTGACGTGAAACAAACTAGTATTGCCAATGGCAATCGCACTAACGCCAAATTCCACTAAAGACATTTTAATTGATGCAAGCGCGTTTTATTTTTTTATCTAGCATACGTTCACACCCGGTTATTATTTATTTATTTTTAATAGGAATCACTGCGAAATTAAACTCCGAATCTCGGAGAATTGGGAATAAAACAAATATAAACTCGGAAAAACTCCGAATCTTCGGCAAAAAACAAACTCTGAAAAACACCCTCCGAATTTGATGAAAAATAAACTCCGAAAACACGGAGCCCTACTTATTTGGTAAACATTTTTCCTGTTCGTAACTTCATAAATTACTAGCTACTAAAGTTCTTTCTTCTCGTAAACCCTCTTACGCAATAGTTTAATTTTTTTTTCGCATTATAGCCCTAGTTGCTTTTGCGCCATAAATTCAAATGTACTACTACATACCTGTCTCAGCGAAGACAATGTGTTCAAATCAATAATTCAATACCATCCATAAGAACAGTGGTTGCAGCTGTAAATCAGTGAAGTGTCTTAGGTCCTTTATTATGTCTTTCATTTTTAATAATGATATAGAGGATTGTATTTCCGACTGTACAGTTATAGCCTAAGACGATGAGGCTACATTATTTTTCAAAGGCAATATATATATACACTATATGACGGCATTTAAATGACGGCGAATTGTATACTCTCTCCATTACAGCTATAGACCGAAATAAATAAATTACAAATTAACGCAAACCAAACAAAGTGCACACTATTCCGGACTAAAAACATGCCAATTGAATCTAACTTAAATATAATTTTAATTGGGAATGTAATTGAGGTATTAGTATATTAGGTGTGTTTTTACAGGCAACTTCTCATGGAATCAGCACGTCGACTACATTCATCAAAAAGGTGAGAAGGGCTGTGGGTATGCATTGCACAGATACCGCACAATCAACTAAGATAATAATTTTCAATGATATTGCGCAGTCATATTTTTGTATTGTATCGTCGTATGGGGTACCACTACCCTCTAAAATATGAACAAGATTCTTAAAAAAAAGTACTAACACTGGTTGCAGATATGTCATGCTTTTATCACACAGATGCTTTTTTAAACTTAATTTAAGGTTGTTCGATCTATGAACCGATATTATTACGGACTCCTATTATACAACCCTAAAAATAAATAAACCTGTTTTTTTTTTTTTTACAAATATCAAACTGTAAATACTATAACCTATCACCCTTGACACGACTATGAGAAGTGTGGCATGTACCTACCCCCGCACAAACCATGGTATCGCATACATCAGATTCATTCTACCATCTTTAATAGAAAAACGCTTAATTATAAAATCTTCAGCCCTTATTGTCCATTTGATGGATTAATTTTGATAATATTTACCTTATAAGTTGCTACTTTTTTTTATAAAACTGTATTGAATCAACTGACGCAAAGCGAAAGACACCCCTGTACATACGATTAAGTAGCGAAGTTATCATTTCACCGTGTTAGATAAGTGCTGAACGCGAACTGCTATCTTGAAGCTGGGGCCTTATGAAGCTGTACTTGTTGCAGCTTTTTGCCCCTGCAACTATGTTTTTCTGTGAAATAAAATAAAATTGATTGATCAATTGACTGATTTATTTATATACACGTTTTAGGAAGTGTCGGAATTTTTTTGTTATATTATTTTTATGTCACATCTTCCCATTTCAATCTGGATGAGCATCGTACCGGCGTGCGGTTGTGTATCACTGCTGCATGACAAACGTTATAGAAAGCCCAGGCTAACTGTCACACAGCGCTGGCCCAATGTCTCATCTACAGCACGAACCAGCGTCGTCATAATATGGCAAACTGGCATCAGGCCTTCTAATGATACACCGTCTACAGGAAACGAACGTCGGACGTCTAATTTGCTTTTGTTTTTCTGCGGGCATCCTTCTCCTCTCGCCAGTAACGCATCAAGCACGCATGCCTCGTCTGAACTTATAGAAACAGCGGCTCAGAGTCAAATTGCTCGAAGCAGTCGATTCGAGAGAACGGCGTAGCAAATGCAGAAAGAAGGAAACGGCGAAACGCTTACGATTCTTGATCCGCCATGCCGGCGCTTTTTGAGGCTTCGGACGAGCCGCACCGTGGCGAGAACAACCCGAAAAGCGGCACCACAAAGCCGTTCCCATGGCAACCGCGACAGTTTTCCCAACGATTCGATCCCCACGTGGTTGGCTGCTCCGCCCGAACAAACCCGAACTGTCACGACGGACACGCCGCTCCTGTGATGCCGCGATCACGCTGCCATTAAAATCGCACAAAAGACAGTTTGCAGACCCTGTCTAAGATAAGTTTCTGATGAATGTCCTCTCGCGTTGGTCATACAAATACTGTCTGAAGACATTTTTGGAGCATGTACGAAACAGTAGGGTGACCAGACGTCCCGTTTTGTCCGGGACAGTCCTGTTTTTGAGGTCCGCTTCTGCCGTCCCGTCTTTTTGTCCCAATAAAGATTCATGTCCCGTTCTTTTCGGGACATCATTCTTTTTTTTTACATATATGTGCGCAGACAGCCGAGTCTTGCAGGATAAAGTCCCGCTTACGAAACTTCAGTCGTCGTCAAAATACGCCCACACCAACGAAGGACCCGAAGCAGGACCTTCCAAATGAGTGCATGCAACTGAACCGTGAGTGGGACTGTTTCCCAGGCCATACGGCTTAGTACAATATGGTAACGTTTTGAAATTAGAGCAGTTATTTCATTAAAGTCGCTCTCCCAATCTTAATCTTTAAAACGCCCCCCCCCCCCCCCCCCCTCCCCCCTCCCGCCCTGGGATGTCCCGTTTTCTACCTTGAGGAATACGGTCACCCTACGAAACAGACATGCTTCCAACATGCCTCAGGTGTGCCCCAGATAATGCTGTCATTAGGGAGTTTTAGGGAACTGTTTTCGTCCATCCAATACGGTATACGATGGGCCCTCCGGTACGAACTGCGCATGCGCTGCCGAAGAAGTCTGGCACATGCGCAGTGAGTACCGGAGGGCCCATCGTTCTGTATCGGATGTGCAAAAATGTTTCCCTAAAACTGCCTGTTATGTCTGGTGCGAACACCGTGTCTTCTCTCTTTGTATGATGTATGAGCATGTGTGTCTGCGACTTAACTCGGCGTTTGCAGACCGACAAAGAATTTCCGCTAGCAGACGAGTCGAAGATGTCTCCTTATAGCGGAAGCTGCAACAGCGATTTTTTTTACGAAGTCCTGGTTTTCACAGCCCCCTGCAGAGAACGCGCTCTCATGTAGTGCAAGCATCTTTGGGGCAACGCGCCCGTGCTTACTGCCCCTAAACTATCAAAGATCGGTGTTTTTGCTTTCCGTAACCGACCCACTTTCTTTTAGGGCAAAGTGTGTTCACATGCAGATGCAGCACACGCTTGCGTTTGAAAATATAGACTCTAGTCTGATTAGGTCGATGAACTCCGAAACGTGTTAAACCGGGGTCACACTTTCAAATACCGCATGGCAATGAGTTCAAGAAGAAACTTGGCACGCGGAATTCGAATCACAAATATTGCGGTGACTCGGGCTTGCAGACTGTCTTTTGTATTATGCACGAGCAGTGTCGCCCCGGCTTAAAGGAAGCTTGTCGCTTTCAATCAAGCTTTTTCTTTTTTAACTCACCTACAATATCTCATTATCATTAGGCGCGGCGCCACAGGCCTCCACGGTATAGGAAGCTTGCCTTTCTGCTGCACCGCGGCCGTACTGGGCCAAATCAAATGAATAGCGATATAGTGGCCATGGATTAGGAGCTGTGTTAGTACAGCGGCAGACTGTACCCAATTCACACTGCAGCGTAAAGGCACCTTTGACACAGGTACCTGTAGTAAGGGGAGCTGGAGATCGTGATCACACTGCGCATAAAAGTCCCTTTCGCTAAGGAAGCTCCCGTGTTAAATGGAGCTCGCCAAGCTTCCTTTGCAGCTACAGGGAGTAGCCTCGGACCCACGAACTCAAAATAAAAATCACAGATATATGAATATATCTTGTTTAATGCATAATAACAAATTGAATATATATAAGTAGGATATTATGAAACGATTGTGAACACGAATAGGATGGAATAATACATTAACGACGAACGCATACTTAGCTAGCAGGTAGCAGCGGCGGCACGTGGAAAACAATGTCTGCTACAAACCCGAACACGATGGACCACTGCGAGGCCTTTTTTGAGGTTCTAGACGGGCCGTCCGATTCTCCCGGCCAAGAATTTTTATCCTCGTCGTCGTCCATCCCCTTCGAAGGTGTGACATACGTAACCGTGAGACTGCGAAGTGGTTCGTGGTGGGAATATATCTTACTTTACACCAGCTTCCTGGCACTAGTGGGACCCAAGAATACTCGAACGCAACACCACTGACCAAGAAGCGTCTTTTTTCGCGGCGGAATTCAAAGCGTGAAAGCGTAGCTTTTCTTTTAGTCTCTCCTTCCAAAGCCGCCTTTTGCTCCTTCGCGAAATTTGATGACGGAGCTGTGGAGACGATAAAGAGTTTTAGTAGATCGTGTTTTCAGGCCACACTAACCGTATCGGGAGCTCGCGCTGCCACTTCGATGCGTGCTCTGAAGCACGCGCTCGTAGCGGTAGCGGGCCTTTGAAAACGATCTACTAAAACTCCCTAATAGAGAGTTTTAGTAGATCGTTCCGATACCTCCGATAGCCCCGATAACGATACTATGCATGCTCAAGGGAGGCGGTGGCGGAGTATCGGGTATCGTTATCGGAGGTATCGGAACGATCTACTAAAACTCTCTTATGGCAACAGTACGATCGCCCAGGAATGCGTCATCGAGCTTTGCGGTGACGATATTCAAATGCTGCTCACACAGTGGACGCGAAGACTGCGTACGCATTCGATCTGGGCTCGTGACAATCGATGCCTCGACATGCATTCGGGTAGTGGCCCGTGTCCAATCGCTGCAACGACGGCAATAGCCGAGCTATAACAATGTCTGGAACTCAGCGCGTGTCCTGTGCTTTGCCAACCCCAGCGCGTGGCTATGATCAACATTGGCGGCATATAATCGGCTCCAGATCACGTGGTCTCTTGTTCTGGCTGCGAATTGAGGGGGTGAACGGTGCTCGTTTTTCTTTATTTTTTTTTCTGGAACTTCTATTGCGTGGGGTGAAAAACGAACCCGTGTTTTATAGGTCATTAACGTCAGGGATCCGTTTTAAGCTTATTTCCGCAAAGTACAAAAATTGTTGCATCGCCCCTTTCAAAGCGAGAACTTCGCGGGAAAATGGAACTGTTATACCCCTGTTACACGGGCACACTTAACTGCAGTTACGCTAAACCGCAATTAGCGCACAAGACTTGCCGACAACATTCTGCGGCGATGCAGTCAGAGCTATGGGCGAACGTGCGCTTGAGCATCTTGAGCACCCATCAAAGCAGTGCACGCGCTCTCTTCACTTCTTTTGAAATAGCTGTCCGAGGGTATAGTGCGGCATCTGTGCTGCCACGTAACCGCAGTTAAAGCTGAGTTAACCGCGGTTAAGTGTGCCCGTGTAATACCCCTGTTACACGGGCGCACTTAACCGCGGTTAACTCAGCTTAACTGCTGTTACGCAGCACCATTGATACCGCACTATACTCTCGGACAGCTATTTCAAAAGAAGTGAAGAGAGCGCGTGCACTGCTTTGATGGGTGCTCAAGATGCTCAAGCGCACGTTCGCCCATAGCTTTGACTGCATAGCCGCAGAATGTTATCGGCAAGTATTGTGCGCTAACTGTTGCTTAGCGTAACTGCTGTTAAGTCTGCCCGTGTAACAAGGGTATAACAGGGGTATTACACGGGCACACTTAACCGCGGTTAACTCAGCTTAACTGCTGTTGCGCGGCACCCCAGATACCACACTATAATAGCTATTTCAGAAGTGAAGAGCGCGCGCGCACTGCTTCGATAGATGCTCAAGATGCTCAAGCGCACGTTCGCCCATAGCTTTGACTGCATAGCCGCAGAATGTTGTCCGCAAGTATTGTGCGCTATCTGTGGCTTAGCGTAACTGCAGTTAAGTGTGCTTAGGGCCAGTGTGGCCAGACGGGTCGGACGTCGCAAGACTCATTTAGATGCGTCCTTAGACTTTAAAAAAAAAAAATAAAGTGCCGCAAGTGCCGCAAAAGCAAACACAAATAATATTTAGGTTTTAAATGTGATATTTTACAGACGATAAGAATAAAAAAGTGCGCGTCAAACCGATTTTGAGGAATAATTGTTTATCACGGGGTCCTCTCGCGGTTTAGCAGGAATGCGATCGACATCAACCTAAAGTGCTCCATTTATTTGTCGTGTGATCAAAAAAGCCGTTTACTACAGGTACCTTCAGCTAAGGGACCTAAGCTAAAGGCACCTTTACGCTGCCGTGTGAAATCTTCAGAGCAGGGGCCCTATGATGCGCTTTTTGGACTCCCACGGTGACTATGGAGAAGAAAGTGACGTCAACAACGCAACACACGCAGATTGGATGTGGGATAGAAAAACTGGGTGGTTTATTTAGGAACAGTTATTAAAACGTACATTGGTACAAACTCGGAAACTTGGGTACGAGCCGGATGCCCATCCGACCGCCTCGATGGTCTCGATAAACACAATATGGCGGATACTCAAAAAAAGGCGTGATGTTCATCACGCTAATGCTGACGCTAACAGATGTTGATTTTGTTTTCTTCTGTCAACACCCAATCTGTGTTTGTTGTGTAGTTGACGTCACTTCCTTCTTTCTAGTCGCCGCGGGAGTCCAAAAAGCGCAACACAGGGCCCCAGGTCATTACGTATGTGAGTCGGACTTTTACAAAACCAGAGATTAACTACTCAACTACCAAACTTGAATGCCTTGCTGTGGCGTGGGCCATAAAAAAAATTTAGACCTTACCTTTACGGCCGCCACTTCAATGTAGTGACCGATCATCATGGCCTCTCCTGGATATATATGTATATAAAAGACTCAACACTTCAGTCCCATTGATGAACATCTCTAACATCGCAGCTACATGACCGAAGGCCGCCGCTGGCTCCTAGCGGTTTCATTCACATTCCGGACAGAAATTCTTCAACACTTTCATGACGACCCCACTGCAGAGAGTTCCATAGAAACGAAAACCGTGTTTTTCGGCTGGGGTAAAGCATCGCAGAAAGCTCAAACTTCGTGAAAATGTGGCACTAGCGGTTGGGATAGAACGTGGAAGTTTGAGAACATGACGTCACCCAGATAATTGAGAAAAACAAAATTTCTTTATGAGCTGACATGCAGCTAAGCCTAATATTATGAACAAAAAGGAATGAAACTGTGGGTGCCTGTGGTGTTTATTTGACGGAAAAAGAAAACAAAAACTTGTCGGTAAGAAGAAAAAAAATCTTTCTTGCTGAAAAGCTTTTTTTACTGAAGTAGATGCTACATGCTCCCATATATAATTTCTCGTTTAAACAATATTAGGCTTAGGTGGAAGAAGGCTCATAAAAAAATTTCGTTCTTCTCAATTGTATTTTGATAAAGGTAACGTCATGTTCTCAAACTTTCGCGTTCTATTCCAACCGCCAGGGTCACATTCTCACGGAGTTTGAGCTTTTTGCGAGGCATTGTTTATTCACCGGGACCGGAAAACACGGTTCTCTTTTTCGAAAGCTCCCTGCACACCAGTTTCAGTCCCAAGTGCCAACGCCAGAAGTGGCAATCATCTGGGCCGAGTCGTCTTCTTCAACCCTTTACTCCACCACGACCGCGTTTCGGGGTCCTGGGCGTCCACCTCCTTCGGCCCTTGCCGGCCGCCGTCTCGCGCGCTGGCGATGCCACTTTCATCTTAACGCTATCAATATCATCAATATAAATCCATAGCCAATGATTATGGCTTGGCTTTGGTCAAACAGAAGGCGCCGAAGTAAGCTGCAGAACAAAAGACGATAAAGAAGACGAGAGCGCCTGTCGCTGGTCGTGAGTACAGAATTGACTTTTTCACTACATCTCTGTGCCCTTAGCGCAAAACACATAAAAGTATAGAGCACTACGTTTCACAGTAATGCAGATTTATGCGCCAGCGCCACGGGTATTTTTTGCAACCATTTTCAGTGCCGGATGTACCCCTAACTATGCAAAATGTCCTTTCATTTAGAGTGATTTTTTTCTTGGCCCCACGCATACTACTCAATGCTCAACCATCCACAATTACATTGTGGCGTCCAACATTTAGGTTGGTAGGGCCTTTACGTCTGAAGACACAATATTTAGACGAGAAAAGTGACTAATTTTTTAAACTTAATATCACACTCATAAATATATACTTTTCGAAAGTCACGTGCCGATTGTTAGAAGGTTTGAACGACTACACAATGGTAAAACAACCGATACCGCAGGAAGTGCAAGTTTAATACTACATAATATAGAGATGAAGTGTAATCAGTAACATCTATAGTGTCCCAACTTTGGTGGTTTCACCGGTATGCGGCATTATGCTGGGGTTCGGCAGCTTTCAACGTAGAGTACACTTTCGAAACGGATCTTGGGTATCCGCCACCACCACGGTGGAAGATATACATTTAAATGATGACTCTGTGTCCGACGCGGTGACCACATTATGTTCGGCGCACCGAGCGCGCTTCACTCGTACGGGGATAGATGGCGCCCAAGTATAGTTAGGCTTGTGAAGGCTTGTATAGAGGGCCTGTGAAGGGAAATTATGCATTTTTTGCTCGGTCCTTGTGAACTGTGTGGTGATATGATGGATTTACGTTGGAGGATTGGCACTGATTGCCTTTTCCCCCGTGCGTTTTTTTTTTATCTATAAAATTTCGGTGATGACTCAACGTGACAAAAATACTGGTATAAATATAAAACCTCATGACACAATCTACTGAGGTTTCAATAATTTAGAGTAATTTAAAGTAATTCCGTTAAAGAGCTGGGTCGTGCTCGCATGTTTTGTCCGGCAGCATGTTTGGTAACAGTTCCGTAAATTGTTTACACACATTGCGTGGCCCTTCAAGGCCACGCAATGTTTGTAGGAGGTGGGGCGATTTCTTTCGACCCTGCTCCTGCCTTCTTATTGAAAAAATAAATTATAATAATGTAGCCTAGTGGGGGCTAAATAATTCTTTACATACGCAGAAACATCGTATGTATAAACCATTACAAATGGTTTATACATACGATGTCAACTGGTACTGTGGTAAATACAAACCACGAGCGCAGAAAACATTTTTATTTATGAGTACATAGTGACTAAAATGATGACGCAGTATGATGACCTACTGACTGAAATGATGATACACTGACTTGAAAGTCAAACAGTAGGAGCGGCTATATGACATAAATCACTTCTCGTCTATACCCTCACAATATGGCGTCGCCCCGTCCTACAGGTAAAAAAATACCTGACAAATATTTTTGCTTTAAATTATACACAAAACCTGAATTCACTGCATACTACCAAAGAACGCCATTTCCTACATCCTGTGTTTCTCGCCCACGGACTTAAACTAAGACAAGCACTGTTTTGATGGTTTGTTCTTTTCTTGAGCTTGTTTGTTCATACTCATGGTAATAGGCTTACACTGTTGTCGCATTCGCATGCTGGTGTAGTAGTGGAGCAACTGGGCAGTTGTTTCTTCTTTGTGTTCAGCGCATGGAAATGTTACTGTGCGTGTGTCAAGAACACTGTCGATTGTGTCCCAGTAGACAGTCTGGCGGCTTTTATTTTCAACGAAGAACTGTTCCGCTTTCTTCAGTATCTGGAAAAGGTTCCTGTTGGGGTGTATAAGGCCTCCTCTGTTCTTCACGTTTGTCAGGGCTGCTTCAGCAGAAGTGTTCTTGTCGATGCTGAAAGGTGATCGGCATGCAGGGCAGCGTGTAGCGTTTTTAATTTTCACACTCAAAAATTCAGTTACATAATAGAGTATGCAGTCCACAGCCTTTTTTCCTTCAGCCTTTTCTGTCCAGACATCTTCATCTTCCCAAGCTTCGACAGAAATTAGACTGTCAAGCTTGGTCTTCACTTGGTCAACGAGATGAAACAACGCGCTTTTATCCTCCGTTCTGATTAGGGATCTGAGATCTGACACGCTAAGTGGTGACCTCTCCCCTTCAACTACTCTACAGTTGCCAAACTTCGGAGGCTTCAGGATAGAGTGAATGGACCAGGTGGAAGAAATACCCCGAATTGCAGTTGGGAACGAAGCATGTCTTTCCCATCCTTATAGCATAACTTCTTCTACGGGTTAAGGCTCACCTTCGTGCACGATGGTGGCACCTGTGATCGACACAGCACCAAAGCAAAACACGAGGCCAGCCACTGGCCGCACAGCACCACCACCGCCACCACATCGCAAAAAAGGTGAGCACGCTACTCCGCCGACATCGTTGTCGCCGAGGAGGGATCCCATACACACGGTGCGCATAGCTTAGAGGCCTCCGCGGCGGCGCGGAACTAACTACTCCTGGTTCGAGGCTAGCTCCGAACACGATCTGGTCGCTCGCTCCCCGCGGGAGGAGTGGCCAGAGTCATCACCTAAATATATTTCTTCCACCGTGGTTACCACCACCAACAACAAAACATTTTTCTGTTATGCTGCCCCTGTCATTCCAGCCCTAAGATGCCTTACCGGCATCTTATGCATGCCGGCTGTTAAAATCTTTGACCGCAAGGAATGTTGATATTCAGTGTAAAATAGAGGACAACCAATTTGAGTTTTTATTCGAACGAATTTTATGCGCTTTAATAATTGTTATTTTGTAGTGTCGTGGATGCGTCAATGTATCGATTCCTCCCCTTTGTTCTCCCAAAAATTTGCAACACCATGTCACTTCGCACTACCTTACTATACGACTGCCTTTCAAGTCCCCCTTTATGTAGCAAATTAAGATATATTTCGATTGCAATTTAGATTAGATATATGTTATCTTATTAAGATGTGCAAGTTTCAAACGCCGAAAGCATCGCTTGTTGTTACGACAACCACATCTTGCAAGAACTACTTCAGGTGGCGTATGAACAACGCGCAAAACTTCATTTTTTTTCTTGAGGTAAAAACGAGTATACTTGTATGGTCGGCATGCCTCGCTTTGGCGCCTGCGGTTACAGGCGGAAATGAATACGAACCTATCCCTTCTTTAATTATTTTGTAACACAAAGCTTGTGAAAATGCTCGCCTCATTGCTGGCACCTTTCTCATCGCTAAGCTTATACGCTTTTGTAATGCATTCTATACATGGCGTACGCGTGACTTCATCGCGTCGAACGAGTGGACATTCCTGTTTGTTATTGCCGCCCTCGAAGTCATTGGCTGTCCAACGACTACGAGACAATCAGCTGCCGGTTGCCAAAGCGTTATCGCAATAATACTTACGTTAGTGGTGGTGTTACATTGCCACGGATACAAAACTCTAATATTTCGAACCAAAAAAAAAAAATGTGTAAAGGTGCGAACTTTTGTCTACAAAACTGGCAACAAAAGCAACACACATTTTTCGGCGAAGGAAGGGGAACTGACACTGAGCAGCACTCAGGAACGTTCTGAACCAGAACTCACGTTGATGGCCGAAATGCGCTGAAACTTTCCAAAAATGTAGATTCATAAAAAAAAAAAAAAAAAAAAAAAAAATTAACGGGAAAGAGTGGGTTCGAACCCTGCTGGGCCAATATCACAGAAAACAAGGCGTAGGTCTTTTCTTCTACGCAAAATCAGCCCAGCATGGTTCGAACCCTGTTCCTCCTCCTGGCAGCAGCGTGCAAAGCCAACTCTGCCACGCACGCCGCAATATTTCATCACTACACACGACTCAAATAGCGGTCTGTGTCCTGACACCGATCGTCGGCCTCTTTCACGTTGCGTGACAGTGCCGCCTTAACGAGGAAACACACCAGGACACCAAGATGGCGTCCGGCGGCCCCTCCATCCCGTCCGAGGAGCCCGACGTGGTGGTGTGCATTCGCGGCAGCGAGTTCCTGGCGCACAAGGAGATTCTGATGGCGGCCAGTCCGTACCTCAGGGACGTGCTCCAGGAGATCGGCACCGAGCAAAAGATCAAGGTGGAGCTGGAGGGGGTGTCGCCGTCGGCCTTCGAGGCCCTCCGCTCCTACATGTACCTGGGAAGCATCCGGATCACCTGCCAGAACGTCACCGAGGTGTACCGCTGCGCCTACAAACTGCGCATCCGCCCCCTCATCTCTAAGTGTCTCCAGGTCGGTGGCTTCAAATCTTGCCGAAGTAACGGCATGATGCCTGGAATGTGTTTTAGACTGATGTCAAACGCCATACTTGAGTGCGCTGTTCAGAGCGTATGCTCCGAACGAGCTCACGCTAGTAGGATGTCAGGACCGACAGTCTCGATGATGTGGAGTGCACGTTGCGAACGCGCTGTAGAACTTGCCGTCAGCTCGGTCTCAGAAGACACCAACTCAACTATGGCCACCAGTGAACACTCCCTATATAATGGGAGAGTTCGGTTTTTTTTTTGTGAAGATATTGACAGTCTAGCAGTTAGGACCAGGATCGCGGTCGGGCACAGTGTGACACTTTTATGATGTCATGAGGTGGAGCACTTTTTAGGACGCAGTAAACACATCAGTCAGAAACGTGTTCCAATCATCACGGTAACAGGTCGACTCTTCTCTTTGACATGTTAAATCATCTCCTATTATTATAAAAAAAAAAAACATATTACAGCGGAGTTGTTAAGAGATAGGTTCCCCAGGATCGTGTCCGGTTTGTCGACACAAACCTACCTGGACAGCTACCGCCATCTTAAAGCGATGGCGGCAAGCGCACAGCCAGTATGGTTTCCGCCGTCGCTCGTAGATGGCGCCAACCGTTCCATGCTCCAGCTATAATAGAAGAATGGATATTTGGGCGCGTTGGTGGGAATTCATCGTAGGAAACAGCGCGAAAAACAACCGACGACGGAGAAGCACACAGTGTATCGAGTACAGCTCCGCTGGTCTTCCTTCTTCACGAGAGTGAAAAGGCTGAACGTTTTTTTTTTTATAATTTAAAAACATTTTTACGTTTTATAAAATGTTAAAATGAAGTATCATCGCCAACCGCTCAGTCTCGACCGAAATGTAGCGCTAGGGGCCCGGACCAGACGCTTAAAGTTTCAGCACTAAACGTTATCGTGCCCAAAAGCTAGAAGCGATTTTTTTTTAAAAATTCCAATGAGAAAACGCATAGTGCCAGTTCTCGGGAGTTTTTTTCGTAATTCAACGCCATGTACTCATGGGTTTGTCGGCCACCATTGTACCACTAAAAATGTCCGAAAATCGCTAAGTACAACTTTTGAATAAGGTCCCGGTTTGTCTTGAAACTTTATCCGATTCGAAAATTTAGTGCTACACTTGGGCGGAAGCTGAGCGTTTGACAGCGTGTAATTTATTCTTTCGATTAAAGAAAAAATCAAAACACGAATATAGTTTTCGTAGAAAGGGGGTGGGGGTTTGAGGGGGGGGGGGGGGGGGGGGATACCTTGCACGTTGAAACTGTACTCGCAGACAACTTTCTGTGGCATTTCAGAAGCGAAGGTTGCGTGTGCACAGCTTTGGTCTGCTCTCAAGACGCGCGAGGGCACGGGCTCCCAGAGCTTTAACTGCGTACAGCCACAGAAAGTTGGCCGTGAGTATATGGTGCCTGGAACGAGTCTCCGACTGATGTATTTAACACGTTCACAAAAGTGGTCCCTCGATTTCCGCCTGATGACGTCATAGAAGTGTCATGCTCTCACCGGTCGCGATCCTGGCGGTGTTACAGCAGCGGTGGTGGATGTGGCAGACGCCTGTTCCGCTGCAGATCGCTCTCCAGTTTGAAGATACACGGCTGCGATGACAGCGAAATTCGGATTGTCTCATGGTTATTTTTTTTTTTGCCGAGATTTTTAGCATTATTTGCCAGGATCGCAACATACGGCAACAAAGGGTAGAGAACCTGTATTAATGCGAAAGCATGAACTGTCCCATAAAACGAAGCCAGCGTTGTCTGTAACCGTCTGTATGAGTGAAACGGCAGTTAAATTCCCACTGGCCAAAAGCACTCCAACGCAGATGCTTCGTGACGGAACAGATGGGGGCCAGGGTCAAAGCGGACGCGCCTGAGAAATAAAACACAAAGAAAAGCGCACCAACGCAGATGCATCGTCAGAGAAGCCGTGGAGCCGGCGGGGTTCACCGCGCCGGTTCCAATCTCGTTAGAGGGTCTCCGACAGGCATAATCTAGTTAGAGGGTCTCCGACAGGTTTGTTCAGCGAGGACGCTGAACACACCTGTCGGAGACGCGTTCCATGCACTGTAAAACGTGATATAATAGGATTTAGGCTTAAGGAGCTCTCGCTGGTCGCAGTATCTGGCCGAGTCCGGCGAGGTGGGCCGTCACGTGGTGCTGTACGTGAACGCCATGAAGGTGGGCATGCGCGACGAGGAAAAAGTGGCCTTCCAGTTCCTCGTGGAGCACTTCGACAGCGTCATCCGCTCCAGGGAGTTCCTGGACCTGAACCTGAACGAGCTCCAGGCGCTGCTTAGGGTGAGTTTGGAGGGGGTGTCATCTACAAGAAGGCAAGGTCTGCTTATTACGTCATTAATAGTGAATGCGCAGCCCGCCCCAAGCGGCAAACGTGCCGAAGTTCTACGAGGGTATACGTGGCAAAGCCGTGGAAGCGTGTCTCTTGGCGTCGTCGTATGCTAGGGTTGTGTTCCTTATAACACGCTGCAAGACGTGCTGGAGGCAACGGGGACGTGAGCTAGGAGGTGATGCGTTCATATATTCAGAAAGCAAGTCGTCTGCTTATTGCGCAGGGGTTTCGGTGACGTCAGAACGATGCTGGGCTTTGATTAGCTTTCATTGAAATGATAGCGAGTAGACCTCAATGCTAAATGCCTTCATGTATACCCCTCCTTTTTTATCAGCCAATAGGAGCTCGGCGTTTTAATATCATCGTCGCTCCTATGCAAGAAGCAGACGAACTTGCGCTCCGCATAGTGATGATGTTAAAGGAGGAAAAACGGAGTTCCGGAACGCCTGTGTTGTGTGGCAACTTCAGTTTATAATCGATGGCCTCTCTCCGTTCAAACCAGTACTTTTTAATAACCTTCTCTTTATTATAATTTGGCTACACGTTTTTACGTCCATAAGTCATAAAATGAATATCGCTTTTTTTTACGCGTGCTGGAAACTTGCGCAGAAAAACCAAGCCGCTTTGTGCTGACGGGGGAAATTTCTGTGACTTTTCTTTGCCGCGTGATGTTATCTCGTTTGGATTAAAGTCAATGGATGGTGACTTTAGGCCCTTTCAATGACTTTTACCCTGCCATACTGGATGGTGATATCATAACCCAGTACCACAGGAAGACCTGCTACTGCGTCAGTGCACGAGGAGCCTCGTGCACTGCCGTCTTTATCCTGAAAACTAAGGTTATGGTGGTGTCACGCTTGTTCCGAACATTTGGTCCGTGTTCCAAAATTTATTCGCTCTTACTCCAGGGTAATGGTTTTGTGCCCTCGAGTTCCAAAACCTACCTGTGTCTAGCATTGCTCTATCTGTCTTCTTACGTAGCACGCCCCGTCCGAGTAACTCGGATCTATTTGGGTAAGATTTGGAACATACTCTGAATGAGATAGGTCTATTAACCAAACCTCTAAGAACAGCGCTTTGCTTACGTTAGGTGTGGCTTTCCCTCACTAAGATAACGTGCGCAGAAAAGCCAAACTGGATTGGGAAGGGACAACCCCGGCGCTGGGCGATTTCAAACAGATGAAACATTGGGCTCTAAGTTCACACTCAACGAGAAAGCCACCAAGACCGCCAACTACTGCCATTGGCCAGCGCCGCACTTGAACTTGCCGCTAGCCAATAGCAGCGCGGCACTGGCCAATTGCAGCACTGCGCTGGCCAATCGCGGTGGTCGGCGACCTCTCCGACTTTCTCGCCGGGTGTCCAACTTGCAACTGCAATTATGATTGAAATCGAACGCTTTTTTGAGTAGCGTGCACGAGACTTGTTCTCCTTTCGTTTTGACTGTTTGTGGCCGCAGTCTGACGTCCTTGGCACGAGTTCGGAGCTGAACGTGTACGTTGCGGCACTGGCGTGGCTGGACCACGACTACGAGCGACGGCGCTCGATCGAGGAGCAGGTGCTGGATTGCGTGCGCTTCCCGCTGATCGACGATCAGACGCTGATGCGCTGCTTCAAGCCGCCGCTGTGCCCGGACGCCGCCGTCAACGCCGCCGTCAAGCTCAAGATGGTCAAGGCCGTCTTGTGGGTGCTGCGCCTATACACCTTTCCAATAATCGCGTTCTTTCTGCTGCCACCTTAGTAGAGCTACGCGTTCCCCGGAAATATTAACTGACTCCCTTTCATTACATGACACCGTTTGTTATATATTTTTCATGGGTTATGTGGGCGGGAGCGTAATCACATAATCAAAGACAGACGTGAGACTGTCCAAGAAGCATGTATCTTCCACCACACTGTTAGCTTTCGCATGAGTGAAGCATAGCCCGTGACCGACGTACTCACGGGGTCGTTTTCATTAATTATTTTGTCAGAGGGTAAAACACCTCCATTTTGCCCACCGACTTAACATGCTGGTTGTGTGAAAAAGAAAACTGAGTTTTTTCACTGCTAAAAAAAAAAAAAACCTACGCGTCGTTGAACGTTTAGTTTTACCCAAATGTATTGCTAGCGCTTGTAAACGAGATATTAAAGTTACTAATCTTAGCGCTTTCCGATTCAAAATTTAAACGCGATTTTTACAAATTTATTTTTAGAAAATGGGGCTCGTTTTTAGTGGCAGACGTCACTCATCTTCATGCATTCGCTGTTTTCGTTGGCCGCCATTTTCTCATTGTTTAAGCGGGAAAATGCTGCGGTTTATTTCGTTTAACGTTTTTCCTAACGTAACGCTCAAAAAAACAAGACGAACCCCAAAGAACATTCTACACACACACACAAAAAAAAAAAAAAAGAGATGCCTCGTGCATAGCAAGACGCTGACTTGCTGCGCTTGTGTACGTTTGGCGCTCCGCCAAACGTACAATGGACCTTTTCCGAGAAGCGTTTTGCGCACGCGCGAGCACCCGATGCCAAGCGGCAGAAGTCGGCACGAAAAATCGAGGAAATTCGGAAGGAAGCCAGGGATCAGCGAGTAGAACACGTAATTGCAGAATATGTACAATTGTGTTACACAAAAAAAGGAAGTGGATGGAAATAAAAACACGACATTTCGGTGGACGCCACGGATGCCCCTCTTTACAGTCGCGTTAGGCACGCGCCGCAGTTCAGAGTGCAAAGAAACTGGTAGCGTCGCTCCCACTATCGATTGGTAACGCAGGTAGATTACTTCCTTGATTTTTAGTTCGCGCAGCTACCGCCTGGTGCCGTCGGTATGTGGAAAAGGTCCATTTCACCGAACATCTCATTTATACATAGAACGTGAAATGACTGTAACCGCCTTCCGTATTCGCTATACTTCGTTTCACCTGAAGTTGAGACGCAGCCGACGCTACGAGCTCATGGGATCCATCAGACATCGATAAAAGCGCACCATCATGGCGTTTCTCATGTTTCTGTACCTGTTATATCATCATTGAACTAATCATCAGCAGAAAAGGCCTAATGAATTACGCTTTTGACGCGGCTTGATTAGCCCCATTAGCTCGTAGCGTCGTCTGCGTCTGGACTTAAACTGAAACGAAGTATAGCTGCAGTTACTTATTCGGTTCTTTTAAATGCGATATCATTTTCGCTGCCCTCCCTAAATGGGTAACGAATTTGTTGGAGCGCTCTGTTTCGCTGGCGAGAATGAAAAAAACGAAGGAACCAGAAATATAATTAAAAAAGGTAGGCTAAATGACCGACTGTATAAAGAAGAGTTATAATACACAAATTTAATGGAATAGATGATCCGAAGAGGGACGTATATTTATAGCAAAAGGTAAAGTGAAGGGGTGTAAATGTTTCTAGGCTAGGTGGCGCAAGCTACCGCCCGGTCAAAAACGAACAACCAACACCATTCATCTATTCATCATTCATCCTGTGATAGAAGACATACGCTTGCTGGAAATGTTCTGGTCGTCTTCATGGCTCCGTAAATAAAAGGTCGTCTTCACAACGCCTCGTTAGAGACCACCGTTTGGCTAGGGACGAAGGCGGAAGATATGTTTGTTCTGCTACAACCAAGGGCTAAGTGAGAGAACGAGGTTCATCTGTATTGAATCAACCGAATATGAATTTCAAAGAAGAAACGTAGAAATTCTATCGATGTTTGACGTAGTCTGCAGCAAAGAACCGCAGAGACAGTCCCGTATGTTCTTTAAAAAAACAACTTACTAACGGCATATTTAGTTCAGTTTAATTTAATCAAGTGTTATTCACTGCACAGTGCTGCACGAGAGGAACACAACTACATGGCGTAGCTTGACAAGTTCCTGTCTCCTCTAAGTTTTGAAAACTTTGCCAACATGTAACCGGTTACTTAAAAAAACAGACAGTAAAAATGTAGCATAGTAGACGTTCTAAAATAATGAAAAAAAAAAAGGAATCATGCTACATCTAGAGCTTGTTTAATATGTATCGTTAGTGTTATCTGACCATTTGACATGGTCTCGCATATGACTTAATTATCATCTTTTTGTTGTTCACTCTACTCTCTAGCATAACTTTTACCTCACTTCAATAATTAAAAATTTAATACATGGATTAATCTTTCCGCAGCACCCACCTGGCCTTGCTCCGGGACCGAGAAGATTTAGCCGTGGAGTACCGCGCCCGTCCCAGAATCTATTTGGTCGAGTTCCCCACCGTCAGCTGGGTGAGATATGCCGCCACACAGCTCTGATACGCGACACAGCGCAACAGCACACCGATCAGAGTGATTAAAATAGGCAAGAACGTACACAAGGGCCAATGGAGGACAGATAACAACACAACGCTAGTCTACTTGTCCTTGTGTTTTTTACGCTGTTTTATTTATTATGATCAGTCACCGACTTGCGCAACTGCGCACCCTGCTATAACGAACTGACGTTTTCGTGGCTCCTAGTATTGTTAATTTAATTTACGTTTATTTGTTCTACTATTTGTCCTTCAGGCAGCAATTAAATAGGCAAACGTGCTAAGTAAATGAAGATAAAGTTAGTGGAAGGGTGGCTAATTTCAAAGGACGGATAGAGGTTACATATGCATTAATATTATTAAACCTGAAGTAAAGAAGTAACAGTTAGGTAGATGGGGGGCAAGTCACCATCCGATTCAAAGCGAACGACCGCCATGCCATCCATCCATCCATCCATCCATCCACCCATTAAAAGTGGATGGATGAATGGATAGATGCATGGCGATTGTACCCCCTCCCCCCTCTTCCCCCCCCCCCCCCCCCCCCCCCACACACACACACACTTCTCCCCTTCACGTCTTTTCCGCTGGGCGGCGTCACCTTCTTTGGAAGGGCAAATAGTATGTTGCGAGATAGGCCCTGCATAAGAGGCTCCTACCTTCAATTCACAGAGAAAAATGGCGTCACTATGATATCAAACAAAAAGGCAGCGTTCGTCTGACGTCACAGGAAAAAACGGGGACGGTCAGCGCCCTTTCTTGGAAGTTCGGCACCAACAATGGCCACAAAATCAAAGCGCCACCTAACGCCTAATGCACGTCAGTGTATTGTGCACGAGGAAATTTGGTGAATTGGGCGTTGGACATACCAACACTACCAACGTTTTTAGCAGGTCGTTGGCGATTAAGCGAGTGTTCGTCGATGCGATGTAGCCTCTGTCATATTTGACTGCCATGTCAATAGCGCGGTGCCTATAGAACGGACACCTCTGGAAACTCTCACGTGTTTCCGATGAGATCGAAAATGGTTGATGCAAGCGTCGCCACCATATGTGTGACACATTTTTATACCGTGCTGTATCGGTATGATCCCTCTCAGAAAAATAGAGTGTATTCTTACACTCTTTGTCCCATATAAGACATTCCAAAACTTCAGTTTGACGTACAGCGCACTGACTTCGAACCAAAGGTACCAACGTTCACGAGAGGCTTGATAGCCGTGTGGTACAACTTGTTAAAATATCTAATGCTCGTGTTACTGACTAGAGAAGAAATAATCGGAGTTTCCTTGGCCTTACTGCAAAACCTCAGTGCTTTCTTTTTGTGGTCTTTTATACGTACTTTAGCTGTTTAATATTAAAATATATCCCACCGTTATCGAACCCCTCGTAAAATTTGGGGCCGTCTGTTCGACTAGGGTGCGCTGTACGCCGAACTGAAGATTTCGGGTGCATTATATGGAACAAAAAAGTGTAAGGCGACACCTCTTTTTTTTTTTGAGAGAGAGAGAGAGAGAGTGAACAGTATGGGAGGGCAGTGCCTCTTTCGGTTGTTCGCATCTCCAACGCGAATGGTTCGTGATGCCTGGTGCACACCTAGCGTTGAGCTGTCCTCTCGCCTTCAGGACAAGAACGGCGTGCTTCGTAACTACGAGAAGTGTTCGTACACGCGGGAGAACCAGGCCATCCGCCACGAGGCCGCCACCTGCATCCAGGACGCCTTTCGAAGACACCGCGGTTGGCCGCTCAAGGTGCGTCCTATGATAATACACTAGCGATTTATGCATTAAAAAGACAAAAATATCAGTGCCTAGATTAAACATACATTGCACACATTTTATAAAACAACAATGAACACAATATAGCTATATTTCAAACTATCAAAACACTTCAGCCGTCTATTTGTTTAAAATCGTGGGGTTGGCAGTTTTATCTAAAATCTGAAGATTTATTTGAAATAGCGGAAAACGCTTTTCCGTCCTCAAGAAATGTTAAAACACTCATCGACAAAGCAACGCAAGATCGCCCTAGCTTCCCCAACTAAGAATCAGGAACTATCGCCAGTTGCGCTTGTTCGACACTTCGCAACACAATGACGTGCCCACAACGCATTATTGGATTTGAGTGCTGATACTCTAACGCGTAGCGTATTTAGAGAATTTAGCGGTGATCACCCCAAGGAGAAAATAGTCACACACAGCTCATGGATTGAAGATGAGCACTGCGTGTGCTCTCAACTTGAACTCAGTGGCCATCACTGCTTCGACAGACATCTTGTTTGGGTCTTGTGTCCAGTCGCTGCTGTGACGGAAATAGCCGAACCCTAGCGATGTCTGGAGCTCAGCACGCACCCTACACTTTCCTAACCCCAGCGCGTGGCTATGGCGAACATTCCGGCGTATATAATCGGCACCAGATCCCGTGGCCTCTTGGTCAGTCTGCGATGTGGAAAGGATAAACGCTGCTCGATTTTCTCCAATCTTCGGCGCAACCGCTAGAGTAACTGACAGGGAGAAAACGGCAGGGCATCCCTTTTCTATCCTCCGGCCTCCACCAAGCGCTCATTCGCCTTCCGTCGTACTTTGCCTGCGAGTGCATGCTGGAAGCTCATGAGACGCCAAAGAGCTAAAGGCGGAACAGCTAATGGCCGCCCGGCCGTTCTATTTCTTCGATGACTATAATCATTTCCTGCACCTATCACTCAGCTTGAAATTGCCGAGTCGCTCGAATCTGTACGCATGATATTTCACGAGGGAGGTCTGCTACGTATGTTCAGAACGTGCTCCATAGGCCAGGAGACAAAGATGGTAGCTCGCAGGAGGGGTAACTGGAATGGTATATACTGCCGAGGCCGGTTATAACGAAGTCAACGGGAATCGTAAATTACTTCGCTATTTCCTCTATTTCGGTATAACCGACTTCGGTTATAACGAAGTGTAAAAGGAAATGGGAAATTGTGATCGCCTCGCTGTAGCCGTTATTTCGTTAAAACCGATTTTGTTATATCCGGTCTCGACAGTACACCAACGCCGCCCTCTGACGTCACGCTGCTGCGGTGGCGCTGCTGTGGGTACCGCGCGTGCGCAGTCGCTTCATCTCACGCGGATCTGGTTTCTGCGCGCATGCGCAGTGCCCACACGTAGTGTGGGCAAACCCGGGCTTGTTTGTAGACAGCGTGTGGACGTGCAGTAGGCGCAACGAGGTAGAGGGGCTTAGAGCGATAAACTGGTATCCCGAGCACCAGTCAAAAGTGACCCCCACTTGGCTGCCGCCATGTTGAACAATTTTGACCACTAGACACGTGACCGTACCAAATCCTGAGGCCTTTACGTAAAACTGAGCCGAGATCTGTATAGCGATTGCTGTAAAAAACCTGATAACCTTTTTTTTTTTCAATATTGTTAGCCCCAGAAATTAGTATCTAGCTCCGATAAAAAGCCAAAATACAGCACCTCAGCTGACGGCAAAGCTGCCCGAGTTTTCGTCGTAAGAACACATTTTGGGCTTAAAACAGACAAAACATAACTTATCTGGTAGGTACTGTTATTAAATATCAATAAGGTGCGCTGTACTTCGTTAAAATCTAGCCGTACGAATATAAGGTCACGTGTCTAGGGGTCAAAAATGTGCGAGATGGCGGCGGCCAATTAGGGGTCACTTTCAGCTGCCAGTTTATCGCTCCAAGGCCCTCCACCTCGTTGAGTAGGCGGAAAGACAAACTAATCTTTTTTTTCCTAAGTTATGGACGTCGGAGAATTCCGAAGTATTTCGAAGTATTTCCAGCAGCACGCGCCGAAAGGGAGAAACTTCTTGTCTGATCTGCGGTATACGTGGCTTTTTTGTTGTCGTGCCTTTCGCGCAGTCCACATTGCCCAAGCTGGACTCCGGAACGGATGTGGGGGACGCAGGTGCTTCCTACGTGGAGTTCGTGCCCACCTGGGTGGACTCCAGCGAGGTGAGCCTGGGCTCCCCGGGAACGCACAGAAGAAAGCTGAACTTCTTGCTCAAATAATCAAACCTGCAAATTGTAAAAAAAAAAAACAAACAAACAAACAAACAAACAAACAAAATTTGTATGTTTTTTTTAATATAAACTACACATCGCGGAACGCTCAGTCACTGTCAAAATGTAACGTATACTTTACTGATCCGTCATTCAACTGAGAGGAATTTCTTAGGCCGGAAACTTTTTTTGAGCACCGTCATTGCCTCAGTTGATCTAAGCAATTAATAACAGAGCGCATGCTCTCGATGATAATAGATCATTTCTTGGTGAAGGTTTCTGAATTTTTTAATTATATAAAGACAGCTGTATTTTTTTGTTTGCTTTGATTTGGATAAAGTCGGTTCCATATCTACTTTCTGGGGCTTTTTGGTATATGCTCAAAGCGCGGAACCCTGCTTAGGAATAGGTTGTAGACGTCTCGGTTTAACCAAAAAACAACGGCAAGTATTTGTCGGTGGCAAAAATACACGATCGGTTAAAGCCGAAAAAATATCGATAAACATCTATGGCGCAAAAAATACAAAATCGGTTCAAACCGAAAGAAACACCTATTTCCGAAAGTTTTGTTCCAGCATGGACGTTTTTGAGTGCAAACATTCTCCTCTTAGACTAAAGTTCCTAACTTTTCATAAGCTCTTTCATCAATAATCGCCGTTTTAGTGTCCGTTCAAAGCAGATCAACGAAATACCCCTCCATCCTGAAAATAAACACTCCAAAAATAACTGTCTTTCCTCTTTATATAAATAAACTGAAAAATCCATGACCTACCTATTAAGTGGAACACGATGGCGCGTGCTTTCCCAGTCGCTGTCAGCCAAGATTCGCAAGGACCGTTCACAGGAGATGGAGATAAACACGTCCGTCTACGAGGCCATCCCGGAGAGTGTGGTGCTGGCCCAGTGCTACATTCGCAGATACCTGGCCCGCAAACACTTCCGCGCGCTCCACGCACGAGTCAAAGTGAGTGATCCTCCAGAGCATACCTGCCGAGAGACCGCCGGTGATGTCACCTGACAATGTGACGTCATGTGGCACCATGACGTGTCATCGTGATGTTAAAGCACGTAAAATCATGACGTCAAAACGTCACGTGACAGCGCGCGACAGCGACGGCTTTACATAATTACTGAACACTCTCAATGCGCCCTTCTGTGGCGGCCTTATTGTGTTCGCAAGAGGAGTAGCGCAAAAAAGGCCATATGCAAGCTATGCATTTAGAACGCCTTCGGAAGATGCCGAAGAGACAACCATTCTTTTCTTTCCGGACGCAGCCTGTGGTCGAGCTCGAAAACGTGATGGAAGAAGACGACCCCTACCAACACTTCTTGGTCCGACACCCTGGATCGCGCTCTCTGCCACCCATCACCTGGGACAACTTCCCAGCTCGCGTCCTGACCAAGCACTTGGGACCCCTGCAAGAGTTGAACTCTTCCGTGGTCCTACTGCTGGGCGGAGTGGAGCCGACCAAGAACCACGAGCTGGGAACCAGCTGCACCATATTGCGCTACAATCCGCGCACGCGCGCTCTGTCACGTTGTGGCCGCCTGCCTCAGCCCCGACACAACCACACTGTGGCCTTCCTGGACGGGTTCCTTTACGTCATCGGCGGTTTCGACACCCGGAACACTCACGGCGCCGTCAAGTTCGCCACCAAGACGTGCTTCCGCATGTCCGTCGAGACGCGTCGCTGGGAGAGGCTTGCCGATATGAGGCACGCGCGATGTAATCATGCCACCGTGGCCTGCAACCGGAAAGTGTACGCCATCGCCGGACAGGATGAGTTTGACAGGTACTTGCGGCTTTATTGTACCTGTGAACTTTGGTACCTGCGACGCTAGGTATAGTGATGACGTTACGATACCTCTGACGTTATGGTAGTTCGGACGCTTCGGTACCCGTGATGCAGTCGGACTGTAATGTTATGGTAGTTGGGACGTGATGGTATCTGTGACCTGATGGTACTTGCAACGTTATCGTTATGATACCTGTAACGTTTGGTACCTGTGACATAATGGTATCTCTGACGTTATGGTACTTTGGTATAGTTATGACGTTACCGTATCTGTGTCGTTACGGTAGTTGGGACGTTATGGTACTTGGGACGTAGTTGGAGTGCTATGGTACCTGTGACGCTATGGTAGCTGGGACATGATGATACCTATGACGTTATGGTACTTTGGTACCTGCGTCGTTATGGTACATGTGACGCTATGGTAGCTGGGACGCGATGATACCTGTGACGTTATGGTACTTTGGTACCTGTGTCGTTATCGTACCTGGGACGCTATGGTACTCCTATGACTTTATGGTACATGGGACCTTGTGCTACCTGCGACGCTATGCTACAGTGCCAGGAACGCGTTTCCGACTAGTGTGTTTAGCGTCCTCTCTGGCTCATAAATCAAAAGTTGTCTCGAAGTGGGCACGAATGATGTCACAGAAGCCGTCGCGTCAGGTTGTGGAATGTTGTCACCCTGGCGATTGGTGCTAGAAGTTCCGGGAAAAAGAACAAGCGAACGCGAGTGCCACTGTCGTCGCGGCTTCCGAACTCCTAAAAGATGAAACGTCTGTGGACTCTGAAGCTGTAGAGCGACTTACAGTAAAACAGGCGTCTGCCACGTCCACGACCGCTGCTGTGTCACCGCTAGGATCGCGGCCGGCGACATGACAATCCTATGACATTATCGGGCGGAAAACGAGAGGCCACTTTTTAGAGCGCGTTAAACATACCATCGAAGACGCGTTCCGGGCACTATATGGTTATGCTGCGACACACTCATGCCTGGTTCTTACTAGCACCACTAATAAGCAACGCTTATCATATCGGAACTGCATTCCCCGATTGTCTTGTGGCCATTTTAGCGCTTAGTGCAAAGCGGACGTGACACACCTATCTCACTATGCGTTCCACGCATGCGTGACGCCTCTATAACGTTAGTCCACGGGAGGTAATGCGCGAAGCAGCTCGTGCCATCCCGTACCCTGCCATATAAAAGAGGCTATAACCCTGCTAGCGGAAACCAGCATTGAAGTTGTCGCGCGAGCGGAAAGACTGAAGTTCCCGCATACGTTGTGGCAGCAGCGTTGTAACAAACAGAACTGGCTGGCGAGATCAGTCTGTTGGCGATAGTGCCCATTGGGAAACGCAACTTCCTGAATTTTAGATATGGCGCCAGGGAATTCAGAAAATATCGTCTTGGTCTGTTACGGTTTAAAAATTCTGAAAAACGGCAAAACGTCTCCTGAGATTAAAAAAAAAAGCTATAGAGAATTGAGAATTATGATTTTAAACACCAAGCTCGCTGATGTGTCGTCCCTCTGAGAGTAGTTTATTTAGCGACTCCAGCTCATACATCTACGCTGGTTTGATTGCTTTGGTTGAAAGGCAGTGACGACAGAATCACGGCGAACGTCGTGCGCCATACAGTCCATTCCAACAATCGCCTTTTTTGCGCTGTCATTTTCTTATACTTGGCTGGGGAAGGCTTTTTGAGCGTAAGTAGTAGCTCTCTTCTGCACAACATCAGGCGCCGCGCATGTGTCTATAGACCAGTGACTCGCATTTCGTTTGAGCGTAAAGCGCCGGGAAGATGTTTACCTCGCGCACCGGCGAAGTTTCTTTTTTGTTAAAGCGTAACGTTAAAACTAAATACACCGACTTGTCAGAGTAATCAAAAATCAAATTTATTAAACGTTTCGCTTGTCACCACAGCCTGCTCATCACACTCTACACTCAAACATCACTAGACATCACCGGACGTTGCACTACATCATCACACTCTACACCCGAAGATCACTGAGCATCACCGAACGTCACACTACGTCGTCACACCCTACATCCGAACATGACGAACATCACACTACATATTCACACCCTACACCCGACCGTAATTGAACAATGAACATCACACTACATCATCACACTCCACACCCGAACGTCACTGAATATCCCCGAACATCCCATTACATCGTCACACCCTACACACGAACATAACACTACATCTTCACACTCTACACCCGATCATAACTGAACATCACTGAACATCGCACACATCGTCACACTCTACACCCGAACGTCACTGAATATCACCCAACATCACACTACACCGTCCCACCCTACACCCGAACATCACGATTATCACACAACATCGTCACACTCTGCACCCGAACATCACTGAATGTCACCGAACATAACACTACATTGACCCACCCTACACCCGAACAATACGATTATCACACTAAATTATCACACTCCACACCCGACCATCACTGACCATCACCGAACATCACACTAGATCGTCACACCCTGCAACCGAAAATAACACTACGTCTTCACACTCTGCACCCGATCATAGCTGAACACTGAACATCACACTACATCATCACACTCTACACCCGAACATCACTGAACATCACCGAACATCACAGTTGATCGTCCCATCCTTGAAGATAACACTAGATCGTCACACCGTATATACCAGACAATAACTGAATATCATCCTGAATCATCACACCCTACACCCAAACATCACCGAATATCACCGAATATCACACTACATCATTACACTCTACACCCGAACGTCACGAGCATCACATTCTACACCCGACCATAACTGAACATCGCGTTGCCTCATTGAACTCTACACCCGAACGTTATGTTAAGTCGGTGTATTCATTCTTCTCAATGCCCGTTCACACGCTTGCGTTTGCTTACGACCGAGCTCTTGCGATCTCATATGACATGAGAACACACTGCCACGCTGGCGCCCTCTATGAGGTGACCCTGGAACTGCATTTCAATAGAGTGAAGGTTTTGCGGTACTTGCAATATCAAATGTACGTACGTACTATTTATGAGGAATGATCGTTTATAATATTGTCAAAAGTGTTTGGAGCCAGAAAAAAAATGATGATGCGGGGAAAAAAATGAAAACCGTTTACAATTCCCTGTAACGCCGGTTAGAGCGCAGCTCTTAAGGAGGAAGATGGAAGCGTACTGAGGGATAGGTGACTCCTTGAGGTCACGTGACCTCGAGGGGGTCACGTGACTTTGGGGGGTCACGTGACCTCAGGGGGTCACGTAACTTCTGGGGGTCACGTGACCTCAAGGGGGTCACGTGACCTCAAGGGGGTCACGTGACCTCAAGGGGGTCACGTGACCTTTGGGGGTCACGTGACCTCAAGGGGGTCACGTGACCTCAAGGGGGTCACGTGACCTCGGGGGTCACGTGACCTGGGTGGGTCAGGTGACCTCGTGGGTCACGTGACTTCTGGGGTCACGTGACCTGGGGGTGTCACGTGACCTAGGTGGATCACGTGACCCCCTTAGGTCACGTGACCTCGCGGTTACGTGACCCACCACGGCGACGGCGACGCCGACGCCGCTCAAGCCGGAAACGGGCCCCTATGAGCTGCGCTCTAAAAGTAGGAAATATACGCAAATGCCAAGCACTATACGACTGTCCGATAGATGGCACCAATGTGCTCTCTCGTCGTGATTTTAAAAGGTCTTAAGTCACCCGGTTGAAAGTCGTCGGAAGTGTGTGAACCAGCAGTTATCATGTCTTTCCGATCTCGGAGTATTTGTGTACAACGTATCATGCCCGCGCTGCATCTGTCGGTAGGTTCCTAAAGTCCGTGGAGGTGTACGACCCAAGCGAGGACACCTGGACGCAGAGTCCCGTGCCGCTCTGCTGCAAGATGTCCGCCTGCGGGGCCACCTTGCACAACGGCACCGTTCACATCGCGGGCGGCGTGGTGCAGTCAAAAAGACGAACCGACAAGGTAAGTTTTTTTTTTTGGAGGGGGGGGGGGGGAGGAGGGGGCCTGTGGGGGGGGGGGGGGGGGGTTCATGACGTCACGTCCTGCGCGCTACTTCTGAAGCGGGGACTAAACTATCCCGCAGGTGTTTCTGGTGTCCTCGGTGGAGAGGTGGGACTCTACCTTCCAGCGCTGGCTCAAGGAGGCGACCGTCTTGCCAACCGGCAGGGGATCTATGTCCCTCGTCTCATTTCAGGTCGATAAAAAAAAAGAGTTTTATTCAAAATTGTTGAAAAATTTTAATTTGTATTGTTATAGATTATCTCATTCCAAAGCTATGCCGAGTGATAGAGATCTTAAATTGCTACCGTTCCTTGTTGCCCACAAATGTTAAGTTATTATTTTGAACTCTCTATTTTAATCTCACCTAATATACTGCCCTCAAGTTTGGGGTTCATCAACACTAACCAATATTAAAAAAATAAACTAAGTGCAAGCGTACTAGTGAATATTAACCATGTTTAATTAACCTGAGCCTAGAAAAGAAACATCAAAATCTAGAAGTAACAGGAAAAAGACAGGACGATCGACGTCTCAAACTCAGCTAACTCGTTTATTCACCTCTTCATTTAGTCTCAAATTTAAGGTCATCACCGCCAACACAGAAGGACGAGGCCTATGCAGTTCGAACGCAACAACCATCATCACTCAATAAAATAATGGGGACAACCTTCCAGTCGAAACGCTAAGGCAACATTGATCCCCCTTTAAACTTGAACAAAAATATAATTATCTCCTTCTATTCTAAAAATCGCGCGTCCGTCGTGTGTCCGTCCCTTTTCGTCCCAGTTCCCAAAACCTCCAAGTGTCCGTCCTCAAAACCTCTAAACGGCCTTGCAGTCAACTCCACTTAGAAAGAGAAAAAAAGAAGAAACCAAAGGAAGAAAGAAGTCTTTACTCTCATCCTGGACAGCCAGGACATGGATTCACTGTTCACTTTTCAAAACAAAACAATACCGCCATGAAAAAACAACAACAACGACATTACAGTCTTATAAAGTTTTTTTTTTATTGCTTCTGAACTGTAGCGAAGCCTGACTTATACAATTACCTGGAGTTTTTATCCGTACAGTCTTCTTCACTAATTTGTTTTCACGTTGAAACTTTCCTTGTGTATGATCTTCGTCTCCGACCAGAGTGCCATGCAGATATTACATTCGTGGATATGCTTCGCGATTACAGAGTTCGGTGCATTGATCTTCGCGTTTTTTTTTTAGTTCGTTTAACTAATGCATCGCGATGTTTGTTCTGCGCACTTACACCCACACTCTTGGGGTATTTCATAAAAAATAAAAAAAAAATAAACATTCTTGCAATTTACTGATATTTATCGATGGGCTTTTTTGCAGTAACTCACACTTGTTTGAAATGGCGTCAATGTTCTTAAGCTGAAATCCGAACTAAAAACCGTGTCAACTCAAACCTTCTTCGCACATCGCTTCAGGTTTTGAGAAATTTTGTGAAAATCTCATGAAAGCGGCTCCTTGAATTTTGTTTCGTTTCTTTCCTGCATTTGATGAACAATTCTAATTGCCGTTTGATAAAACAGCTGTCATACCCTACTATGATCATTAGTTTTTCACTGCCTTTCTACCGATTCAATGATATAATGGACACACGATTTTTTTAACGTGTTTCTGACCAAGGACTTTCCAATATCAGCCTTTACGGTCTTGGAGTGACAACTTCTTCTTGGCAACACCGGTTTCGAATTTTCTTTTCCGTACTCAAACATAACCATTAATTCACGTGAATATGTAACTCTAGGAAACTGTAGAACACCTTCTTTCGATGTACAGGGGGAACAGCGCACCCGCAGGACAGTCATTTAAATCAACATACACACAAAAGAAAGAAACACTTACTCAGCGCTGAGTAAGTGTTTCTTTCTTTTGTGTGTATGTTGATTTGAATGACTGTTCTGCGGGTGCGCTGTTCCCCCTGTACATCATGAGCAACCGACTCGCCCGAACCTCTGTGTTAACAACCTTCTTTCGGTTTGTCCACGGTAAACTTCAATTCAGGAGCCGTTGATCTTATCCCACCTCATAGACTGTCGGATACACCTTCCGTAAAAAGTGCATTTCAGGATGTCATCTGCATATCTTTTCACAATTGTCATACCCGGGTTTATCTCCTACAGTTTATCATGCACCACACGATTAAGAATTTAGTTAGACCTCCGCTGAGATCTAGCGACTGGCGACCCAATAAAACACCTGCTTTTTGTATCTGCTTCTTTCCTTCGTACGCCACTACCGATGACTTCAGATAAAACTTCAGGATTGTTAAAGGGACCATGAAGGTAGTTTCGAAGTTTTATTCGACGATTGAAATGGATGTCAGGCACGTTTCAGATACTGTTGACCAAGTTCTAGCCCGAACAGAAGTTTGGGTGCCGTACCAATCGAGCAAACAGGCGCGGTAATAATAGCGCCGGGAACGATGCCTGAGACCCCACCGAGGCGGCGGCAGAAAGGTGAACTAAAGTGCGCCGTCGAAGCGTGACGACAACGTGCTCCTCGTCTGGCGATTGGTTCAAACGATAGACGCGCTCTTGGTTTCAATTTCGGTGGTGAGACGTGATGAAAAAAGTGTATTTGAACGTTGGATAATCTTTTGAAGTTGTAGTTGGGAATTAATCGGTTTCATACCGTGCATTAAAGCATAATCTGAAGCGATCCCTCCGTTTGTCACTGGTTGAACGCATCCCGCATGGCTACCTCGGGCGCGTAAGAAGCATCGAGCAACCATGGTCAAAAAAAAAAAGAAAAAGAGGTACGAGCGCCGGGGGCGGCCGACTCTTGGTTTTGGTTTTGTGCGTCGTCCCGTGTTCACTTTGCGAACTGGTGTCTCACCAATCATGCCGCGTTTATGTGCAGTAGTAGGTTGCGCGAAAGGTCGGCTAAAGACGTGCGGTCAATCGGGCGACGTTAGTTTGCATAACCGATGCAGCAATGCGCAGCATTTGGTTGCGCGCCGTCGTCTTGCGTAGAGCTGTGGACAGCGGTGTCGGGATTTGTTCGTTGCATTTCTGACCAGAAGACTTTGAGCAGCACCTTCACGTCAGCCGGAGTCTGGGTAAAAACATGAAGTTTCCGCGTCTGAGGAAAGCGCGGCGTTGTCGTCCATTTCTTCCAGGTTTTCTTCACAGACCGCCGTGCACTAGAGCGAACCACGGGAACCTCACTGAGTGTGCACTAAATCCTACCGATGCCGACAGTGCTCCCTGACATCACTTCTCTTTCCAGAGGCGAAAAAGGGAAGAAATCTGAATGTTTGTTTCGGTTTCGCAAATTTATTTGCAGGTACAAAAATAAGAGTCACAACGTTCTAGAAAAAACTGTGTGGCATGCTAGGACCCCAATGCTTCCAAAAACACCTTCTTTAAAAAAAAAAAAAATTAAATTGCCTTCATGGTCCCTTTAAGAAACTTTCTACCGACACACATGAACCCGATTGCAATTTTATGAGATTCAACCCCAATGCCTCTCTCACACTCTGCATCAACCAAGTCTTTTCTAGGGAATAGTACTAGGTCCTTAATATCCATCGATAACACTGAACAATGCGTCCCAGGATGAGTTTCCAAAACGTAAATCAATTAATTTGAATTTATAAGGGACATCAACTTCTCCAAGCATGCGTAACTCAACCCTCGTTGAAACAACTGTGAGACCCATTTCTTCCATGTTCCGCTCTCATTAATGACCGCATGAATGGGACATTTCAGGCTTATGGTTTTTTATGAAAAACTTGATACCTAATGTCGAGTTTGTTACGCTCGTAAGACCATTTTGCTACGTCTTTTAATTCATCCTCATTCAGGACTGCATCCCCAAATGTTTTTTTTTTTTTAACTTTCTAATGTTCCCTACCCATTAAGAAAACAAGGATTCCATTGCTGCTTCTGTTTTTTTTTTGTTTGTTTGTTGATACTGCCCTAGATAAAACTGCAAACCATCCCAACTTATCGCTTTCCAACTGTGTTAAGCACTTCGTTTGCAGCTGCTTCTTAACCGTATTAACCTCTCTGAAATTCCTTTTGTCCTTTGGGTACCGTATCACCCATGACCTCCTCCGTCCTACTGATTGCATGATCTACAAAAGCGACCTTTTCTTCCGGTTAACCAATTTGGCAACTTTATGAATGGAAGACAGCACGTGATGACTCGAAGGTTTCAAATTCAAACAACCCTTCGGTCCCTTAGCCAGCACTTCCTTCGTCCTACGTGAAAAAAAAATGTTCCCCTACGTGGGTTGACAATAAACTGTCGGGATGCACGCCATGCATCAGTAAGAAAACGCGATTTCCGATCCCCATAACCACGAGATTTCAAGTTTTTGATACTGTCCAGGACATGCCTGCGCTTCATACTTCATAGCCGGTCAAACAGGTTTTTTTGGTGCTGCTCTATTGGTGTTTTTTTTTTGGTGGTGATGACCTTGAGTTTGGTACTATGAAAAAGGTGGACTAAATAAACGGATTAGCTGAGTTTGAAACCTCGCCCTGCCGTTTTTCTGTTCCACGTTTTGATGTTGCTCTTCTTCCCCAGTTTCAGGTTAATTCAACATGGTCAATATTGAAAGGTAGTTTTTGTATGGCTCTCACATTGTTGAAGTATTTAGAAAATTTAAGATATTTACTATCTACATATTATATGAATATAGACTATGCGCCAGTTCGAGAAGAGAAAAAAATAAGGGGCTCAAGATTTTTTTTTTTGGAAAACCTTGCGTCCTTGGAGGAAATTCACAACCATACCTCACTCGCCGGTAGGGAAGTAGAGGATGGCCATTCAGCGAATGAACTATGGTTTTTAGATGCTTAAATTTGCACTCGCACATTTGTTTAATAATTTCTTCAATAATAATGTGGACTTCGAATGTATAACTTTTAAAGATCTGCGCTTTTATTTTTTGCACCTAATTTTTATTTTTTTTGGTTTTGTTTTTTATAATACGTTGAAATACGGAGCTATCTAGTTATGTGAAGTTCAATTGTTTCTTTCTGTCTGTCTCTGTTTGTGTGTGTGTGTGTGTGTGTGTGTGTGTGTGTGTGTCTGTGTGTGTGTGTGCGTGTTACGTTTTTCTGTATTTCCTACATACTTGCAGCTGTACATTGTAAGGATCCGAGGCCCAGTCAAGCTCATTGCAGCTTTTTTCCTCGTGCCCCACCATCATATTCGATGGGAATAAAAGTGTATTTTTATATTTATTTAGTGAGATAAGCCGGAGTTTATTTTTTTGAAAGGCTCTTTGTAGTGGAAGGGAGAGAATGGTGAATAATTCCCGGGTTCATGTTCACGTCACAGAAAAATCACAAGCATGCACCGACTCTTCCTGCTGATAGTTTAACGGCAACTGGCTTTTTGGTGATCGTTCCGGATGCTTCCTCGTTCTTGTCTTCTTGACTCTCGCTGTTTGAGATTCAATAAAGGGAAATAGAGACGTTCAAAACCAGAGTAACGCTTCAAATAGAAGCGCCTGCGTGCCGTGTGCTATGGTTTAATTTTTTTCATTTATATTTTTCATGATGGTTAGCTGTGTCTACACCACGGTGGCAACTTTAGTTCAACTACAAGCAAACGTTTACGCTGTATGGCACACGGACAGCCTGATTTGCGAAATGACACTTTCCAAAATCAATTGCGGCGATGCAGGAAAAAAAAAGACTACTTTCTTATACGGACTTGAATAAGTAAAGGCCCTACTAACGGTAAAATTAGGAATGAAGCAACCAAAAATTTTGTTTTGGCAGGATTGTATTACTGGTGGAGGTACTAAGGTACTGGTGCAGTAAGACATATAGTTGTTCGATAGATGCTTGGTTTTGTAAATCGACTTTACTGCAGTAAAGCTGCGGTCAGATTTCTAACACGTCATACAAAAGAGTCTGTAGGCAGCGTGTGAGGCCCGCTTCCTCCTTGTATGCGGGTCCTGTCACATTAATCGTGCAAAATCTTCCGAAAATATGTAGCGAACATGGCATGTTTTTGTATGGCGTATGAGCAGTGTGCCTTCAGCTTAAGAGAAAGTTGCGAAGTCTTCGCACACGGCCATGACACCTTTTATCAGCTTGCGATATACCGGGTCTAGACCCGAGCGTCCCTTGTACAAATAGACGAGAATAGGTTGGAAACCAGATGTGTGTCGCTCAAGCGCGGAGCGTGTTCCCGTGCGCAGGACCAGCTGCTGTCGGTGGGCGGTCTGACCCGGGACGACGACGTCCAGCTGAGCGTGTGCGCCGACGTGCTGTCGTACAACCGCAATCGCAACGTCTGGGACGCCCTGGCCCCGCTACCGGAGCCTCGGCACGGCGCGGGCGTCGTGAACGCCGACGACAGCCTGCTGCTCTTTGGCGGTCTCAAGAACGTCAGCCAGACCGAGGCGAGCGCCCAGGTGCTGGCCTACAACCACCGACAGGTGGGTGTCCCGGAGCATGCGTGTATCGGTACACTATACGGTCCCCATGAAAGTTCGCCCGCTCCTTACACACCTCGTGCGTTTGTTCCCCCTCCCCCCTCCCTACCCTTCTCTTTATTACACTTTGATTGGCGGGCCCCTCCTTGCGTTTCGATGCGCCTGTCTAAATCTGGAACACTTTCTCGCCGTATAACAGTCGGCATTCTCCTTGGCTAATGCCTAAATCTCGTTGGCTGCGAAGCGTTAATGAGATGTTTTGATCTCACCACGCCCTGCGCTTGTTAAGCTGTCGGCGACCATAGTGACTGGCAGCTTAAGATCGCACCACCAGCATAAAGCGATGACGTCACGTCTGAGCCATGTTTAGGGGAGGGTGGGAAGCAAGGGGACGGCGGGAGGAGTGGGACAGTCAACACATTTCTTCACTGGGTAGTTCCAAAAAGCTGATGAACTGCTTGACTCATGACGACGTGGTAGCAGTACTTTAAACTTTAATGGGCTGACTGCGTGACGCGGTGTACACGATTTGAGTCACTGGTTAACACTTCGACACTCGAAAGCAGGTAGTACACATCTTTTTTTTCTCGGTTCTTGAACCAAAATGGTTTGGCCAACGGCTGTAGTAAACAAGCCTTGAAAATCTGGGTTATTAGGTTGGTTTTAACCACCGCTTTTTCAAGCCTTTCTTCTCACCTGTTGCCACAATTAGCAGCTTATCGTGTCCAAGGCAGCTTGGGAGGAATCGGACAGTCAGATGGTGAAGGGAATGGGGCAGTGTCTCAGTTTTCCCTTTATAAAGAATGGCGCTCTTACTGGCAGATCAACACTAAGGTTGCTAAGGTTATCCTGAAGTAATGGTGACTCATATAATTTTAGTTCATAAAGCATTTAGGCCACCAATTATTTGCTTTTGCGTGAAATGTTACCGCACTCTTAATTCCCAGTCCAAAACCGCAGACAATCGGAGGAAAAAAGACGACTGCAATCGGGCTTCATATCTGATGAAAACCCGTCGGCCTCAATATTCACTAATACAATTTTTAGCGCAAACTTGCATGTGTCCCATTCCTCTCTGGGGAAAAGGTGGAACGGAACACATTTTATTTATTTCTTAACTTATTCGCGACCTACATTTTGCCCTGCAAGCATTATCTTTTTTTTTTTTTTTTTTGGGGGGGGGGGGGGGGGTCAACATGCACATAAACACAACAAATACACAGATCGAAGTGCAAAAATAGCAACAGATGTTCACATCTGCTTTAAACTATACAATGCGCAATCACACACAGAAGAAAAAAACTTGAACACAACATACAAGTATCTACTACAAGCTGCTAACATCAGCACAATGCAAAACAATATGTGTCATGGTTCATTCTCGTGTAAGTAACGACTCAGAAGACAATAAAAAGTCTCATCCGAAGCCGAAACCACAGCTTCAGGCAGTCTATCCCACTGATTTATTGTTCGTGGGAAGAAATGATAATTGAATAACAGATGTGCAGCATGCTATTTCTTGTTTCCTTTTTTTTTTTGTGTGATATAATCTGGAAGTAAAAGTAGGGGGTTTTAGGTAAATGTTACTTTCAATACCGGTACGGTCACGAACTACTTTATTCGGAAAAGAGAACCTTGATAACCTCCGGCGAAGTTCAAGTGAGTCCCACGGCAATGATATTTATAATGCCGTGACACTGATATCAAAATGATAAGAGTTAGTAACAAAACGGACAGAGAGCTTTTGGATGGTCTCATGTTTATTAATTTAGGTTTTAGTGTCGGAATCCCGTTCTACAGCCGCATATTCTAATAGGGAACGTACGTACGTTAGGAATGTTTAGTATTTCTTTGACGTCGCGGGTCCTTGTTTAAAGTTTTTCTTTATAAAGTTAAGTACACGTTCGGCTTTCATTGTTATAAATTCAACATGACTACTTCACGTAAGGTTATATGAAAAAATAACTCCCAAACACTTCACATTTTTCGCAAAGGTAATCTGATTTGTATCTAGATAGTAATTAGCCTGTATGTTTAGACGCTTTCTGCTGAAGTGGATACAATGACATTTTGCAAAATTCAGCTTCATTTTCCATTTGTTGCATCATGTGAGTATTTGATCAATCATCTTGGTTATTTATGCCCCTGTATAACACACAACCATCTGCATATAATATTATCTTGGAAATAGTTCCGTAGCCTGTATTATTTATATAGGTCAAAAACAGAAGCGGACCAAGCACTTGCAATTATGTTTTTACATTTCTAGAAATGTTAGTACCAAGTGATGTTAATGTGATGTGAATACTTTTAACGCTACATTTAGGGCCATTAATCTTGTTTCTATGTGCCTCATTTAACTGCACAAAACATATAGTGTGAAAACTGTCCTATTTGACCCCACTATGATATGGGTCGGTCGTTTCTTTCGGAAAGATGTCTCAATGGAAAATTTTAGCAAACCGTTACCGTGTTCCGCGTACCGCACTACCGGAGCCTTTCAGGCATGCTTTTTAGCGCGCGCCTCGCGGTCACGGCATCAACCGGGCGCGCGCTTAAAAGCGTGATTTAAAGGCTCCCGCAGTGCGGTACGCGGAACACGGTAACGGTTTGGTAAAACTCCCAATTGAGTGCGACGTGTTGGACCCGTGCAGGATCTGTGGGAGCAGGTGGCCTCTCTGCCCTGCGGCCTTGCGGGCTTTGCTGTCGTTGTACTGCCGCCTAGTGGACGTAACTCGGCTTCGTCTAAGGACTGGTCCGTCTTCAGCTAACGATGAGGATCCTGCCCCTTCGACAGCCCATCGACCTCGGGAGGCGAAGTAAAAAGAGTCAATCAAAGAGTTTCTTTCACTTGTCTGCCGTGTTTCTTCTATGAAACATACAACCAAAGCACCCTCGAGCCACGGGTATTTTTTGCAATGTTTAAGGAGGAAGCGAAAGTCACAGAGAGGCGACCCGATAGAACGGGCATAGCGGTAGAATCCAAATGCAGTCCAAAATCTTACTGCTCGAAGTGTCCTCACTTGAAGATTAGGCGTCTCTGGACCATTCCAATATACGCCTTTTGCGCGCTGACATCTTCGTATCATGTAGAACGTGTTCTGAGCACGCGCAGTGGCTCCCATCCGCGCAATAGTAGACGCTGAGAATACGTCCACAGCAGTTTTTCCGCCCGTGTGATAAGCGCCGGAAAGGCGTGTAGAAACCGTTATTTGTCGACCCGAGAAATATTCAGCTCATGGTAATAAAAACCAGAGACTCAGGAACACATAAGGGGACGAACATAACACAATGTTTCAATCACCACCAGCTCGCTTGTTTTTTTAAGTATTGTTACAAATCTTCAGTTGTATGCTTTCCGTAGACATGTGCTTTTGTCGCTTGCTATAGAGATTAAGAGTATGACACGTTTCAACCGAGTTATGTCTGGTTTGTTTATAAGTAGTGGTTGTTTGACTGAACTAGGAAAGCGCACAGCCAAATGAAGAGAACAGATCCTTCCTGAACATCGCGAGCGTCCGCGCTTGGAAAATATCGATTAATTTTGAACAACCATTTGGAAATAAAAAAAAAAGAGTACTACTTCCTGCCTCAGAGCGGATAAAGTATTATTATTTACAGAAATATTGTTGATGCCACGCCAAAAAGTGACGCTGGACATAAAACTGGACATGCTCAGATGATTCGGCTTTTCAAAGAATAACTCCCGCGCGTGTGCAGTGCGAACAGCAACCGGTAGCGAATAATCTTATCCATAAACAATGCACCACTTCATTACTTACAAACCCACGGCCGAGCGTGCACAGTCCAACACGCGCATATTTGTCGCCTCAGAAAGCGAGAAATTGACGCGCCCTCGATCCTCTGACCGGTGCCATACTCGGAGTTGGTGCGTGTGGCGCAGACACGTCATGGCTACTGCCCCTCCTGGTTGGTCCGCTACGCAATTTGACGCCGTGGCCGGTGTGCATTTGGCGCATCCTTAACTTGTATCCGACTACGAATTGTCCTAATCTTAGAAACGAGCCTACTACAACACCTTGGTATGGTGACATAGATGTGTTTGTATTGTCCAAAGACTGGCGTATATCTGGACACTGCGCCTAGCAGTATCGGGGCCCACAGGGAGCATGGGCCACTGGAGGCTTTGTCCTGCTGACCGCCAAGAAGTAGGGCACGGTGAGTTGGTAGAGGACGACACCGTAGCCAAGCGAGGCGCTCAGCAGCCGCACCAGGCAACGGCCGTCGGGCGAGAAGAAGCCCAGGGCGTCAGGGTTGTCCAGCATCAACGGCGCCGCGTGCTGACCGCGCGCCCGAAGAGCGTTACTCAGACTTCTCTTGAGCGACCCGGCCGCCCAGGCCACCAGGACCAGGGTCCACACGTTGTGCAAAACCTGGGACAAGAAGGGTTGGGATCTTTGCCGCCAACGTTCGTCATTGCCACACTCTGAAACCAGTGCCACAGGGTAAAGTTCAATGTCAGTTTCGTCGCATGACTCTGATCGACCAACCAGCGCGAGCCACTCCTGGCGCAGCTCGAGGCACGAGCGACACTCGTAGTCGGGAGGCATTCAAAACGCTGAAAATCGAAATGTTGATTTCTCAGAATGCCGAAGTTTAAAACACCGAAAATTCAATACCCCGAAATTTCAAAAAGCCGAAATTTCAAATAGCCGAAAAGTCAAAACACCGGAACATCAAAATGTCGAAACATCAAAATGCTGGTATTACGCTGGTATCACCTAGCTATAACAGGAGATACATTTTCTTGGCAATGTAATCAAAGTTAGGGGAAAGGTTGCGGCCGCCGATGCGCACGCGCTTTCGTTCTATTTTCTAATAGCCATGAAATGTTAGCCCTGAATATAGAGCCCTTTGAATAATTCAAGCTTTAAGAAAAGGAAAACTATTTTCTGCATATCTTGTCGCTAACCGGAGCAATTCTTTCTTTGCATTTCAGACGGATAAGTTGTGTGCAATTCTACGAAGATAGCTTAGAACGTCGACAATGTCCCGGTTTCCCAGAGCAGCTGCCAAAAGATTTTCGCGCACCTCTTGCTTCTTGCTTAGTGGACGGCGGGGTTGTCTACTGATCGCTCCCTCGATGTCGTCTTCGACTGTAGCTTGCTTCCTTTTCATGGTGGTGATGAGCTTGAAGACGCTTACGTGGTGCCCGCCAACCAATGTCTCCCATCGTCGGTGCCATGCCTCAATGGAGCTAATGCCTCTTGGAAACCCGTTCTCAGAGTGCGCAAGCACATTCCAGAGGGATGGCGAGAATACCGGTGGACCTCGTTAGATAACGCTGGAGTTACTTCTAACGATACGGCCAACACGGCGGCGTGATTTCCCAAGCAGGTAGTTGTCCCAATACCATCACGGAAGAACAGACGCTTCTTGCGGGAAGGGTGGTTTCAAGGATGCATAGGCGTCTCGCACTTCTTTGGTGGGCAAGAACGAAAGGGCAGCAAGCTGCCACATCTTGATGGCGACGCCATCCCCCCATCTACATTATTTTGGTAAAGAACTGACACTCCTAGGTGCTGCACCCTCCTCCATACTGATTGGCACAAGTGGACCAGACAAGCATGCACATCCGATGACAGGAGCAACGACCGAATAGCGTTGATTGCTGCCAATTCAAAGTTTGTACTCACGGCTTTGGAATGTAGTGCAAAACCAAGATCTGCGGCGAAGTTTAACACTTCTTCGAAGTGCCTCGTTTGTCATCTGGGTTCGTCGAGTCATGAAGCAGTAAACCAAAGGGAACATATGGCCATGAAGATAACCGTGAATTGTGTATTATCGAAGAGCGGCGAATAAATGTTCCCCACCATGAGCTACATCGGAGTGTCATTCAATTTCTTCCAAGTTTTCGTCTGTGAAAAAAAATAAAGAACCGAGCTCCATCTGCGCTGGTGCAGTCGCACTACAGTAACTCCCGGTTGTTTGAACCGGGAGTTACTGTTGTTTTGAACTCGCCCTCGATGATGAGCGCCTGCGCAATAGACGGCTCGCGTGGGCACTCCGCTTTTCTCTTTCTTCTCAGTCTGGCGCAAGGCTTCATTGCTTGGAAGGTGTTGCTTAGAAGACGCTGCTACATCTGCCGTGACTTGCTGCAAAATGTTCACGGCTGCCTCACGCGAGCCCGCCGCCAGAGCTTTGATCTGTTCTTGCGTAGAAAGAACAGTAACCTGCGGATATCTGGAGCACGACTTGTGTGGGTCACTCTCTTCGAGATGATCTTGTGAATACCTTCAACAGGAAGGTCGGTAATCAGTCTAGCGCCGAATTCGCCTTGCTTTTCGCACCTCCAATAGTGTTCAGAACCCACTTTCTTTTCAAGTACGTTAACATAACTGTCTTTGCAACTAAGTTTCTCTTTTCTCTTCTGAGCACAAAACTATGTCTTCGTTCATGTCCCTCCGAATCAGTGAAATGATTACTGCCGCACATTGCCGCTTCTCTCGTACTCTCAACACTGGGCAGCGCTGCTTTTTCCGCTGACCAATAAGAGCTGTATTGTCCGACTGCTATGCTTAGGTTTACAACAAATAGCAAAATACGAAATTTTACATCTGCTTAATCTACATCGATACTGGTTTCTTTGTAAAACGATCTAAAAAGGCTCGTGTCAATGGAAAGTGCTTTGACGTAAAACGAACAAAGTGGAAGTGATAAAGCGCGTCGTTTGTTTTTTGCCTTTTGTAGTTTTCGGCCTTATAATTTTTCGACATTTTGATTTTTCAGGATTTCAATTTTTCGGGCTCTCTGACGTTCGACCGTTTTATAAATCGGCCTCTCGATTTTCGGCTTTTTTTAGGGACGCCTCGTAGTCAGGATTACAAGCTCACGCGCGTTTCACGTCCAGCGAATTTGCTCCTAGAGCGGTGCGATGTCCGCCACCGCGGCGCTGCGGCCAGCCTCAGCGTGAGAGCGGCGCGATTCCAGAATACTTAAAAACGAAAGAATCAAAACATAAAAGACGTATACACGAACGACCACACTCTGTCAAATAGCAAGTTGCTATTTGAGGAACGTCTTTTACGTCTTTTACGTTTTTATTTTTTCGTTTTTAAGTATTCATTATAACAACGCGCTCGAATTAGCTTATACTAGATTCCAGAAGGTCAGAAATCTTTCGCGACAGCAGAGCGGCAGCATCCGCGATGGCCATTCATAGCACGGCGGAGAACCACGTGCCAGGAGGAGAAGCATGACGGGAAAGCTTGCGCAGGATTCCGCATTTTCACGTTTTTCAAGCAGACGACACGCAGAGAAAATACGCAAGCGCTGGTTTTCGGTTTCCTTTTTTTTTCATTTTCATTGGTGGGTTTAGCTTCTTTGCTTCAGCGGTCGCGTCGGAACTTTTCGGGAGATTGAGGAGGGGGATTGTTCTCCCCTTCATCCGAATATTTTGCGAGGAATGCCTGCAATGTTCGGGCATATCCTTCTGGGGCCGATTGCCCCCCCCCCCCCCCCTCCCCCAACTCTTCCTACCCCCCCCCCCCCCCTCCCACTGTACCGACACTGTTGTCCTTGCAACTGTGCTTGCCAAGTTGACGTCCCCATTTCCTCTTCCCTTCAGACACCTCCCCATGTTGGTGTGGTGTCTGAAGGGCCCGAATGGGACGACTGCACACAGGCGCGGCTGACACGAGACTAATCGGTTTAACCTTTAGTAAAGAAGAGGAAGTAGAAAGGGAAAAGGAGAGAAGAAGAAGTGACCGTTTAAGATGGTTAAGTTGTTTAGGAAAGTAAAATTAAAGAAGAAACCGAAACATAAGGCTTTCAGATTGTTATTCGAGACCGCTAAAACTCATTGTGCGCGTCCACTTGCTGCAAGTGGCGTTAAACGTCGCAGTGAAAAAAAAAAAAAAAAAAAAAAAAAACGTTTATGGACAACACATGTGAAGTGAGACCATGCAATTTGTGCTGCGCAATCACTACATGTGAAACAGGTATGATTCGTCGATCACTTAAAGGGACCATGAAGCGATTTTCAAGAGAAGTTTACAGACTGCGTATCGTTCAGGGGATCAAAAAGATACTAGCCCGCGAAATTAGGAAAGCTATATACTAAATTTTGGCAAATAAGAGAGGTCTCTTTTTTACACTCTCTCCCTCGAATGCTCGCAACGAAGCTGAGTGTATGAATGGGTGGAATATTAAACGAGTTGCAGCGAAACGTCCTGTAATGGGCGGTAGCTTGCGCCAACTAGAAAAGTAACCTCAACATCCACAGTGTCAAAGTATTTTTTTTTCCTTTTTTCTGAGCATTTCAGTTGAATTTAACTTCCGTATTGAATACGAGTGATGTGTCACTCAAACTGTGCTCGCGAACGATGAAATCGTCGATGAATGCTCTCAAGGGAAATGACCGAGCTTAACACCCGGTTGCATAAGCCGCAGCGTCAACAAGAGCACGACGGGGTGCGGGCAAAAAAAAAAAAAAAGTGCATTTTCTGTAATGCACTTATGGTTTTGTAGGGCACTCCCGGCACAAACAATCTCCCGGGCGATGGCCATCACAGTACAGCCTATGTAGGCGCACCTACAAAGGAATGAATTATTAGAAATGTATGTAATATAAATAACGGAAAGAACACCAGACACAAGGACGGTCAAAATCGTTTCATTATTCTTTCAAGTGATCGACGAATCAGCTTATAATCCTGACTACGAGTGTCGCTCGTACCTCCCTTTGCGCCAGGAGTGGCGCGCGCTGATTGGCCGATCAAATAATCTCAGGGGATGAAACTGACAATGTTTTGTGTTCTTCCTAATATGTATATCATCCTTTACCAGCACGCTCTCTATTCCAAGTATGAATTTAAATTGCTTCGCTTCTAGCGTTTTGTGTTCGCAGCCGAAATGTGAACCTATACCATTTAGTACTGAGTAAACGCACCTCCTTCGCTGCCTGCGTTGAACTGCTACAGCTTTCGTCGGGCGAGTTCTTGTTTTTCCGCGTCCCGCCGTACGGAACAGGGCCCGTACTTTCACAATACCGAAACATTTTAAGCTGCACTTCACTCATCTGCGCCCTATCCATAGCCATGGCGTTGATCGCACAAGCGTCGCGGACCAACGAGTCCTACGAAGCAATCGGCGTTCCAAATAATTTAATGGTCCTTTTAATGGCAGTAGATGAGACTGACATTAAATTCTACCGTGTGGCAGGGTTTCTAGAAATATGGAGTGTTCACGTTCCCGCAAAACACTTGGGAGAACCAATCGCTGCAATCTAGTGAGGCGGCTCGGCGAATGACGAAACCAATAAAGCGTTTAGACCTTAAAAAACAAAATTGTGCGGTGACACCTTATGATGAAACCTCATGCTCAGTGTCACAGCGCAGACTCTTTTTTAGATCAACAGCGAAGACATCCATTACTGTCTCCGCTATGCTACCGGAAGTTAGCCAGCTTAATGGGGCTGACCAACTTCCCGCAGTCTAAACATGCACGAAACACACTTTTAGGAAACAACGTTCTGCGTTGACTGTGGCACCCGACAGTTATAGTTACATCACCTTTCATGCGTCTTCGACTGGTGTGTTTTAGCGTCCTATTCCTCCCATGCATAAAAAGTGGTCCGAACTGGCAACAAATAACAAAGCTGGGGTGTCATGTTGTCGGATTCGCGATCCTGACGATTGGGACTAGAATTCCCGACAAAAAGTATGAATGAACGTGGTGGCGCCCTCGTCGCAGCGTCCCAAACCCTGACTGTAGGAGCTTCCGTGGGCTGTCAAGGTAGAGAGCGACCTGCAGCAGAACAGGCGCCTGCCACGTTCACCACCACCGCTGTAACACCACCAGGATCGGGGTCGGCGACAATACGGCACATTTATGACGCCATCGGGTGAAAATCGGAGGACCACTTTTTAGAATGCGGTAAACACAGCAATCGGAGACACGCTCCACGAACCTTAGTAGTTCATAATTCACGGAAAAAGGTTAGCCAAGTCGACAGCTACAAAAAAAAAAAAAAAAAGAACTTTTCGGAATTTAAAGCTCCTTCAGAACCCACCTGGAAGAGGTAGTAGATCAGGAGAGGCCACAGGCCCCTGGAGAGCATACCGACGGAGATCATGCACTGTCGAAGCGCGATCGTCACCCCCACGGCGGAGTTGCAGCCCCACAGGAGCAGCGGGACGGCGAAGTGTCTGGCCAACCTCCTGCGACGTCTCAGCACGGACGACAGGGAACAGCGTGGTTGGCTGAGGAGCTCTGCTCGCAGCGCGGCCAGACCCAGCGCGTAGCGGAGAGACACCCAGGAGATCAGGGCGTTGGCCGCCATGAATCTATATGGTTGGGAAGGATTGCATGGTTTCAGCAAAAATCGAGCTTTAGAATGGGGGCCTCTAACGTATCGGGTCCCCCAAGGAGACTGGGGGGCTTCACACTGCGCATATGCAGAACTTCTGCGCTTGCGCAGTGCGACGGCCCAAGTTGCTTGGGGGACCCAAGGAGTTGGGTCCCTCTGTTCTAAAACTGTCTAATGGTGAAACAAAACGGCCGATTTGGAGGTTGCATAACGTACGAAATCTAGTCAATGAGATCATGAGAAACGCAGGGCATGATCCTGTTTTTGGATTCGTTCTTCGGTGTTCTTATCGGTTAAAGAGGCCATGAAACGAATTTTGGGCTGGGATAAATGATTTTAAATTGGGACTTTACTAATCGCATATTGTTTAGTTGGCCAAAAGAAAGAGGGTAGAAAGTCAACGACCAGGTTTTCGGTACGAACATTTGAATATATAGCGGACTATTTTGTACCTTCTTTTTTTCGAAATCTCTCGGCATTTTCGCTATGATACATCCGCGGTTCCCAAAGCGCCTCAGCGGTGCCAACCTGACGTCAGCCAAGCCCAGCTCACGCATTGGACACTAGAACTGCGTCACTCGGACGTATGCGCTCGTCAACAATAAATCCGTCAACGAATATTCGAATTTGCGTTCGTGGCCAATGAGTGCCCTGACCGAACTTATCGTCACTGTGGAACGACAAGTTCTATGGTGTGCATAAAAAGCACGGTGGAAGCTATAGTCAGTTGCAAGTTAAGAAAAAACCGGAAATGCCTCCCAGAGGAAAATGTAATCCTACGCCGAGAAACGCCAGCCAATCGTTTTCATGACGTCACGATTCCGTGGACCAATCGCGATCCTTTTGAAAAAAAAAAAAAAAAAAAGCTCAACATGGCTGCTGGCCTTAGCAACGCGACGCTAGTTTCTCGTGACAATCATTCTGCTTTTTTGCACCGTGTTTTACGTGCCCGAGGTTACGCCACGAAATCTTAATGGTATCGGCTTGCGTTTGCAGCAGTTTTTGCGCGACAACGTGAGAATCCAGCGACGCTATCGCCAACGAAAATTTCGAAGCGGGCGCGAGGCTTAGTACTGCTGAGAGGTGAGAAGCTACGCCGGACGTCGGCGTAGGTAGACTGCCTGGTGAAGAAAACCAAGAAACTTAACCTGTCTAGCAGGACGAAACATAGAGTCACTGGGGTTCAGGCGAACACCAGCTTCGGAAAGCTGGTCAAGAAAAATGTCTAGTTGGGCCTTAAGAAAAACTGGGTCTGGATGAGCAAATAAAAAATTGTCGAGGTGAGCCCACGCCCATAGGCCGCGTGCCCGCGCTTCACGAGCGAGGGCGGTTGCAAAGGCCTGCATAAAAAATGGGGCTGGCCTTATGCCAAAAGGTAAAACCGTCTGCTTCGTTGGATTTCTGTCGCCTCTGCCCCACGTTGCTACTCAACATAGTACCGGCACCGCTGCTTCAATTCGCTGTGGTTTCCGCGGGGTGAGCTGAAATTGCCGTGCTTATCAGTCGCAGGTGCTTCGCTTTCCCTCAATCGAAGGCGCTGGAAGACGGTATGTTAGACAGTATCTTGGACAGAAAATAAATTGGGAAGACGGTACATTGGACATGACTTCATTTCTTGACTAAACAGCTATTTCGTTGACAAAAACGTATTCTAACTCTTTTAAATGTCCTGAATGAATTAAATAAATATTGTAGTAGTTTAAGACACGTTTCCTGGAGGAAGAAAAAGCAACGTTGCTAGCGAACTACTTTCTCGACGGCGGAGGCACTTCAGATGGGCGCAATGCGCTTGTGGGTGGAGCTAAAAGATTTTTCTCAGGTTGCATCCGACTATAGGAGTCATCGCACCGGTGCCGAAGAATATCACGACGACGTGATTTCACAATTCACATTTGAGTTGAGGATTAAAGCTAAGGAGGAAGAGGTAGGAAAATCGTTTCATGACCCCTTTAATGAGCCAGTCTCACTGGCTGGAGCGATAATAGGTTGCCTGGGACTCGGCGTGCCTTTCGTTTATTAAGCTGCCAGTGGCTGTGGCGCTTTCATCCATTACCCTCCGTAACCTGCCTGTTTGGGGTGTCTTTTGACTATCAGGTGCTACAGTGAATACTATTTATTTAATTGGCGATTCTTTATCACTTCGGGAAGAGACCATGTGCTATAGGGAGTATTCACTGGCGGCCATATCCGTGTGCGCTGCTGCTAAGCGCGTGCTGACGTCGAGCTTCCACAGTCCTTTTGGAACGTGCAATTAGCACCAGCAAGGTTGCCGGTCTTTGCAGGCTATTAATGTGAGCTCGTTCTGAGCATGCGCTCTAAACATCGCCCTCAAATATGGCGTCCAGTGAATAGCTCCTATACTCCGTTCACCCTTAGGCCCCCTTAGGCTGAGTCTAGAAGCTCTGCTTTCAGCGCGAGCTTTCTGCCCTTGCTAACACAAGTGTGTTCACCCTTCGGCTGAGACTAGAAGCTCTGCTTTCAGCGCGAGCTTTCTGCCCTTGCTAACACAAGTGTGTTCACCCTTCGGCTGAGACTAGAAGCTCTGCTTTCAGCGCGAGCTTTCTGCCCTTGCTAACACAAGTGTGTTCACCCTTCGGCTGAGACTAGAAGCTCTGCTTTCAGCGCGAGCTTTCTGCCCTTGCTAACAGAAGTGTGTTCACCCTTAGGCTGAGACTAGAAGCTCTGCTTTCAGCGCGTGCTTTCTGCCTTTGCTAACACAAGTGCGAACGCGAAGGCATGCGCAACGAAAGTACTGCGGGAGTCAGCGAGTTTCCGCTGAAGGCAGAGGTGAACGCAGTATAGAGCCTATCGCAACGTTATTAGATTACCTCAGTTGTGGAACTTCCGCGGAGGGGGGTACTCTCCCTCACTCACTCACTTCTTTCCGCCAAGCGTCGTTCGAAGCGCCATCTATATTTTCGTTTGATTACTATGCGTTCCAAAGGGCCCAGCTGAAGCGCCAAAGGGCGATCACAACGCCGCCATTTATGCTGCAGTGGTCACTTAAGGAACTGCACGTAACACCTATTTTGGCTTCAGTCGGCCATTTCGGAGCCGAAACAGATACCAGGGATGCCACCCCCGTATCACCAGCGGGCGCGCCGCGTAATTGCCCCGAAGTTAAGATGAGCCTAGGTCGGGACGTGCTACCTGAAATCGCCGCTGAGGCATAGTTTTATTAAAACAATATTAATTGTACTGCGAAACCTTGCAAACTAAAGATTTTATAAAACATCACGCGCCCCCCATTTTGTACTAAACTCCAATAAAAGCTACAAAAAAAGAGTTTTTCTCCCGTTGGTTTTTACGTTTCTAGTAACGTTGAAACGTACGTATCCTGATTTAGTTACCGAAGCAGCCGTCTGGCGGCGCGTCGAGCGACGCTTGGCGAGTCGTGGTGAGCGAGGGGGGTGCTGTTCGTGTATGCGGCGCCTATGAGCAGTGATGTAACTGAGCTAATCTAATAACGTTGGCCTATCGCAACCAACGTCACTAGAATCCTCAGTTGGGAAACTGCCATAGAAGCCTGCATTAAAAACGTCACTCCGATCAGTACTCGCGAACCGAACTAAACGCGATCGCAACGCCGCCGTTTCTCCCGTGGCGGCCACTCCAGGAACTGCACGGTTCCACCGGAACGCCGAAACGTATACAGGGTTTCAGGGCTGCCAAGCTCTATCCCCCAAGTGGATGCGCCGCACTAGACCACCGAAGTTAGGACGCGCTACCTGAAATCAGCGGCGAGACATGGTTATATAAAGACAATATGAATTGTGCCGCAAAACATTGTAAATTAAAACTGTATGAAAACATCACTCTCATGTCATTTTTTTATTGCGTCTTGGATTAGCGCATTGCGACTACGCGCATGTGCAGCGTGGAGCCCGAAACGCTAACGCGCACAGCGCTTGCATTTGCTCCAATAAAACTGAACCTCTCTGTTCTCTTAAAGGATAGCATCGCAAGGCAGGAATGAGAGGGGGGGGGGGGGGGGGGGGATAAAGATTGTAAAGAAAATCGATGTTAATATATCTCGCTAATATGATTAATATTGACTACGTGTGCTTTTATAGATTTTTCCAGCGCTTATCACCCGGAAGAAATGCGCAGCGTCTGATTTTCCGCACATTAGAGCTACAGCGCATGTTTAGAAGGCGTTTAACAACCCAGCAGACAGTGATGGCAGCCTGAAGAATGCCATTTTTCGGAAAGGTCTATAGGCTTTGCACGCTTATGCGTTGCCTACTATAGTTAGAGTGTACTAGAAGGAACGAGTAGGACGAGCTACAGGCTCCGCTCATGCTTTCAGCTGCACTTCAAAATGTGGAAAGCGATCAGGTGGACCCAAGCCACTTCGATCGCAGCGCCACCTTCGTAGAGTGTACTAGAAAGGACTGAGTGACACGACCGAAGCGTTTTTTCGGCGCCGCCGCTTCTCGAACGATCTTGGCGTTGGAACGCAACGCGTTTTTCATAAAACCGGCTAATCCGAACCGCTTCGCTCGTAGTGCCCGAGAGGGCGCTACGAGCGAAGCGGCTTGGCTTTTTTTCACATGCGGAGGTACCTAAATATCACACCGGTCGCCCCACTCGTTCCTTCTAGTACACAAAGTCGCGACACTCTCAAGTTTTGAGCAGCGCTCCAGGCGAGCAAAATAGAATATTTGGCTCGCGTTTGCCTCAATAGGCTTCCCCACTACAGTTTTTTATACCCCGTTCTATTCTAAGTGGCAGCGTAACAGAGGCTACAAGAGCAAGTTGCGAGCTTCCAGCGTCCCTGCCAAGCACGCGCGCTCGTGCAGTGCAAGCATCGTTCAGGGGAACATGCGTCTGCAAGTATAGCTTCGGCTTCGGTATCAAGTGAAGTGAAACATACGGGCTCACGGAAGTTATGAAAGAGAGCAATAAAATAATTAAGCTGAAATGAATGTTTAATGGGACGCTGAGGCCGCGAGCTGCATAATTCTTTTTTTATTTTAATTTTTTGTTTAAGACGTTTTGTTATCTCGCGTTTACAGATGCTGACAGATGCTTCCATTCGAACTTGGCACGTGCAAAATCGAACGTTACAGTGCCGCCTGGATGGCGCTGCCAGCATAACATGGTCGCGTCTTGCGGACGCGCTCGCGCCCTCTGCCCGAGAGCAACGGGTCTTATGCTTTATGTTGGGCTTGTCTGCGTGTTACGTCTTTCTGTTACACTCGAGGGTAGCGCTTTTCGCGTGAACTCCAGCCCATAATTACGCTCTGTATTAAAATTAGTGTTGATATTCACCGTACCGTGCGAATTAATCAAATGTCGCAGCCAATGGGCAAATATATTAGATGGGAATGAGTTTTCCCGTGCCTTAGCCTCCTATATGTTCGTGCATCCACGCAAACCACAAAACTTCAGTCCGCTACCCGATGTAGTCTCCGACAAAGATGGCGTTGGACAGGTTGACAAAGTCCAAGTGCTCCACGTCGACGCAGAGAAAGAGCAGGGTCAGAAGAGCCTCGGTGTTGAACCACAGGAACGTCTTGAACAGGTGAGGAAGATAGAGCACAACGGACGCGAGCATCCCAAGGTGGCAGGACACGCGGAGTCGACGGCCGAAGCTGTCCCTGCGTTGAAGGCGCCAGCAGAGCTCACTTGAGCACAGACGTGTACACGTTACTTAAACAGTAACTAAACATTGGTACTTTATGTTGCAAAAGAAAATATTGAGATGTATATGTAACGTGCCACGCGACTTTCGTACCGCTGATTTATTTAAGAACTTTCAAATAATCACTATTCACAAGTTATATCAGTATCGGCTTTCTACTAGTTATAAAAGTGAAAAAATAAGATGTACATGTCTTTTGGAAAACCTTGCGTCGCTGAGGAAAACGTCTCCATCGTATCCTACCCGTAACCCAGAGAAATGGAAGATGGTCAAGCAGCGAACAAATTATGGCTCTCAAATATTAAGCTCCACACTCCCTCATTTGTTTAACAGCCTTAACAGCAATAACATTGATCTAGACAGTCTATCCTTTAGAGATTTGCGCTTATTATATGATTTTACGTGATCCTTTTTTCTCTTAACATTTGCTAAAGGTGCTTTTAGTTTTGTGTACTGATTTCTAACATCATTGCCTCTAGCACGCTATTATGTTGCTTTTTGTTTGTTTTCCCTCACGCTTCCTGCTGTGCATTGTAGGGGCCCAGGGACTCGTCAAGCTGCGTATTGCAGCTTTTTTTTTTCTTGGGCCCCATCACCATAAAGGATGAAAATAAAGCATTATTATTATTATTATTACTTATCACTCACTGAAAGAATAGCTAAGTGCTGTCAGAAGTGAGAGAGTGCAGGCATGCTGGTGAAAAAACGACCTGTTACTGCGATTCTAAAGGAACGCTTTCCCTCAGCTTGAGTGTAACGCGTTATATTCACGTTACTCTGTATATATGCATTGTTTCTATGAAGAAGTAGTCGCTTCTAAAATTTTAGTTTCTACAAGTTTACTTGTGCACTATTGAATCAACGAGCTTTGAGGGGCTCCTTGTGTACATGGCTGCTGTTGTGGTAGGTGTCACTACCATTGGGATCTATATATACAAGAGAGTAAAGAAGTAGAGGAAGTTACTCGTTTCGTTCCACCCGGACCAGGCGCGTGTGTGTGTTCGTTAATCTCTGACCTCGACGGTCGCCGGTCTCTACGTGGTGTCAGAAGTGAGTGGCTAGCGCCTTTTCTTTTTTCAACCGCCAGTAACAGACTCGGAGGAGACCGCAATGGCCGAAGCGGAGGGCGCCGCCACCGGTCCGGGAGCTTTGCCAGTTGGTGCGCTCAATGTACGAGCACCGCCCCAGTTTGACTTCAGCAACCCCGGAATATGAAAACAGTGGTATCAGCAGTTCGATGACTACGTCTACGCGTCGGGACTGTACGCCGCCAACGACAAAGTGCGTGTTCGGACCCTACTAAGGCCGCAAGCGCGGGACGTCCTGACTTCGCCACACGTCGGCGACTCAGGCTTCGACAACTACGATCTGATTGCTGAGAAGTTAAACGCGTACTTTGGTTCACTCACTCAATGAGCTCTACGAGAGCGCACGCTTCCACAGACGGTCGCAGCAAGCGGGTGAGTCAGCAGACTCCCTTTTTGACGACGCTCAGCAACATGGCAAAAAAAAAAATGTAACTACAAGTCGCGAGAAGTGAAAGAGCGGCTCATTCGCGATCGTTTTGTGGTGGGCTTGCGAGACACAAAGCTGTCGGATTGACTGTGCCGAAATACGAAGCTTGCGTTGGACGAAGCGCTCATTCACGTTCGCCAATACGAGGACACAGAGAGGGAACGGAAGCTGCGGGACTCGTCGGCATCCACAGCCATATGGCAGCTTCTGCAGAAGCAAATGCGCTAAACCTTGACGTGGCAAAGGTTGTGAAGATCCGCCTGCCAACGCCCAAGCAAGCAAGCGGCAACGAAGCGAGTGCACCTTCATGCGGCTTTTACGAACGTTCTCCCTATCCGCGCTCTGAGTGCCCTGCTAACCGTGCGCAATGCAACCAGTGCCACAAGGCCACTTCGCAGCTGTCTGCCGCGCCAAGAATTAGTAGGCTTCGCTGGAGCTTGGTCCCGTCCGTTCTCCGTCCAAGGCAAGGGCGAAGTTTGTAGACGTGAAGGTCAATGACGTACTGCTGAGCTTCAAGGTTGACAACGGCGCGGAGGTCACCGTCGTCCCCAGCACGTTTTCGGGGATACCAGCTCGCCTGGAGCCCCCAGAGGGGGAGTTGACAGGACCCGCCGGTCAACCGTTGGACGCGCTAGGAACGTTCATCGCGGCCTTGGAATGGAAAACCAAGCGCGTCAAGCAGAAGCTCTACGTGGTGCGTTCGCAAGTTGTTCCCTTGTCGGGATATCCGGCTATTCAGGCGTTATTGGGCCTGGTCAAATTTGTGGATCACCTTCCAGAGTCTTCTCCCGAAAGCGGTCCTAGTGAGTTCGACGGGACTTTGTCGACTCAGCTCTTTCGGGGCCTCGGCGAACTTCGGGAGCAGTACACAATTAGTTTTCAGCCAAACGTGGTACCGTACTCGCTGCACGTTCCGCGAAGGGCCCCCATACCACTACGCGATGTCGTGAAATCTGAACTAGACTTGATGGAGTCCCAAGGCGTAATCCGAAGAGTAACAAAAACGACACCGTGGTGCGCAGGAATGGTAGTGGTGCCGAAAGCTTCAGGAAGCTACCGCATATGCGTGGACCTGACTCGTCTGAACCGGGCGGTGCTGCGTGAACGTCACATCCTGCCGACAGTGGATCAAGTGCTTGGACTTCTGGGCCAGGCGCGAGTCTTCTCCAAGCTCGACGCCACGTCGAGATTTCTCCAAGTGAAGCTGTCAAGTGAGTCCCAAGAACTAACAACGTTCATTACCCCGTTCGGACGGTTCTGCTTTTGTCGGTTGCCTTTCGGGATTACCTCTGCGGTGGAATATTTTATACGCCAGATGTCGTACATCCTGGAGGGCCAAGACGGAGTTGTCAATATGATTGATGACATTCTCGGTTTTGGCCGAGATCGTGCGCAACATGACAAGCGTCTCGCAGGGGTTCTCGACCGCTTAAAGAAAGCAGGTCTGACTCTGAACAGGCCCAAGTTCAAGTTTGGCGTCACCAGTGTAAAGTTGCTTGGCGTAGTCGTCAGCCAGAATGGTATTATGCCAGACCCTGAGAAGGTGGAGGCTGTACAGCACATGGAACCACCAGACGACGTCGGAGGTGTCCGCAGACTGTTAGGCATGGTCAACCACGTTGGTAGGTTTTTGCCACATCTGTCTGACGTCACAGCACCTATTCGAGAACTGCTAAGGAAGAAGATTGCCTGGTTCTGGGGACCAAGCCAGCAGGCTGCCTTCCTAAAGTTTAAGACTATGCTCTCTTCAGACAATTGTATGGCTTGATACAATCCGGAGCACCCGACCATAGTGTCTGCTGACTCCACCTCTTTCGGTCTCGGGGCAGTCCTGCTCCAGGATCAACCGTCAGGCGAGCGTCGGGCGGTGGCTTTTGCTTCACGGTCACTCACTGCAACTGAGCAGAGGTGCAGCCAAACCGAAAAGGAGACTTCGGCAGTGACATGGGCCATGCGTCACTTCGATGAGTACGTCCGGGTACTGCGGTTTACAGTGAAAACCGATCACCGGCCCTTGACTGCGTTGCTTGGCGACATGAACGTAGACCTTCTTTCTCCACGAGTTCAGCGACTGAGGATAAAGTTGATGCGGTATCAGTACCAGATCTTATACGTTCCTGGGAAGCTCCTGGCAACGGCCGACACCCTGTACCGAGCGCCGTTGAGCCGAGCAGCTCCGTTGACCTGCGACAGCCTAGAGCTGTACGCCCGGAGTGTGGTTCACGCAATCCAAGAAGGTCCGCCCGTCAGCATCAAGATGGTCCGTCGAATACAGTGAACAGATGGCGAGTGCACAGCACTGGCAAAGTTCTGTGATCAAGGTTGGCCTCAGAGGACCAAGGTTCCATGTCACCTAATGAAATACTGGAATTACCACGGAGAACTAACCTTTTGTGATGGTGTCCTTCTCAAAGGACGCCTTGTGATTCCTGCATCACTGCGACCTGAGGTCTTACAGGCTATTCACGAGGGACACCAAAGAGTGAACCGATGCAAGGCACGGGCTCCAGACTTGGTGTGGTGGCCCAATATCGGCGATCAAATCAAAACCATGGTCGAGAAGTGCGAGCGCTGCACATCTACGCATCACTTCAAGATGACAACGAACCACAGTTTGCTTCCACGACTTCGCCAGATTCGCGGAAGACTACGGATTTGAGCACGTCACTAGCAGTCCGGGATTTCCGCAGTCACATGGAGAAGTGGAGCGTGCAGTGTGGACGGCGAAGGACCTCTTGGTTAAAGGCGACGATCCGTTTTGTCACTTCTCGTCTATAGAGATACTCCAGGCATCTTGGGTTTCAGCCCTGCTCAGCTACTAATGGGTCGATAGCTGCGGACTCAAGTACCAAAGGCTGCCGAGAAACTCCAGCCAGAATGGCCGAAGTCACAGGTCTTTATGGAGCGGGACAGCGCGGCGAAGCGACGCCAAGCTTCCGACTTCAACCGTCTTCACGAAGTGCGCGAGCTCAGGGAACTTTCACCTGTCGAAGATGTTGTAGGTGACAGATGCACGGTTCCCTACCCAATTGCTTAGCCAAGCGCAACGCCCACGCTCTTACGTCGTCGAAACTCTGCGGGGTGTATTGCAGAAAAATCGGCGACACCTGGATCCTTTCGGAAGCCAACCTACGGACCAGGTTCCCGTCCTGCCAGCTCCGCGCGGTTCTGCCGGTTCCCGCCGCCGATGGAGCCAATGGCCTGCAACCCCAAGATTTTGAACAAAAAAGACTGGTTACAGCTCCCTCTCCGCAGCCTTCTGCCGGGGAAGCTCCCGCAGAGCCAAGGGCAAGTTCGAGAGCTGATGCAAGTCAGGCACCAGCCAACGTGTGGATCGAGTAGTAGCTCCGAAGAGACTGAACTTGTAGTAAGGTCGTGCGTTGTGATTTGTTCATCCACGAGCAATGTCTGAGAAAGGGGGATGTTGTGGTAGGTGTCGCTACCATTAGGTTGTATATATACGAGAGAGTAAAGAGGTAGAGCAAGTTACTGGTTTCGTTCCACCCGGACCAGGCGCGTGTGTGTGTTCGTTCCTCTCTGACCTCGACGGTCGCCGGTCTCTACAGCTGCTTCAGCCTTCACCATAGTAGTGACACGAGCATGATTTCGTTCTCTCTTCGAGCACTCCCTTCTACCTTTTTGAAATACTTATAATGCCTGAACTAATGTCAGTGAAAGTCATTTGTAGGTACTAAAAGCACTTCACGAGAGCAAGGTTGTTTTTATTGGACGCTATCGTGGCAAAATTATCCCCTTGTTGACCTGTTCACGAATTGCATGAATTATCATTTGCTTCACTTTGACGGGCAAGAAACTCATCAAGTTTTTCCTCACTTTTCTTCCTCCCCCCCCCCCCCCCCCCCCCCGCCCCTAGTATCTGTCTAAAACGAAAAATATGTGGAAGTAGGAATAACGTCCGGACAATAAGGATTGACGTTGAAAATCTCTCTCCATCCCCACCCCTTCCTAAAAAATGGCAGCATTATATATATGACACTAGGAAACAACGAGATAGAAAGAAACACATCGACACTGAATCCGAAACTCACCAGACCGGAAGTCCAAGATACGGTGGGCGTGTGAAGTGGTAGATGACTCCGGAAACGAGAGCGACGACCTCACGGACTATTGTCATCAGGTTGTCAAGCACCACCACCTGGTCCCTGTCTTTGCCCCAGCACTGTAGCTCGCTGGTCAGCCGGAACATCAGCGACGACACGAGCAAGAATAAGGCAAGACACCAGAGGATCCTCTGCAAAGTCTTCAGCAAAATGTGCGTCTTGTTGCCACCGGACACGCGGATGGACACCATGGCCATCGGGAAGACAGTGCCGTTCGAGATCACCGGAGCCGAAGACGTCGCCAGGGTGAACTTTCCGGGAGCAAGATGGCTGACCCCTCTTTCTCTTGGGATTGCAAGTTGAGGAAGGAAGCCTTAGCTTGGCCCTGCCTGACGACACTGTTCACAAGGTCAAGACCTCCATCAGTGGGACAACCACACACACAAGCCAAATACTCCTTGCTGACAACCTTATTTCTACAATTGAGCCCGACAAAAAGAAATGAAGTAAGATGTGAGTGTTTCTGGCAGTGAAAGATTGATTTGCTCTTCAGATATGGCAACTCTCGCTTAAGGACTGTTGGGAATAATTTTAGCCATTGTTGTAGTGCTGCTGACCGGAAGTTCTAACGCGATTCTTGCAACATCAATTACATAACCAAGCGCCGGAACATTGCTCATGCAAATTGAAACGGGAGGGTGTGGGAATCGAGCGTCACAAATTATCCATACACAAAGAGAAAAATTTTTTTTTTCGGAAACAGGCTGTACGTTACGTGTTTTTTTCCAGATTTAAGAGCTGCAAAAAAAAAAAAAATCTTGAGCGAAATATTTTTTATTTTTTTTGTGGAACTACTGGTAATTGCACGGTTTCCTCGGTGGCCAGCACAGTATAATAAGTAACGTATGGTCCTCGGGGCGGGTTAGGAAATCTAACAAACCAATAAAAATCGAAGATGGCAGAAATGCATGTGGGGTAAAAGAGGAGCTCTATAGTCACCTGACGCCGAGCGAAGGGTGAAGTGTTCTGGCACAAGCAATCGACGCGTGTCCGTGACCGCCGGCACAAGACCGACTCCGTGAGATCAAGAACCAAGTCGGTCACGCTATACTTCGCTTTACCACAACTTGGCAAAGAGCGAACGCTACGGCCCCTTCGAGCCAATCAGAGTGACGGATTGGCAAAGCACGTGACAGCCGTTGGCGTGCTTGGACAAGAGCGTCACCCAAGTAGTTTGAGAAGAGAGGAAGGAGTAAATAAAGGCCTCGCTTTTCTCACCCCAGAGAATTAGCCCACCACTCGAATTCGTACAAAAGCGGCTTTCCCCTTTCTCTCTCCCGCCCGTGGCTTCGGCAGCACTGCGCACAACTCATGACATGGAGTATAGTCACGTGCCTCCCTCCGACGTGCTGATTGGCTCACTGAAACCGTAACCTTCTCCGTTTGCCCGGTAACGATGGGACAGTGTAGAGTGCACGTGAACGCGAGGTGGGACATGGAAACAGTGGACGATACATTGATGTTTGCACCAATCAATATCGGCCTATTCGTCACTCATTAGAGCGTCTTCAATAATTTACTGAGCACTCCCGCTTTCGACAGCTTTATAGATCCACGCCCTGATATTTGAGCACGACAAGAGTCTGCAGCTTGCTTTTTTTTGTGTGTGTGAGCCTTTCCTTGTAAACTACTGCCCAGTGACAAATGTTAAACGTGATCAACCTGACAACCTATAAAGTATATATGGTTACCCCTTAACTGCTTTGGACGAGCGTGGAACCGTCCCCAAACTGCTCAGGACGAGTATAGGTCATGTGATTTCCACCGATGTCTATTGTGGTATAGCTGGATCGCGGATCGATGCCTTTCTTGCTGAGGTCGAATGACACCACCAGCTAGCTACCTTTGCTTGACACTACAAAATGCATGGGGCTCTATGGTAAAAACGAGATTAAGTGCCGTTTCCGCCGTTTCTAAGCTGCTGTTGGCAATAAAACTTTTTGGCTGCTTTTCAGAAAGCCTGTCAAATGGCTCGTGCACAAACATTAAAACTGACAACTCTCCAAGATTGTATAAATAAATGTTTTGTGGTTAAGAGTGACTCCGCTGGGCGAAAAACGTAGTGCAGCTCTATAAGACATGAGTTACCGAGAGTTACCGCGGAGTCGGTGGCGGTTTTGATGGGTTGGGTTTAGCAGACGACAAGCTTGAAGGCTTTGTTACGCGGAAATCGCTCACTCCCGGAAGGCCGCTCTTATCATGAAACCTTTTCGACGTTCATCAACTTCAGGGCTTCCCCGAGGACGGTCATATCGCGACCCCCGGCAAGTTCCTTTGTTTACTTCACTACGAGAGCAAGCTTTCCAGCTCAGCCGTGGATGCTCTGGCACATTTTTTTTAATCGACGTTCGAACGCTTCACAAATACCGATTCGAGCTAATAGACAGTTTTAGTATAGCGTTGCTGGATATTGCGTACGGAATACGCAATAGTATAGCGTACGCTAAAAATGGCCTGCTCGGACCGAATTTAGTTGTGCGTTACGTTTTCGAGTGAACACCGCGCATGATCTTGGTTAAATTTGCTAGAGCCGTAGAATTCCGCGTGCTTATAGCGCAACCATGCTCCTGGAAAGAAATATTGAAAAAGAAAAAGTGTCCAATCATTTTATTTCAGATTAAACCAAGCCACAGCTGCCTCGTCAAGCGCGCTTTTCTGCGGGGTACAGAGGCTACGAGTACGAGCGCGTAGCCAAATTCGATCACGGAGCCTCCGTCAGTCGTCCCGTGGAAACGACACCTTTTATCAATGCTATCGCGGAATGAAATTCATGACCCTGATGTCCAGTGCATAGCGAGAACTTCGGCGATTTCTTTTAGAGTCGTTCGTCCGTCGGCGTTGAACTGTGGGAATAGGCTTAGCGATGAGCAGATCGCAGCGTCGACGCACACTGCGAGCGGCGAACATTTCCACTGTGCGCTCCTTCAGCTGCAGGGCGATCTGATTCGACCGCGGTAGGTCCCAGAAAGATTCGCCGAGCTGAACACCACGCAATTTCACGTAACACAGAACTTCGAAAACACCACGTCGCCCTTGCTGCGTTAGTCGAGGCAACCGCCATCTTGAAACTGGCGCTCTCGTTGGGTCCAAGATCTCTCGAGAGCGTCTCGCAAGGCCCGCTAGCCAGCAACGCAAAATCCCCAGCGTTGTTTGCGTACGCAATACGCTAGCCCTTCTATTGCGTTCTGCGCATGCGCACTCACGACCCGCAATCTCCTTGCGTACGCAAAGCTATAGCGTACGGTCCACTAAAACTGTCTAATAACACCTGATATAAATATCTCAGCGCATCATGAAATACTCGCCTTCCAGCAACGTGGGGAAGTGTACAATACATATATATATATTGTACATATATATATTTTTTTTCTCCCATAGACTTGCGTGAAGTGCTTGAGTGGTGCCACCGACGGACTCTCGATCCGCGATCCAGCCTGCTACAATAAAGATCAGTGGCGCTTTCCCAGGTTCACGCACTCAGCCGTTTTGGACGAATCAGCTTCGCTCATGGCTTAGTTTGCGGCTCTGCCAACAAATGGCAGCACTAAATATATTTAGAAGTTTCTTCCATTTTTTTTGTTCTGGCTACAGCTTTATTATGATGGCAACAAATGTAATTTTGAAGAGAGCGATTAAGCAGTTGAGGATCAGAAATTCCCCAAAACTAAAAAGAAACGGTCAAGGGGTTAAATTTTATGTGAATGATTATGAAAGGGCCGGGTGGTCCGTTTTGTGACGCCAGGTAAACGATGGGAATCGGTTGAGTAAAAAATTACAAATAATATCGATGTTCTACCAACGACATTACAAAACAACTTTTATGGCGAATCGAAAAAAAAAAAAACATAAAAAACAGGAGGAGGTTAAGCTTCGCCTTTAGGAGTGGAACGCGACATATTAAACCAAATAATTGGGGTTGTGTGAATATTTAGACAGCGTGCAGTTGGTTAGCGATTTTCGAAGTTGCGACGAGTCACTCGCTGTAGATGAGAAATTTAGCCAGTGCAGTGCAACCGCTAGCCTGCGATCTTTAACGTGCACCACGCAGTTGTGATACACGACCCCACGCCGGTATATGATGCTCATCGAGATCGAAACGAGCAGGCAGTGGGGATGAAACGCAGGATCCATGGATTCTGCAGCGCGAGCTTTCGTTCCACGTGCTCCAAGTTGGTGTGCGCTATTAGCGGCGAGATGTTTTGGTGGCGCTATCCTATGGTTCCCTCTCATGGCGTCATCACCTTGCGGACAGCAAGTTCGACGGTGTTTGCAATGAGCAGGGTGGAAGATTGAAATCATTGCGCTCTCAAAGCAATACTGCCCAACACCGTCAAAAGGAAAGTTCTTACATTCCTCTTACTTCTGTCGATGAGAACCTTTGCTGACGTAACAGTCAACATTCGGCCAATCCTGGAAGGCCGACCACAGTGACGCTTTTGATCGCGCACGTCGCCAATACTCGGGGTCAACTTTTCTTTGGCACTGTAGTCAAAGGTAAGGGCACGCGTGCCCTCTATTTTTTCGAGCCCTGATGAAAGCTGTGTGCGCGTTCTTCTCCTCTTCCCGAAAATGCCAAGAAAAGTTGTCCTCGAGTGTAGGAAGTATTCACTGGACGCCATATTTGTGGGTCCTGTTTAGAGCGCACGCTCAGAACGAACTCACATCAGTAGGCTGCGAAGAGCGGCACTCTTAATGGTGCGTAATGCACGTTGCAAAAGGACTGTAGAAGCTCGTCTTCAGCACGCGCTCAGCATTCGAGCACACAGCTATGGCCGCCAGTGAATACTCCCTATTAGCGGCGAGATGTTTCGGTGGCGCCCTTCTATGGTTCCCCCTTGTGACGTCATTACCTCGCGAACAACAAGTTCGATGGTGTTCGTAAATAGCATGGTAGAAGCCTGAAATCATTGCGCTCTCAAAGCAACACTGCCAACACCGTCGAAATTAAAGTTCTTTCATTCGTCTTATTTCCGTCGATGGTATACCCTTTCCGACGTAATAGTCAGCTTTTGGCCCAATCGTGAAAGGCCGACCACAGCGACGCTTTCGGTCGCGCACGTCGCCAATAGACGCTTTCAGGAAGCTGCGCATGGGCGCCGCCATAACCGACCTTCAGTTTTTGCTCCCTCTTATTCCGTTCGCTCCACTTCATCATTAACACAACAGGACAGGCTATTGCCATTTTAAGTGTTACCGCTCATTCACACTGGAAGCGGATCCGCGTTCGCAAAGCGGTTGCGAACGCGGTTGTATAAAGATCCAGCACAATTGCACGCGCACTCGATATCGAGTGCGCGTGCAATTGTGCTGGATCTTTATACAACCGCGTTCGCAACCGCTTTGCGAACGCGGATCCGCTTCCAGTGTGAATGAGCGGCTACTGTGTCCTTCTCCACAGCATAGGCACTTGTGTAGACTATGAACGCCCGCTTCATTGGCTCGGTATCTCGGTAAGACAAGAGAAGGTCGGCTAAGGCGGCTCAATCTGGCGCGCGCTGAGAGCGTCTATAGACAATTTCAAAATCAGGCTTCTGATCGGTGCCATTTTCAGAGCTCGTTCGTATGGCGCCTGTTTCGCTTCTTTTCCGAAGCTATGACCATGAGCGTGCTAGGCTGGGATATTCCCACGCTGGACTGTGTTTTTGTAAATATTGGAACGGTGTATACACCTTTCCATAAAAGCGCATGAGGGCGTGTTCGTTGCTGTGTTTGTGTGTTATGCGCGCACACTTTCTGGCTGGCCGTGATTACCAGCGAGCGTTAGATGGACTGATTTAGAACGTGTGGACTTTGATTTTTGTAAACAATGGAAACGTTTATAGGCCACTCGGCCACCAATTTACCCCCCCCCCCCCCCTTTTTTTTCCCCTTAAAAAAAAAGAAGAGCGCAGTGATTGCAGTTAGCGTAGCAGAAACTACAAAAGAGCCTGTGGCCAAGCACGCTTGCACGTGCAGTGCAATCATAGTTTAGCGCAACATACTCGTGATTGTATCTTCGACTTCGTCCTCACATAAAGTGAAAAAAAAAGGAAATACCATAGTAGGGTGATGCCGACGGGGCAGGGCACAGACGCCTAAGCCTAGGTCTGCCGAATGCGTTTGTTTTTACGAGAAGTTGCGCATAGAAGGCCCTTTCCAAAGTCTCACGCTCGCGTTTGTGCCTTCGTCAGCACTGCAGATGTTTTTGAGATGAAGTAGAAACCCTACAGCTCGCGCTGCTTGTAACAGGACGCAGACCACGACAGCTCCACACACCAGTCCAATATCTACAAGTCTTCAACCCAGCAAGCGCCTGTTCGTCGCTTCGGAACGCGAGAAACTCACGCTCCATACGCACGAATACTGAAAATGAAAACGGCAAAGAGCCCTTTTTTGAAAATGTCTATAAAATGCACATTCCAGACTCTTGAATATAAGTTAACCACACCATCGCACGAAGCAGTGAATTCTCGCGTCAGACGCTGCACGGACTCATTCATTACTCCCAAATGGAATTTAGTGAGCACGATCACGGAATTAGCGGCGAGATGTTTTGGTGGCGCCCTCCTATGGTTCCCCCTTGTGACGTCATTACCTTGCGAACAACAAGTTCGATGGTGTTTGTAAATAGCATTGTGGAAGCCTGAAATCATTGCGATCTCAAAGCAACACTGCCAACACCGTCGAAATGAAAGTTCTTTCATTCCTCTTATTTCCGTCGATGGTATACCCTTTCCGACGTCATAGTCAGCTTTTGGGCCAATCGTGGAAGGCCGACCACAGCGACGCTTTCGGTCGCGCACGGGGCTAATAGCGCCATTGCGCAGAGCAAAAAAAGGAAGAAAAAAAAGGAAAGGTAATTGGTAGACGAAGGAGCGCGCGCTTGACCGCCGACTAGGAAGGACGTGTCCTTTCGAAGCTCCGCAACCCAACCCAGCGCGCCCAAGTCGATCATGGTCGACAAATTTGCAGCCACACTTGCTGCGGTTCTACGCCAGTCCTTGGCCCAGCCACCGGCTCAACCAGGACTTGCGACACCCATCAGCTCGGCCTCTTCGCCATGGTTCCGGCCGGCTCCAACACCGGCCGTATCCACCGCCATGACAGCATCCCAGCGCCAGCCCGCCCAGGCCCTGCCGCAAGGTATGCTCAACTTCTGCAAATCGATGGTAGGCCGCTACCTCGAACAAGTATCCGAAGCAGACATGCACGCCTGTCTCCAGACGGCGATTTCTGAGGTCCGTTTGAAACGCAACTCAAAACTCGGCCTGACTAAGGATCCATCACACCAAGCCTCGTCCACTCCCAAGCCTAACACGGGGCAAACCACTACCATCCCGTCACGAAAACCACCGAAGAAAAAACTCGACAACGCCGACGTCGCGATTGAACACCACGCGCCCGGCGACCAAGACATGGAAGCGGGGTCGTCAGAAATGACCCCGTCGGCGACCACAGCTGCCCAAAATCCTTCCTCAAGTGGGCTCTCCTCTTGCTCTGATGGCGCTGCCGCGGCCTCAACGTCGCTGTTCACCTTCACAGCTAACAAGGAAGAAAACAGCGACAACGATCACAACTCGCCCCACCCATGGGTGACAAAGCTTTCGAAAAAAGCGGCCAAGAGAGCACGCCTTAGCGCAAAATCCAACACGCGCACCGTGGACTCCCCGCCTAAACCCAAAACGCAAGAGCGCCACATAATCACATTGCGCCCAAAGACCAAGACAGACGTCACAACTCTCCCAAAAAAAGGGCTAATGGAGGCCATCACCGCCTCCGTCCAGCTCGCACCGGGTGCGTTCTCCATTAAAACCACCAAGGAAACCAACACGATAACCGTCATGGTAAACTCCGAGGCCACGGCCCAAACCCTTCTTGCCATTACCGAAATCCATATTGCTGGGAAACCACCTCTACCCATCCAGGCGTACAAGCCAGTCGGCGACAACCAAATCCGCGGTGTCATCTATGGCATCGACCAGGGAGAAGACAATGTTTCACTGATGGCAGGCCTGGAGACTGAGGGGTCAGTGATTGTGGCAGCTCGGCCGATGAGCCGAGGAGGCAATACTGCACTCATCACCTTCCAGGGAACCCATCTACCCAGACACGTCTGGTACAAGCGCAGCGTCCTGCAGCTACACCCGTACAGGGCACGAGCTGTGACCTGCAGCAACTGTCATAAGATCGGCCACAAGCCGGACATCTGTCCAGAACCCCAGGTCTGCCCCATTTGCGGAAAGCCCCACGAAGAGACAATGGACGACCAAGGAAACGCGACCTGCCCTTCCCCCATCCCTTTCTGCCAAATGTGCCGAAAGAATGGACACCTGGCTACAGACAAATACTGCCCAAGGAGACTTGATATTGTCCGCAAAATTCGAGAGGCGGCGCGACGGCGCACCACTCCTCCGGGGTCTCAAGACAACTCAAAGCGCATCCGACAAGACTACCACAAGAAGCGGGGAAAGGGTCAACAGCCTGCGCCCCAGCTAACTGCTCCTACAACCATTACCATCGACCCTGCCATGCTGCTCCAGCTCTTCACGGCCATCGCCGCCCAGACCGGCACTGCCGTACAGAGCAACCCTAACCCCCCAGCATGGCAGTAAACGTTACCCAGTGGAACTGCCGAGGTTTGCGGTTACGTGCCGCAGAACTCAAAGCCACGCATCATAACAAACCACAGGAACGCCCAGATGCCTACCTACTGCAAGAAGTCTACTGTACCACCGTCAAGCTGACCGGCTATAAGTCCTACGCAAATCCCTCGATACCGTCCGTTAGGGCGGGCCAGTTCGGAGGCCGGGAAGGACAAGCCATGGTCTATCTCAAGAAACACTGGCCGCAGCACAAGATCGACCTTCAGCAATGGTGCACGGAACATCAAGAAGTGGTAGCCGTCCGAACCACCCAGCAAGACATTCCTGTCATTCTGGTGTCCGTGTATTACCGACCTGGGGCTTCCCTCAGGGAACCCAGGGACCACGGATGGATTGCTCACCTCGACGGCCTTTACCCAAAAGAGCAGAAGATAGTCGGGGGAGACTTCAACCTCCAACACACAGCGTGGGGCTACGCCCAGGACACCTCGGCAGGCCAAAATCTTTTGGATGAAATGACCCACCACCGCTACACCCTGATGAACACCGCAGGGATGAAGACACGGCTGAGCTGCAACGCTCGGCAGAAACACACCACCCCAGATACCACCTGGACAAACAGCCCACACACGGCCAACCACACTTGGAAGCCGGAGGCCGACACTCGCGGGAGCGATCACCTGCCCATCAGGATAGTCCTGGCCCTCAACGGATCGGCGGCCTCCAAGCCCGGGAAACGGCTCGTACATGTCGTGAACTGGGACCTGTACCGAAGCAAACTCCAAAGCAGCACAGCACCAACGGTCTTCGAGTCCATCAAGGAGGCCCTCCTGGCCGCGACCACGAAGAAACAAATAAAGCTCGACACTCCCATCCCGGACCTTCACCTGTTGAATCTCTGGGCTCGGCGCCTGAGGGCTCTACAACGCTACAGAAGAGGCCCGAAAAACGCGAGAGCCTTGAGGGAGGTGACAAGAGCCACGGTAGCTGCCCGCAAATATGCGGTTCAGCTCGATCGGCAAAAGTGGCTGGAGTTCAGTGCCTCGCTCTCGGAAAAAACATCTGCTCAAAAACTATGGGCAGTCACCAGAGCCATGCTGGGCAAAACAAGGGATCGCGCAGCGACCCTCACGCTCGCACTCACGACAAACAAGACGGTTGAAACGCTGGCGCAAGAGGCTGGAGACACGCTCTTCCCCCAGCCAGCGGCGACCAGCACCCCACCAGCTGTGGGGGACCCATACGAAAGGGTCAAGATCAACGAGAAGGACCCCATGAACCAACCTTTCACCAGAGGAGAAATGGAGGACGCTCTACACCACGGGAAACCAAACGGCGCTCCAGGTCCGGACGGAATAACCACCGCCATGCTCCGAAACCTTCCCGAAGCCACAAAAACTCGGCTTCTTGAAGACATTAACGAAGTGTGGCGCACTAGCAACATTCCAGACCAGTGGAAACTCTCCACTGTTATTCATATTCCTAAGCCCGGCAAGAAGCCGACCACCCTAGCCAACTTCCGTCCAATCTCTCTCACCTCCTGCGTCTGCAAGCTGGTGGAGAGAATGCTACTTGGCCGCCTCTCCTGGTATCTGGAGCGGACGAAAGCCTTTCATCCGACGCAGACAGGGTTTAGAACTGGCCTGGGCACGCAGGAAAGCCTTATCCTACTCTCCAAAGATCTTATTCCAAAGCCCATTCCACAGAAATTTAAGATCAGAACAGTCGTCGCGATCGATGTCAAAAAAGCTTTCGACAGCGTCCCACACTGGGCAATTGTCCAAGAAGCGCGCGCCCTCGGCATTGAAGGCCGCGCATTAAATTTCATCAAGTCTTTCCTCAAGACTCGCACCTTCGCGGTCCGGATCGGCAAACACCTGGCAGCGCCAAAACCGAACAAAGTAGGAGTTCCACAAGGGTCAGTTCTGTCCCCACTTCTCTTCAATTTGGCCATGGCGCGTCTCCCCGGTCGTCTGCAACAGGTATCCAACCTCCACTTCACCATCTATGCGGACGACGTTTCCCTCTGGACAGTGCGCGGCAACGTTCCGCAACAACAGCGCGTCCTCCAACGGGGGATCGACGTCGTGACAAGTCACCTCCAAAGCGTAGGCTTAACCGCCTCGCCGGATAAGACAACCTACGTAGTCATAGCCCCCAGACGGGAAAGGGACGCGAACATAAGCTCAACTCTTCACTTGACTCCCGCGGGCCAACCGATCACATCAGCACCTGAGATATGCATCCTAGGACTCCAATTCCACGAGGATGGCACCGCAAAGGCTTGGCTAACAATGGTCACCCAACAGTGCCAGGCAGCACTAAACGTCATTAGAAGGATCAGCGGCACCAGAGGAGGCGCTGACGAGGAAGTTGCCCGCCGCATGGTGAAAACCCTCATCGTCTCCCGCATCTGCTACGGTGCCCCCCACTACCGACTTACCAACACACAATGGAAGAAACTGGAAATCCTTACCAACAACGCAGCTCGAATTGTCACTGGCCTCCCCCGATATACACCGCTAGACAAGCTCAAGGCACACGCGAAGCTCAACACGGCTCGAGAAACCGTAGAGGAGAGAGCACGAGCTCATCTAGAGCGACTCCAACACTCAGCCTCCGGACGACAAATCCTAGAGATGATCGGCTCAGATATCAGAGCCCTTCCCCCTCTCCCGGAGGTTGACCCCCCATGGAGCGACGATGTGTGCCTCGTGGACGACCGACCGGTACCAAGGGGAGCCGGGCCCAGTCGCCCTGGCAAGCAAGCTTGCCAAGTGCGACAGCACTGCAAACTCGTCCAAGAGTGGACGGACACCAATGAGAAGCTCGCAGTATACACTGATGCGGCTTTCGTCTCCTTCCCTAAACCGATTTGCTCCGCTGCGGTTGTGATTCCCCGCCTAGGAATCACCACGGCCGAAACATTGCCCGGCGGCACATCGGTCAAGGGCGGAGAACTTGGAGCTATCCAACTGGCACTGCGTACCGTCATCGAGAAGGAAATCCGACCGACACACCTACAGATTTTCACAGACTCTGCGGCTGCATTAATAGAATGTCGCTCTCGCCACTCCCCGAACAAGCGAGTTAAGGCAATCCGAAGGATGGCCTCCGACCTAATTGCAGCCGGTACAACCATCAAAGTGTCCTGGATACCTGCCCACGCAGACATTCAGGGCAACGTACAAGCTCACTGCATGGCCCGCGCGCATCTGGATTCCCCCCGCGAGCCGAGTAGTGTGCCAAATCACCTACAACAAGAACACGGGTACTCGCTCCCGCCTGAGGTTGGCGACGATGGCGAAGACCCAGACTACGACCCTGAGGAGGCAAAACAACTCGTTAAAGAATCCTCAAGACAGACCCTGAGGGCAGCCCTGACCCCCTGCTTAAATCCGCTCCCGAGCGGAATGGGCAGGGGATCAACGGTGCTGCTCCGGAGGATAATCACAAACACCACATGCACACCGGCACGCAGGACGCATTGGACCAAGCCACCCACATCACCCCATTGCAGCTTCTGTCAAGACCCCAGCCTTCTTGCCGACCAAAGCCACTTACTCTGGGACTGTCCGGAGCTGGAAGAGATTCGTCGAAAACACATACCACCAGACGTATCCAGCATGGAGGAATGGGTCCATCCTCAGGGCCCTCCCGACAAACGTCGGGCGGTTATCGTATCCACGATAACGTCGGGCAAACGTCGGGCGCCCCGCATCGTATCCACGATGCGGTGCGGTGAGCCCCGCATCGTGGATTTCATCCACGATGCGGGGCTCACCGCCTATCTTTAAACCCCCTCAACCCCTTCCCTTGGCCATAGATCCAGGCTTGTAAGCCACCGATCTCAGCCCCATTCTCCCTCCCCCAAAGGCCAATAAACGCTTTCTGAACTGAACTGGTAGACGAATTTTTTTATTTCACCGAAGCGCAAACTTCCTCAATTCATTTGGTAACTACAATGCACCGAGTAAATTTGTTAGTAGATACAGACTCAAAAATGCTGTTTACACTGTAAAGTGACAGTACAATTTGTATTTATCGTTTAATTTTTTTTGGACTCTTAAAGTAAGCTAAAAAAAATGAGAGCCGTTTACAACTCCCTGTAACACCGAATTGGAGCGCAGCTCTTGAGGAGGAGGGGGGAAGGGTACTGAGGGTTACCTGTTCTCGGGGCGGGGGGGGGGGGGGGGGGGGGGTCATGTGACCTTGGGGGGTCACGTGACCCCCCAGAAAAAATTTTCCGCTCGATTGAGCGGGGAATTTTTTCCGCTAGAGTTAGCGGGGAAATTTTTCCGCTAGGTTTAACGGGAAAATTTTTCCGCTAGACAGCGGGGAATTTTTCCGCTAAATCTAGCGGGGAAATTTTTCCGCTAGATTTAGCGCGGAATTCTTTCCGCTAGATTTAGCGGGGAAATTTTTCCGCTAGATTTAGCGGGGAATTTTTTCCCGCTAAATCTAGCGGGGAAAATTCCGCTAGGTTTAGCGGGGAAATTTTTCCGCTAGATTTAGCGGGGAAATTTTTCCGCTAGATTTAGCGGGGAATATTTTCCGCTAGATTTAGCGGGGAAATTTTTCCGCTAGATTTAGCGGGGAATATTTTCCGCTAGATTTAGCGGGGAACTTTTTCCGCTAGATTTAGCGGGTTAATTTTTCCGCTAGATTTAGCGGGACATTTTTCCCGCTAAATTTAGCGGAGAAATCTTTACGCTAAATTTAGCGGAGAAATTTTTCCGCTAGATTTAGCGGGAAAATTTTTCCGCTAGATTTAGCGGGGAATTTTTTCCGCTAAATCTAGCGGGGAAAGTTTTTCCGCTAGATTTAGCGGGGAAATTTTTCCGCTAGATTTAGCGGAGAAATTTTCCCGCTAGATTTAGCGGGGAAATTTTCCCGCTAGATTTTTCCGCTAGATTTAGCGGGAAATTTTTCCGCTAGATTTAGCGGGGAATTTTTTCCGCTAAATCTAGCGGGGAAAATTTTTACGCTAGATTTAGCGGAGAAATTTTTCCGCTAGATTTAGCGGAGAAATTTTTCCGCTAGATTTAGCGGGAAAATTTACCCATAATGCACCGCGCGGTTACGCCGACGGCGACGGCGACGGCGACGGCGACGCCGACGCCGCTCAAGCCGGAAACGGGCCCCTAAGAGCTGCGCTCTAAAAACCTAAAAATTATCGGTCCCGTAAAATAATTATGAACACAAAACCGAAAAATGTAATTTTGCTAAGCTGTTAAATGTTTTTATTATCTTTCGAATACGACCACTCCGACCCCAATAGGTTGAGTAGTTGCTGAGAATAAGGACAGAAAAGTTGCCATATAGCAAATACATAGGCTCTTCTACCGTGATATCTCTTTGAAAGGGTAAATCAGCTCGCCTTGGGTTAACACCCTAAAGCTCTCAGAGCGATTTTACGGAGGGCATTACGATAATGGCGTGGTGCAAAAGACGGACATGTCCAAACGCGAGACTGAGGAAGATGTACACTTCGGCTTTGAAAGTTTAGTTTTTAATACTCTGACAATTGGTTTCTCAAAGTGGAATTCAGAGCGTTTACACAGCACGAATACATACAGGTATATTCTATATACACTAAAAAAATCTGAAGCGCTACATTCTCGCAAAGCAATTCAGAGATGCAATTGCCGCAACCTCCAAAGAAGCTCGGTAAGGACGAGGTAGAATATGTGATATATCTAGGTTTTACACGTATTGCAGTGATTGACTCTTCTAAGTGCTTTGGGGGAAAGTAGACACTCCAAACTTGTTAGAGTGCATTGAATAGACATGTATATATTCAATTACATATTTGTGCAATTTCATTGAATAAGGAGCGACAGTGATATAGTCGGGAATCGCGGCGCCCTGCTTTTTTAGGTTGCCGGTGACTGGAGCTGTCCTGGTATGGCATCGCGATACCATGCTTTCATCGCCCAAAGATGAGGAGGATATCAGTAGGGCCCTGGTAGCTGCGCCTAGCTGTAGCGAGGCCCGAACGACGCATGTTCCGTTGAATTCTTCTGGCTTCGGGTTGACGCCGCGTAAGGAACGGTGAGTTGGTAGAGGACGACGCCGTAGCCGAGCGAGGCGGCCAGCAGACGCGACAGGCACCGGCCGTCGGGTTTGAAGAAACCCAGGGCATCGGAGTAGTCGCGCAACAGCGGTGCCATGTCGTGTCCGCCACACGCGGGCATCCGCGCCCGGACCGCGTTGGCCAGGCTTCCCTCGAAGGCCTCGGCTGCCCAGGCCACCAGGGCCAGGGTCCACACGCTGTGAACCATCTGGGACGAGAGAGTGTTCCGGTCTCCAAGAGTTCCGAAGATCTTCAAATGGGGAGTTTAACCCATGCACGATGCCCGAAGCGCGTGTCTGACTGGCGTGTTTAAGGTCCTATTCTGCCCATGCATCGAAGGGAGTCCTGAAGTGGAAACAAATGAAGTCACAGAAGCCGGAGTGCCATGCTGTCGGGTGCTACCATCTTGACGGTTTTCTGTATAAGTTCTGGAAATAAGCACGAGAGAACGCGAGTATCGCTGTCGTCGCGGCGTCTCAATTTCTGGCTGCTCAAGAATACGTCTGCTGTCGAGCTGGGGAGCGATCTGCAGTAGGCCACGCGTCTGCTGCGTCTAAAATCGCTGCTGTGACACCGTCAGGATCGTGGCCTGAGACAGCATGGCATTGTGATGATGTCATCAGGCAGAAATCGAGGGACCAGGTTTGTGGAGGTGGTAAACAGAGTGTCGAACCGATATTTTTATCGGTTCGGTTCGGGTTCGGGTTCACGGCTTTTGGTTCAGTTCCGGTTCAGTTCCGGGGCGCAAAAAATAACGGTTCAAACCGGTTCGAACCGGTTCGAACCGGTTTGAACCGCTAAATTGAGAATATGTTTTCCGCGTTGTTCTGTCAATAGGCACTATTTAGGCCGTGAAACTAACTACTGTAAACGATCTGATTTTTGAGAGGACATATTTTTTAGAATTTCACGAATCGCCTACAATTCGCGAAAAATGGGTCCCGCGAACAATTTCGCTAAAATGTAAACACATTGGAATTTATATTGAGATTCCACCGCGTCGAGAAAATTACAACCCGCGAATTATTCCGAAACTTCAGCTTTGACCTAAATCGCGAAATATTGAGCCCACGAAAAATAAGTCATTTACAGTATATAGTTTTCTTTTTTTTTTATCGTTTGTTCAATCCAGTTTTATTTTCAGGTACCAAAATTATAAAATTCTGTTATTTATTCCTACACAACAAGAAAAGAAAATCTACATTAACATACAAAACGTCGTGTTTATACGACTCAACATCCCTTCGTTTACCAGAGTCACATACATTGTACCTGAATCGAAATGTTTTCGCGAAGTGAAGTAGGTTGCCTAAAAAAACCGTGATTGGTACAACTTTGTATCGCAGTATTAGAAGTTGAATCGTTGTTTTGCCCTTAAACTAAGGAATTAATTACAGTGAAGAAAATCATGAAATGGGCACCTCGTCGCCATATATATTATGATATCTGTTTTACGGAATACGTTGCACAATATATATATATTGACAAGACGACTGAGCTTAAGACAATATAATTTTCAAAATGTCACGAAAGTCACGAGACAAGCCCTTCCAGTCTATATTTTATAGATACACTAAGCGACGATCACAATGCTTGTTTTTCTAACCAGCATTGTTTGCTCTCAGCACCATGATGCGGGCGACGAATCATGCAAAAAGGAGTGGCTGAAATTGTTCACTCTAATCTATGAGCACCTTCGTACTGAGATCGAATCTCACCTAAAACAGTGCTTACTCATGTAAACATTTTCTTATTTTGGATAAACTGGCATAGCCGGTTGAGGTTTTTTCTTGACAAGATGCCGGTCAATTTAATTTGGAAGTAAGCATCACCCTCGCTAATTGATGATTTTTGTTAAATAGAACAAAGTGGTATTTCATGCTCTACTCAATTTGGAAGCTACTTAATTGGACACTTTCTTACAGTTTGCGTGTGTAATCGTCATAGTTCCACCATTTGTTTCAGTATATTTTGTTTTGGTTCGACCCACAGACACGTAAAAGTTCTGTTTAACAGATAAAAGACGCGATAATAAACTTCTATATATTTGAGAAGTTATATATGCGTGAGGAACACATAGTTATTTAAATTAGCTTAAAAATAAAAAATAAATTATCTAAAGCTTTCCCAAATCACCTATAACGTGTCTATAGAGGATTAAAGCGCCGAAAAAGATTTGCAGAACATCTTTTAGATAATTTAAAGGCGCATTTACTAATATATCTTTGAGCTGAGGATCTTTTATTTATGCTGCCAAATCTTCAGACAGGAATTAAGTATATTTTTATTATCATCGATAAATTTGACTTTATGAAGTTCACATAACCGCCTGAGACCGACACGGAAGGACGATACTCGAAAATACGCCAGCTGCATGTTGAGTCTTCGGAAACGTGCTTTTGTTAGCTGTTTTGCAGTGTAAAATACTGGGTTGCAGGGATGCCAAAAAGCACTGTGGTCACATGCTATATCGGAAGGCAAATACGCGAAATGTGCAGAAATAAGGAGATAACACGTTATTTTTCTAAATAATCCCTTACACAATGCTTTACTGCAAAAAGAGATGCATAGAAATGCATCTATTTTTGCAGTATTCCTAATTAAACATAAATTGCGCGAACGGCGAACGAAGATTCTTAGAATCCTAATATAAATCACGTTTGGGCATTAGCTTGCCTCAGCTCGAAACGTCGCGAGATACTGCCTCGGGACGCTAATGTTATCTTAGGTTTTACGTTCACTTGTTTTGGAACCATACTTCACGACTCTGTTCTTTATCAGTCATGTGCTCCAACATTTCACAAGGCTGCCGTATATCATCGCGAGACTGCTATAAATACTACACAACTTTACACCTTGGACGTCTAGTGCTAGTGTTGCGAACGTCGCACTTCACCAGAAAGCTGAAGTATTTAACATGGTTTGCGCGTGACGTAATCGCACTATATACTGGTTGTCATTGCGAGTTGTTGTAGCTGAAAAAATCAAATCCGGTGGGGCAAAATGCACGCTGCAAAAGGTTCCCACTCTGTGCAAGCTATGTATTTGAGAGGCACATATTTTTCTTGTTGGTGCATCGCCGTTAGGCACGACGCGAGTATCTGGCACGACGAAAACGTGCTTTCTGGCAAGAGTGTTTTCACAAATAAAAGTTGTACCAACTACCCATCTGTCACTATCGTTTCCAGGCCACGCTTTCTAGTCTGCGCCGAAAATGCGGGGCAGAGGATTCTTTACGACACATTATGTTTTAAAACTACACCCCCTCCCCATTCCCTTTTCTTCTTTAGTTGCTCATCAAGATACTTTTTATTCCTCAGGGGTTGCCTGCTCCGTATTGGGTGGTGTTCATTCGACAATTATATTTGTGTCACTTGTTAACAGTAATTCTTCCCTGCTTTTACTATGCACCACACTGTGAAGTTTAAACAAAATACAGGGCGGTCGAAACTTGGAGAACTTGAGAACGACACTCCTGTGAGACTTAGAGCGGCTGCCAACGTTCGGCTATCCCCGTGAGGCCACTAGGATCTTTCTTTTCAGGTATCCCTCCCGTACACACTAATAGTTCTATGTAATGTCGGACTAATACGTTACATTTAGACCTTTTAACACTTCTATTCCCGGTACAACTTTCTGAGGCCGTTCAGCAACAACGAAAACATGTTTGGGAGCCTCAATGGCGTGCATACATGCAAAATGGGTCGTACAGCATTTTTTTTTTTACCTTAAGTTGAATAAATACCGCTAAGATGTAATCCCTGACGTTGATAACTTGCAAAACCATCCATTAGTTTGTACCTCTGCGAAATGGTAGACGCACTCGAAAGAAAGAAATGAAACGGCTTTCCCCTCCTCAACTCGCAATTAGAACTATCAGCCACGTGATCTGATCCTAATATATACACCGTCAGTGTTTATCATAGTCATACGGAGGGTTGGCAAAGCATAGAGCATGGGCTGATCTTCAGATATAGTTTTAGTTGGGCTATAATGCCCGAGCCCTACTAAAGTGACAAACAGAAACAAACGACAGCGGCAAGCCTTAAACCAGAGTATTTCGCGATTTGACAGGCTTTGTAGAATAAAGAAGGCTATGCTCAAACACGAGCATCATGCACACGAGGTTACCATTTGCAGGCTTGTAAACACTCGTGCTAACTTTACGAGCACCGAACAACTCAAAGCAGTATAAACGTATACCATCGCGAGCATGCGGCATGTGTCTGAGACTTGTCGCTGTCGTTTTTTTTTCTGTTTCTAGTTCTAGTGGGACTCGGGCCCATCATAATCTTTGAGTTGAACACGAGCTGTTACCCGAATGTTTGGCGATGCTGGTTGTCATGAACCAGAGCATTCGACTCGGGATCATGACAATCGGGTACATCATGGTGTCACGGGACTCTCAGTGCGAAGTTGTGATGTCATTTGACGTCACGGTATCAACAACGTTAATAGATATAGCGACGTCCTCAATTTGAATCGACTTAACGCGGTGAGTCACGTGACGTCACGGGGTCACGTGATGTGACATTACTTTACAGCATGTCTTGACATCATGACGTCACGTGACGATGTGACACATGCCTAATCATAGTGCCAATAAGAAAGTGCCGCAAAAACCCAGGATTTATTATACATTGCAATTCTGTATATGACGATTTGATCAATATGTAGAGGAATACACGTGCCACTTTTTTATTCCCAGATATAAAATTTGTAATACTAACAAAAAAAATACCGTGAACCGTTTTGAACCGGTTACCGTTATATTTTTTTCCGGTTCAGTTCCGGTTCAGTTCCAAGATGGCGGCAAAGATTTCGGTTTGGTTCAGTTCCGGTTCGGCTAAAAATAACGGTTCTGTTCCGGTTTTCGGTTCGGTTCGGTTCCGGTTCGACACCCTGGTGGTAAACACACCAGTCGGAGACACATTCCATGGCACCATATTGAAAGTTACTTGTATACTTGTCCACGGAAGACCACCACTTGAACGGAGAGCAACCGGTCAGAAGGAGAGCTCGCGGATATTCGAGATTCAGGCCTCCCGCGCAACTCACTTGGTAGATTGAGTAGAGCAGCAGTGCTGACAGCTGTCTGGTGATGTTGATGGAGTGCATGGACTGTCGAAGCGCCACCGTGAAGCCCACGGCGGTGTTGCAGGCCCAGAGAAGCAACGGGAACGCGAAGTGTCTGGCCAACCTCCTCCGACGCCTGAACATCGACAAAAGGGAACACTGTGGTTGGTTCAGGAGCTCGACTCGCAGGGCTGCCAGGTCCAGGGCGTATTGCAGAGCCAACCAGGAGATGAGGGTGTTGGCAGCCATGAAGCTTTGAAAAGAGAGGGGGGAGGGGAGAGAAGGTTACCACCTATTGTTCCGAATGACAATTGATGAGGCGACGAAAACGGCAGCAAACGAAACCTAAAAATGGAGCGAATTTGTGCCCAAAACAACATAGGAAAAGGCTAGCGTCACAGGTGTTGACGGCGGCGAAACAGCAGGATCGAACGCTGGGGCGAGACTGACTCCGTTAATTAACGAATTTCAATTAATTAGACGACTTATCGTTACGATTAGCCCCCTACAATATGTCCCCCTGGCCGTATAACTTACCTCCACAAGCGGCATAAGTGTAACTTTCACGGCTTTTTTTAAACAAATCTGTTAAGCTTAAAAAACACCCTGTATATATATACAGGGTGTTTTTTAAGCTTAACAGATTTGTTTAAAAAAAGCCGTGAAAGTTACACTTATGCCGCTTGTGGAGGTAAGTTATACGGCCAGGGGGACATATTGTAGGGGGCTAATCGTAACGATAAGTCGCCTAATTAATTAAAATTCGTTAATAAACTTTTTAATTAATGAAAATAGACATATGATTACAGTTAGAAGCTTGCTCAGCGTCATCAAAAACCAGTAAATCAGTCCTTTCCAGAGAGACTTTCGGCGCGTGAGAAGCGTAGTATCGTACTAAAGTTGCCACCTCGGTGGCTTCGAGGCGAGAGCGCCGGCCTACGGGTCCCCAGGTGGCGGGTTCGAATCCCGACCGAGGTGCCCGCAATATGACGGAGGCTTATTGCGGAGAAGGCGCCGTGTAACCGAGCTTTCGGTTGCACGTCAAAAGATCCCCAGGTGGTCGAAATTAATCCTCAGTCCTCCGCTGGGGCGTGCCAGATGCCCGTCGTAGGTTTGGCACGTAAAACCCCCAAATTTGACTTTTTCGTACTAAAGTTACCACTCGTGGAGCAGGTACAAGGCTGGGGCTAGATAAGAGACGGAAAAATCGCAGGGGCGCCTTATCGCAACCGCTAGCTTTGTACCTGCTCCACGAGTGGTAACTTTAGTGCACACCTACGCTTCTCACGCGCTCAAAATCTTTCTGAAAATTACTGATTTAGTGGTTTTCGATGACGCTGAGCAAGTTTCTGATTGGAATCATATGTTTATTTTCATTACTTAAAAAGTGAATTAACAAATTTGAATTAATTAGTCGACTGATCGTTACGATTAACCCCCTATAATATGTCCCCCTGGCCGTATAACTCACCTCCATAAGCGGTATAAGTGTAACTGTCACGGCTTTTTTTAAACAAATCTGTTAAGATTAAAAAAAAAAAAAACACTGTATATATATAGCCTGGTGTTATATATAGACTGACGAAGGCCATACTCTGGCCGAAAAGTCGAAGAATAAACCGTCCGTTGTTGCTGTTTTCACCAAGGGCTTTCTTTTCTTCTCAGTTATATATATATATATAGATACATTTTTTTTTTTTCACATTCTTTTCCACGGTGTATCGCAAAATCAAAATGCCTCAAGAGCTCTGCTCTATTTTCGCATTACAGAAAAGCGTAAACGCCTGTAATTTTTTTGGCAAGAACAAGTAAGGATGAACACCAGCATCATGCGATGCCGTCATGTGCAAGCCATGTTTTGGAACAAGTTGACAGAAGTCGAGATTTCAGAAGACACAAATCCAACAACTTCAGCGGAAGTTGAAGAGCCTTCAGTGCCACAGTAAATAGCCGTTGGCACGGGTTTTTGTTTTGGCTAGGGCCACTCAACAGCCTACGCTTAGGAGTACTGACGTTTCCCCGACAGTCTTGCGGGTGCCACCATTTTAATGCCCAACGCAGAACGGGCGCAATTGACTATTGTTGTGATTCGAAAATGCGACTTCCTTGGCTTCAGACATACGGACTCGGTAATCACGGGCGATATCGCTTTGCACTGTCGCTAACCGTTTCCAGATCTCCGGAAGACTGAGAAGTCTTTCCTGCAATTTGAAATAAAGCTTCAGATAACTGGCAAAAACGAATTTTAATCAACGAGGTGGTTGTAGTGTCGTCGCTCTCAAGTGTATAGGTTATTAAATGGGTCTATGTTTACTTTCCGAATTCATCGGACTGATAGAGAAGTGGAAGGGCAAGTTGTTTCCTCCGCTCTAGCAGGCTGTCGATAGAGAGGTTTAGGGAACCGTTTTTGCCCATCAAATGTTGTAGGATGGGCCTTACAGTATGAAGTGCGCTTGTGCGAGTCTACTGTGGTGGCGCATGCGTAGTGCAAACCGGAGAAACTCATCGTACCGTAGCGGATGTGTGAAAATGGTTTCTGCGGACACCCCTCAAGTGTGTTCGAAGTAGGTTTTTCTCATGTGCCTCAAGCACGTCTAAAAACAGTTTTTTTATGACCACGTGACAGGACCATCATACAAGGAAGAAACACGCCTCAAACACTGTCTTCAGACTGCCTTTTGTGTGAGGTATTAGCGGTGCGAGCGCGGCTTAGAAGACGCGAGTAGACTGCGGTGCGCTACCCGATGTAGTCTCCGACGAAGATGGCCTTGGACAAGGCGCCATGGTCCAGGTGCTCCACGTCGACGCAGAGGAACAGCATGGTCAGGATGGCCTCGCTATTTTTCCACAGGAGGGTCAGGAATAGGTGGGGAATATAGAGCACGGCGTACGCCAGCAGCTCCCAGTAGCAAGACACACGAAGACGACGGCTGAAGCTGTCCCTGCGTAGACACCGCCAGCAGGTTTTACGGCGCACTGCCTGACGAGTTTGATTTTAGGGTCGCCTTCTGTGACTGGCATCCATTTAAGCTATTTAAGCTTATTCATACAAATAAAAGATGGTCCCCCTTAGCCCTTAAAAGAAAAGACAATAGGTTTTTGGGCCGTCAGACCAGTATTGATATGAATGTTGCTTAGCATTACGCCCTCGAGCATAATGTACCCTAGTTACCTTCGTATCTTCAGAGGCTGAAGGATACCCCTTGAATTCTGACATCCATGGAAGTAGCATGTGTAGAACAAACAAAAAAAAAAGAAAAACTCTGCAAGCACGAAAGGTGCTTTGTTGTTTTTTCGTGGCTGTTAATTTTGCATTTCTGCCGTAGTGCAGCTCTATTTGATTTGTTTTTTTCACCGATTTCCCAAAACGGCTCATTCCTCCTGCTTGACAGGCAGGGGCCTTACTAAGCCGCTGCGCACGTTGTTTTAGCTCCCCTCAGGCAATTTCCGAACGACTCATCTGCGTACTAGGAGGAGTCGCTCGCAAATAATACATACTTCCCACAAAAAATGAAAGACGTTTATAAATTTCTGTCATGCGAACGTAGAGCGCAGCTCTTGAGGTATTTCGATTTTGCGATATACCGTGCTAAAGAATTTGAGAAAGAAATATATATATGTACAAATATAGACTTCACGTGATTACGTAAGTCAAGTTACCAGGTAACCTGACGTGATCGCGTAACTTCACGTGATCACTAACCTTTTTTCTGCACGTAAACTTACGCGGCTACGATCACGTAACCTTACGTGGTTATCTGATCACGTAACTCACGTGATCACGTAACCTTCTTTCTGCACCCTCCTCCTCTTCCGCGTCCTCCTCCTTCTTCGTACCCTCCTCCTCTGTATCCTCCCATCCTCCTCTTTTAAACCCTCCCCTACTACTCCTCCGTATCCTCCTCTCCTAGCCCTCCGTGCCCTCCCCCCTCCTCCTCCGTACCCTCCCCCCTCCTACTCCTCCGTACCCTCCCCTCCTCCTCCTGCGTACCCTCCTCCTCCTCAGTACCCTCCCAACCTCCTCCAGTTACGCCGACGGCGACGTCAACGCCGATGCCGCAAAACACGAGAACGAGCGCTTAAAGGCCCGACCGCACTAACGTCGCGGAGGCCTGCCGCGCGCCGCTGGCCGCCGCGGGCTGACGGCGAAAACCAGTTTTCGCGCTCAGCGGTGCGCCGCTGGGCGCCGTCAAGGCAACCTGCACGTACGCGGTTGAGGTCTCGCCGTTTCTCGCCGCAGAAGAAAGGAGCCAATGGGAAGTGGCGTAGATAGTGGCACTGCGATGTCATGGCAACGTCCGAGGCGCTTCTCCCTGCGTCTTTCAAGTTGCAAAGGAGCGTAGCGATTTTTTTCGTTTTGTCTGCTATCCCTATTTCCCCCAATGCCTTTCCCAGCGGAGTGGTTCCTCGAAGCTGTGCGACAGTTTTCCTTTTTATATGACGAGAAGCAGCCAGACTAGCTAGATAAGGACGCTAAGAACAACCGCTAAATTATCGGAGATTAATTTGGAATAACAGGTGAGTTTCTCCGTGGCACTTGTCGCATGTCTTCTGCGTTGCGACGAATGTCGTGTTGATTTGGTGACATTTTCGAAAGTAGCCTTCATCTCTGGCGCGCAGCCGGGGCAGCAAAGCAGTGACCCGTTCCTCGGTGTTTCGGTAGCACCAACTCGGCCGGACGCAAAACCTGCGCCTTCTTTCCTTTAGAGCGCGGCGACGTCGCAAGATCAACAAGCAGGCTATGATGATCACAATCACGCTGATCATTAGGTCATCATCGACACCTACCGGGCAGTGAGTGCGGTATCGATGTTTATATATTTGAAAAAGGAGAGCCGAAACGGAAGAATCTAACGAAGAGCAGACGACGAAAGAGCGAGAAATCCGACGTGAGGCGCGCGCGCGATGTCGAGAACGCGAGTTTTAGTGCTGTCACGTGACGCCCGCAAAACGGAGGCCAATGTGGCTTCCTCGCGTTGGGACGCCGGGTGGTGGTGCCACCCAGCGGCGCCGACTGGCAGCGCCGTTGCCGCTAGTGTGGTCAGGCCTAAAGAGCTGCGCTCTAAAATTCTGTATAATATAGACCATTCCATTTAGCGCTCTCTGGGCGGCACCATTTTGTTCGACAGCAGCGCCCTCTCCATACATCCGGGAAATTCAGCGGGTTCGGCGGGGTAAAACGAGAGAGAGGGCACGCGCCCGACTCCGCTAGCAGACGACAAAACGGGAGGTTGCCATTCTCCATCTTTGGGCTGTATCGGCGGGCTGTACGGAACATTGAACTCTCGCCTGTGGCTGCCGTTGTGAAGTGGTTCGCGTTCTTAGAGTAGTTATGGCTACTCCAAAATTAGCCTAGAGCACTCTGTTGTTCTACTTCGGTAAATGATCAACTGCCATATCTTTTTTCCGTTACTTAAATAGCAATTGAGTCAGCCGGCAGTACTACCCTCAACTACTGCGTGTATTGCGGCAGGAGTGCACGTTTTTATTTATTATTTCAGACATCCACTCATGGTCGCTAAAGGCCTACACCAGTACGAACTTTGTATAGCAAAAAAGGTACAGCCACCGGATTCACTTTTCACCAAAGAGACCGGCCAGTCTGACACAGTTTTCCCTATTTTTTTTTTATTTGCACGCAGATAGCAGCCCAATTGGACTCTGTTAGTCTTTTTTATCTAGCATAGTAATATACTATAACTGGAATACCAAAATCTGCGCTTGAAATTCCCAAAATGACCCGATTTTAAAAAGAGTTTATACGCCAGCCAGATGCTAGGTACTGACCACTCGGCGGAGCAGACGACATTCGGGCGAGAGGGGGAGGGCATTTTTTTTCTCTTTTTACCCTCTCTGCTATGACCTTAATGGAACGGTCTATATCGGCTACGTCATAGGGCACCAGTCAGCCCATGAGCAATACAGTAGCGTGCGAATAATACAAATTTTCCTTAAGAATCCCGGATAATTGGACACATCATATGGCATCAGTCCGCCCTGGGCATTACAGTAGAGGACGGCACATCAACCCTTAATCTGAAACTTACCTCACGGGACGCTTAAGGTCTGGTGGTGGTCTGAAGCAGTAGATGGCTCCGGAAACAATAGCGACGACCTCACGCACCATGGTCATCAGGTTGTCAAGCACCGCCACCTGGTCCCTGTCTTTGCCCCAGCACAGCAACGCGCTGGTCAGCCGGAACGCCAGCGACGGAACCGGCAAGCCCAGGGCGAGACACCAGAGGAATCTCTGCGAAGCCTTCAGCAGGATGTCCGTCTTGTTGCCACCGGACACCCGGGTCGGAGTCATGGCCATCGCAGAGACTCTGTCATCCGTCGCCACCGAAGAAGGCATCAGTGTGGACATTCCGTGCTCAATATGAATGACCTCCTCTTTAGCCTGAAGTGGCCGCTGGACGGAGAAGGCTTCCCTGCGAGAGAACATTGTTCACAAGGGCGGAGTCCATAGAATGCAAAACTCCGCGACACTGTTAGCGCGAACATGCCACCGCCGGTTTTATCTGTTTGTCTCTAAGTATTGAAGAACAGCCATCAAAACTACTATTAGTGGTGGAAATTTCTCAGTTCGAGTACTAACCTAAGGGATACATTTTGATTACCGCAGGTACCTTATGGAGGAAAAATGCGCAAAATTCCCAAAGCCGTCGCTAACCGTGTCGGGCTGTGTACATCTCAAATAAATCGTTGGTAGCCGCTGTAGTTTTTCAATAGAGTGATAAGAAAAGAACTGGAAGCTCTAGAATGTTCATAGGCCAGATATTGGTGTGCCTTGTAATTTTGCTTACGCGGTTTACGAGTGGAAACCTGACGTTTCCAACCTGTGCGTCACGTGGCTAAAAATAATACGTGATAATACGAAAACGCGTTGGAACATCGCCCGTTGATATCGAAACTAGCAGTAGAGAAAATTACGTTCATAAATATTTTATTCTGTTACTCGAACGTTGCCTTCACGTGCTGATTGGCTGAGGTGTTGAGGTGTGCTAATACGCTCGACTACCGCAAACTACACCACGGTAATCACTTCAAATCTCACAGGAAGTTTAAAAGCATGCAATTTTAAAAATCATATCAGGCGCCATTCGCAAGAAACTTGAGAAGAACAGGCCGTATTCATCCACAAGGGTGCAGTCAGTGAATGTTCCAGAAGAGCCCACATCTCAGAGCCTACCTAAGCTGAGCTGCAGATTCTTCAGCATTATAATGAAGTTACCGGACAAGGTACATTTGTTTGGTCCCTCATAAAGAAGACGCAAACGCAGAATCCTTGGGATATTGTAAAAAGCGATAATTTTAAGAACAGAGACGTGATGGAAGATGAGTTTTAGTTACCCGACGCCAACAGTCCTGGCAGGTGTCTAGCCCGCACGGGGAATGAACGTGACCTTGTCGACTGAACTGGGCCGAAGAGACTTTGCCAGACGAAGTACAAAGCCGTGCACGCGAGGCACTTGGAGCACACCAGCAACGGATGATCGACCAAGGTCTGTTCGTGACTCATTAGAGCGTCTGCAGTGATTGATCGCACGAGTTTTTTCTAGCCAGCTTTACAGTTGCACGCCGTTAGTTTTGCAGACTACAACACTCCGAAAGTAGTTTTTCTGTATTAATCAAGGTCATTCTTTGTCCGCGTCTTGCCGTCGTGTTTTGTTTCTGATCACAGAGCGCCGCACTGTGTAGTGGTAGCACATTCACCAAAGCGAAGCGAGAGAGCTTTGTTCGTGTTTCGAGCTACAAATACAGGCCTTTCTCCGCTATCGAAAGGAAACGAGCTTTTTGGCAACACAAGCAGTTTTCTTTACTGGCAAACCAAGCAACCCAAAGGAATATTTTTTTTTGGCAAACCAAGTAACCCAAGCAACCCATGGCGTATGTTCCTATAAGGATGCTTGTGTTCCTCACCTGCTGTGGTCCATGGCCCACAGAGAACCATGTATAAACAACGAGACCTGTTTCACGTCATCGAACCTGGCGGATTGAGGCGACAGCTACAGTTAACATAATACTAATTATCCATTTATTTTCATCACATAATGGGGCGACCGAGAAAAAAAGCTGCCTACCGGCAGCTTGACGAGTTCTCGGCTCCCTTACAGTGGTAGACGGTGGTCATCCGAAAACAAAAAATATGGACAGGTATCAAAGGGCGCATCTAAGAAATAAATACAAGAACAATCTAATTTCCCACCGAAAATTGCAAATAAATAAACCTGTAGCATAGAGGTAACATTATAATGAATAAAAATGAAAGCCGTTTACAATTCCCTGTAACGCCGGTTAGAGCGCAGCTCTTGAGGAGGAAGATAGAAGCGTACTGAGGGATAGGTGACTCCTTGAGGTCACGTGACCTCAAGGGGGTTACGTGACCTTGGGGGGTTACGTGACCTCAAGGGGGTCACGTGACTTCAGGGGGTCACGTGACCTAGGGGTGTCACGTGACCTCAGGGGGTCACGTGACCTTAGGGGCGTCACGTGACCTCAAGGGGGTCACGTGACTTCAGGGGGTCACGTGACCTAGGGGTGTCACGTGACCTGGGGGGTCAGGTGACCTCGGGGGGGTGACGTGACCTCCCGGTTACGCCGACGGCGACGGCGACGCCGACGCCGCTCAAGCCGGAAACGGGCCCCTAAGAGCTGCGCTCTAAAAAAACATGTTCTGTTCTAAAAGTACATTAAAATTGTACATATGCAAATCACACTACATTTTATTTAGTTCGAATGTACTTGAAAACATTGTATGTAAGGAAAACATATATCTATGTAGGGAGCAATGAACTATAAAAAGCACAAAAATACATGGTATAAAAATATGCGTAAAGAAACCTTAGGTTTCGAAAAGTTGAAAAAAAAAATCACTGTTGTTCGCTATATGGACATTTAGAGCTTTTGGTTGTGTGTATTTGAGCATTTGGAATCCATAATTTGCTTGCATACGTTCACCTTCCAGTATTCGATTTTTTGGGGGTTATGCAAGAAGGATAATATCTGGTTAATAAAACAGGGATGTTAAGTTCTGAATGTTTTGTCTCGATTCCGATAAAAATCTGCGGCTAGTCTATAAGTAAAGACACCGAAAATTATAATAATAGCAAGTCGCTGAAATAAGGGCAACGTATAGGGATCATGAGAAGTACTACAAATGCAGCGTACAGTTATCTTTTGGAGTATACGCAATGTTTCTAGGTGTTTAGCTGTTGTTGTGCAAAAGACAAGATGGCATATATCGTTAGGGTTGTTAGATGACCCGCAGCGGCCTCTAAGAAAACGATATTGTTCGACTAGGGTTTTAAAGAAGGACGTGCCGTTTAGAAGGATCCCGAGTTATCGGGGATCGAACTTCCAAAGTTCTCAAGAACTTCGTAGCCCCCCACTTGCCAGGTACCCGCACATTGCGAGATCAAAATTCTATTAGAGGAGGTCTATAGTGTGGAATCCGACTTGCCTTACTGCACCACGAGGTCGATCCCACTCCGTAGCTCGATGTTGAGGACTGCTACGGCCGGGTCCGTCCGGCGGCTGCCGTGGACTCCGAGGAGAGGATTCACTCCAAAACACAAAGATACTGAAGAAGCGGGTTTATTCGGCTGCTGTGCCACCACGCTGTGCCCGTCGGCCAAACTAATAAAAGAAAAGAACGGAAAAAGGTCGGCGCTGTCGCATTAGACAGATTCACCTGAAGGGGGCCCACGCTGCCGCATTAGGCAGATTCGTGGAAACGGGAAAGCTCCAAAAAGAACGAGGTTTCGTGGCCCAGAGCCTTCCCCGACCAGCCCGGGCCGCCGTTCGCGGCCGCTTATCTAGCCAGCGGAAAGTGGACGCGCCCGGGGTAGGTAGTGTGGCTTATCCCGCAGATGGGCCCCGTCCACAATCATTTCCGAAGGGTGCGCCGGAGGCACTTTCACCCAAAAGGGCGTGGGAAGACACGCCCTCTTCGAGGAATGCGGCCTTACCCCCGTATCCGGGAAGACGTCGCCATAACGCTCCCACGGCCTGCTTGTGCTAGGCCTAGATAGGGAGACGGGAAACACGTGGTTCCCACAATGGTTTGCAGCATTTTGTAAAGTCCGATCTCTTTAGTCTGCAAAATGTGTCAGCTAGAACATCCGTTTTCTGAAAACGTGTCTTTATTCTTCAAAACTTTTGCCTTTTCTTGTTGCAATTTTGAATCTTTTTTTGGAAAGCACCTTCTAATACGGCTTGTGGCCCTCTTGGAAAAAATATAAAACTAAAGTTTTAGGAATTACTTTTTGATACGTATGAAATAAAGACAAAAGAATTATTTTCGCTTGCGTGTAATGGTATCTGTTAAAAAAAATACCAGCTTGATATTATGCTCACAGAGATTGGTAGGCACAGAATTTGTGACAGGCTTACACCTAAGGGCGTTCGTCTGCGGGGTCCCTGGTGAAGGCACTTCCTGCGGCTCCTGCCATCTCTTACGTCTAGATAAGCTCTCTTATTACTTGTCCCACCGTGGACAATTACTTGTCCACGGTGGGACAAGTAATTGTCCACCGTGGACAATTACTCGCCTATTACTTGTCCAGCGTAGCCATGGCTGCGAAGCAGCCATGGCTACGCTGGAAGAGGAAACGAGAGAGAGGCGTCTGCACCGCGCTAGAACGGCACCGCCTCCGCCTCGTTACAAATCAAGTGTGTCGAAGATTCGCTATCATTGATGGAAAACGCTATGAGATGGCACAGCATGACATGCTCACACGCTTTCAGGGAGGATGGTTCGCTGAGGAAGACGTGTCCTTGCCGCGCTCCGCTCAACTTCGTTCAAAATGCTACATCCCAACAACATTCTGAGTTCCTCGACCTCAGCGGAGACATGAAGACCACCCAGGATCACCTCAACACCATAGCCACCACCGTGGCGACCCCGGCTCTGCCCAGCAAGCTGCCCGCAATCCGCACTCTAAACTTCACTTGCCCGTCGGGCTTTCAGGTGGGCAACATCAAGTTTGGAGGCGATTCTCTCCCCTGCACAGAACAACTAAATAAAAGCACGCAGCTCATGCGTAACGGCCTCGCGGATCCACCTCAAAATCTACATATCCAAGCCCCCCAATCCGGTATTGGAGAACAAATACTTCCAATTTCTTTTCTTAGAAGGATTTGACATTCAAGTCCTTCTAAAAGAGACACCACCAAAGCGCCTGACCGAACAATCGTTAGGCAAAAAAACGCAAGATTCAGGAGAGAGTGACCACCCTTTCTGGCGGGCACGATAAAACGACAAGAAATGTGCCCTTCGTCCAGGAAACGGTGCTTGAAACCTCTATGGAGTCACACTACATAGCCTACCTAGTTTACACCGGATGACGCCCAGCCGGTGCAACTCGACCGAGACACAAACAACAAAGACTAGCACATGGCTACGCACAAAAAGTGAAGAAGGCGAAAGAAGCTTTCGTTCCTTCTGTCTTAGTCAACACCGGTGGCAACCGCCGGCGAGAGCAAAGCAACCCAAACGTTGGGACTTTGAGTACAAAGTACGTCTTACGGCGCTCCCAAATATCTATCAAACCATCTTACATCTGCTCCAAATGTAGCTCACATCGATCTCAAAGAACTTCACGCTACGCCTGATCGAGAAGAGTAACATCATATCGCTTCGTACGGACTGCAAAAACGCGACAGAGGCCGTGGAGCAACTTACCCAGTCTCTTATCCTGGGTTCTGCAGCGCGAGCTTTCGCTCCACGTGGTCCGAGTAGGTTTGCGCTACACTCGGGGTCAACTTTTCTTGGCAATGCAGCCAAAGGTAAGGTCGCGAGTGCCCTCTAATTTTTTTGAGCGCTGATCAAAGCACTGCGCGCGTTCTCCTTCTTTCTCTGAAATTCCAAGAAAAGTTGTCCCCGAGTATTGGGGAGGAGATTAGAGTGCCTCCGTACACACGCGCGCCTTTGCTTGAGTGGTGACATCTCAGCCATTTTTCCGCTCAATTGTTTTTCATGCCTTTTGAAGTGCGCGCAATCCGGTGTCACTCAGCTCGAGCGCGTAGCTTTGGCTAATGCATAGGCGCCATTTTACCGCCCAAGTCATGCACCGAGTGCGCGAGAGCGTCACGCGCTGGCATATTCAGTGCAACAATGGATGTCTTCACCCTGAGACAGACAGACATGCAGGCACCCTAGAGGAGATCGAACAGTCACGCCACTAGCGGCATGCTGCAGCTATGTTGACAACAAACCTAATTTTATTGTTTGTTGTTGATCAGAGAAATCGAAGGTGACGATTCGAAGGTCGCTCCTCGTGCGTCCAAAGCACTGGTCAAAGCGAAGCGCTCGTGCCCTGACCATGCTAGGCGAAGTTCAATTTCTTTGTTTTGCTATGTTAGTAAACACCGCGCTGTGGGGACAACAAGCTCGATAAAGTCCCCCTATAGTTTGATATCCTGCCTAATACACCCTTCCGTAAAAGCGCATGAGGGCGCGTTCATTGCTGTGTTTGTGTGTTATGCACTCGCACTTTCTGGCTGGCCGCGATCGCAAGCGAGTGCTGGCTGGACTGTGATATAGCACGTGTGGACTGGGATTTTTGTAAACCGTAGAAACGTGTATATACTTCGTCTCACGTTAGTATGGACTATTGTTAGCCGCGCGTGCTAAAAGCGCGAGATAGTTGCTTCGAATGAAGCCTCGGCGGCTGCACGAGCTCTCGTGCGGCGAGTGCTCCAGTCAAGGCAATCAAGGCTATCCGCTCAGGGGGGATCGGTGGCCGAGTGGTCTAGCGCACACCAGCTCGGAGCACGTGGAGCGAAAGCTCGCGCTGCAGAACCCAGGGATCCTGGGTTCAATCCCCACCCCTGCCCGTTTCGATCTGGATGAGCATCGTACCGGCGTGCGGTCGTGTATCACTACTGCGTGGTGCACGTTAAAGACCCCAGGCTAGCGGTTGTACTGCACTGGCTAAATTGCTCATCTACAGCTGGGAGACTCGTCGCCCCTGTGAGGCAGACCAAGTTGTAGGCTGTATAAACACACACACAACCCATTTTTTTTTTCTATCCGCTCGCGCAAGGAGAGCATTCGCGGTTAGAGTATGCTAAGGTGAGACAAAGTTTTAGCGGCGAGAGGTTTTAGTGGCGCCCTCCTACGGTTCCCCCGTGTGACGTCATTACCTTGCAAAGAACAAGTTCGATGGTGTTTGTAAATAGCATGGTGGAAGCTTTAAATCATTGCGCTCTCAAAGGAACACTGCCAACACCGTCAAAATTAAAGTTCCTTCATTCCTCTTATTTCCGTCGATGATAAATCCTTTTCTGACGTCATAGTCAGCTTTCGGCCAATCGTGGAAGGCCGACCACAGCGACGCTTTCGGTCGCGCACGTCGCCAATAGGCCACTCGGCCACCAATTCACCCCTTCCCCTTTAAAAAAAAGAAAAAGGAAAAACAAAAGAAGATTGTAGTGATTGCAATTAGCGTAGCAGAAGCTACAAGAGGCTGCCTGCCAAGCACGCTTGCATGTGCAGAGCAATCATCGTTCAGAGCAAGATGCTCGTGCTTGTAGCTTCGACTTTGCCTCCACATAAAGTGAAAAAAGGCCATAGTAGGGTAATACCTGCGGCGCAGGGCACAGACACGTAAGCTTAGGTCTGCCAAATGCTTTTGTTTTTACGAGAAGTTGCGAATGGAAGGCACTTTCTAAGGTCCCACACTCGGGCCTGTGCCTTCGTCAGCACTGCAGATGTTTATGAGATAGAGTAGAAACCCTAGAGGCTCGCGCTGCTTGTAACCGGACGCAGAATAAGACATCTCCACACACTAGTCCAATATTTAGAAGTCCTCAACCCACCCAGACAACACTTGGGCATCCCCAGGATGTCCTCAGGACAACCTTTTGAGAACATTATGATGTCCCGAGGATGTCCTCAAATGATCCTGGAAACATCCTAAAAACGTGCTATTGTCCGGTCTCAGGACATCCTCAGAAAATCCTCGGGAGGGCAGCCAAGGATTTTTCTAGTACATTTTTAGGACAATGCATTGCAGGTGCAGCTGTTCACTCAGCTGTTAGGATGCTTTCATTTTTATTGTTTCTATGTTTTCTCCAACTGGATTTTGAACCTGAACATGCCTGCAAGAGCTGCCTGCAGAAAGACATTCATTGTTGTGTACTATTTTAAAGTGAAATTCACACACTAATTCTAGATTACTAGTCAGTGAGAGGCTAAGAACACATGGCATGGGAAAGGGGGAAGAAAGCTGACGGAATGCTGAACAGGAGAGAAGAAAACCTCTCCCCTCCAGCATCCCGTCTGCTTTCTCCTCTGCGTCTTTCCTTGCCCTATGTTCTTAGCCTGTAACTATGATCATGATCATGCCATTCATTATTGCAAACAGAGGTAATTGTTCAAGAAATACTTTATTGGAGAGCAAATGTTATACATGACATTTTTCAATGGCTGCACCAGACACGCAGTCTGGCTTCGCATCTTGGCCAGTGCTAGCTCAAATAGTCAGCGGGATCTAGAAAAAAAAATCAATTCCATAAGCACTAATAATAAAAATAGGTAATGTGAGAAACTTACCATCATGTCGAACATCTCCGGCTTTTGACTGCAGCTTTTTCAGTTTCTCTCCAGCGTGGCGCAGCCACACTTTGACGATGGTCTCCCCGTCAGCTTTGTTTGCACACTCAACATTTTCTTTCAATGCCCCTGAAACATTGATTTGTGATGACAGTCACAGCAGGAAACTAAGATATTCTGTAGCAAAGAATCACAATGGATGTCAATAAAAATGGATGTTCCAGAACATTATGTCCCCTAGTGCTAACACAGAACTATACATGGCTATCTGACCCCACAGCAAAGGTTTCACCTATTTAAAAAGAGCAATGTTCAGAAAATAGTATCATTATCTTACTCCCGAGTTAGGTTAGTTTGTCGGTTTTTATGTAAAATCAGTCTTGTTTAAATTTACCGTCAGGGCAAGAATATTCAATGCGATCTGCATTTGACGTTAGCTCTGAACCCGACAAGGCCCTTGTGCAATATTTTACATAACTAGTTTAGTGAATAATTTAGATGACTCGCACAAGACAAACAGAAGCGTCTTACTGCAAATGATGTCTGCCACATTGAGATCCGGAAACTTTCCTTTGCCTTCCCCAGTGGATCGCTAGGTTGGACATTTGAGAAAAGGTACATGGAAGTGACGTATTGCAAAGGAGGAGCGTATCCTAGCAACACTCACGTGGCGGCTCTGCCCACTTTGACGCCGCTACGTCATCGCAAACCTGACACCCGTCACCCGTTTCAGCGACGTCCGGAGCCAACCACCGACGAGCGGAAGTAGCTACGCATTCCCTGAGGCGTCCCTGCGCGCGGGATACGGGGTAGGATTTACTACGACGCGGGGAGCAGTTCCTGCGTTTAGCGAAGGAACGGCAGCCAATCCTGTGCGTCGCTGGCCGTCGCATCTGTTCTAGTACAGGTAAAAGTATTGAAAAACAATCAAAACCTTTTGGGCGTTGTTAAAACAAACCTCTTTTTTGTACCCTTTTGCAATACATTTAAGAATTAATTGGAGAGAAAGTTGTTCCAATATGCGGGATGTGCGCTACGCGCCTTCTTCAAACCAAAATGTCGAACCACGAGGAGCCGGGTGTGCCGGGGGCAGCGGAGGGGTCGGCGGAACCAACGGGGAGCGCGCGAGTGACGGCTGCTTTAGTCAGAAACAATTTTTTTATCTTTCGAGTACTTGCTATTGCTGTGCTCAAATAAGAGTGTTTGGCGCAACATCTGTGATAATTCTTTCAAAGTGGTCCAGTGTTTATATGGTGGTATGCTAGTCAGAGAATATATTTTTTTTTTTCCTTTCGAAATTTAACTATTGTGCTCAAATAAGACCAGAGTGTTCAACAAGATATCTGTGATATATACTTAAGATTGCCCAATTGCTTACATGGTTCCAGTCGATGCTCAGTTTTACTTCCAAGAATGAAATATTACATTCCATGTTATCACACTTTTATTCATGAGGTCACAGGTTTTTCTTTAAGAAATAAAGCAATTTTCAAAACAAACTACATGTGCACTGTCTTGAGATAACACAATCACCTAACTTTGATGTAGTACCATAAAAGAGATAATAAAATGGAGCAGAAGGCAAGGCGCTTTGAAGTATTTGTGAAATGAAACAATGTCCATGACAACAACATCCCTGGTTCAATCAGCAACTAAGAAAGCAATCTCTGCAAAAGCAAGCATTTCTTTCTAGAGGTAGTCTAAATTACTTCTGAGTTCTTTGCAGGGGCAATCCAGATGACCTGTTGGTCTGGCAATTAAACCTCCGAACCTTTTCTGTCACTGTCGACTGCGTCTCGTGCCTTCTGCTCATAAAAATTAAAAAAAAGGCTGTATCGATTTCACCGCGATGCACTCGACACGTATCCGGAGGCAGCACGCTGGCTGTGCGACGAACTTCACAAGGTGTAGGAGCTGAAGAGAGTATGTAGCTTGTGGACGGCCATGACTGTGGAGCAGGAAGCGAAGTGTGCACTTTACAGCTTCCACGGGGAGGGCTTCGCTGAGGGCAAGGATGTGACGGGGTCCTTGGTGGTCAGGACCTGAGTCGTGGTGGCGAGAGGCTCCCTGTCGCTGGCGGCGTCCGTGCTGGGCACCACCGCAGCGAGGTCGCTGGGGGGCTCCCCGACGGTGTCCCTGGTGGTCGGGACTACCGTCGTGGCGGCGCACCCCTTGCGTGTGGCGCTCCGCACGGGCACGTCTGCGGCGGGTTCCGAACCGGGCGACAAGGCGCTGCCTCAGAGCCTTCCCCCTGTCCGAGAGGCCGACCGGAAGGCCGACCGGAGGGCCGGCAGGAGCCAGCCTCTCGGGAGCCGACGCTGACCTCTCCGAGCTCGGCTCAGAACCGTCCGAGCTCGGCTCAGACTCCAACTCTGACTCTTCAGGGTCGGACTCTGACTCCGGTTCTGGCTCGCTCGATGCAAGGCAGATGTTGTGGAGCACTGCACATGCCGAAATAATGGCGGTGGCTGTTGAAGGGTGGTAATACAGAGCCCGGTGCCTTTACAGACACCGGAATCTGTTTTTCAACAGCCCGATGCAGCGCTCCACAACAGACCTGATCGAGGAATGCGCCTTATTAAACCGGCCGCAAGCGGTGGAGGTCGCGTGGTTCCCGGGGACGGGGGTGATGAGCCAAGGCTCCAAGGGGTAGCCGCTGTCACCTGCACATGTAGAGGATGGAACATATTACATTCTTTACTTTTTAAAATAAAAGGCAAGAAAACAGCTGTGTGCAACTATGTATATTATAATGTAACTTAAGTGTGTTAATATTTCTGCACTACAGTATCAGTTTACATTATGATTAATTAGCACCAGCTTGCCTGCAAACTCCCTGTTATTTCATGTAACTATGTGTTTTCCTGGTGGGTTGTGTGGGATGTGTGCACGATTCCTTAGGGGTGCTGTGTTGTATGCAAGTGCATTATTAGGCCCTTGCATCCGACAGATAAAAGCTCTGTTGCTTTTGGGAGTGTGGCCGTGATCTTAGGCACGGGCAGAGCAGAACACGCTGGCCTTGTCTTTGGCAAGCAAGGGGATAAGGCGCCAGTTCGACGAACCTCTTTCCTAATCCTCAGTGGAGTTGGAGATGGGGAAAAAAAAGGGGGTGGTTAGATTGGAAAGGAGTCAGGTCCTGTTGGGACACGGAGGGTCTAATAGGAGGAGCTATATAGGCAGACCGAAGAAGAAGGGTCAAGGAAAAGAATCCAGTGTGTGGGACAGAGACGACCCGACGACAGATTTGGCGAGCCCCAAGTGGCCAAGGAGGAATTGATCCCATTCCGTACAAACTGACGACCGTCAAAGCGACCAGGCGAGCCCCCAGGGATCAGCGAAAGAGCTCCAACTTCATGCAAAAACCAACCAGCAAGCGGGTACAGGCAGACAGTAACAGTGAGTGGGCCGAACCGGACAGCGACTCGCACTGCGATCGCATTCCTCGCATAGTCTATCACTGTCGTGAGATTGGTGTAGTGTGGCTTTCGTAGCCTGCAGAGTGTGAGAGTTATGTGGACATAAACAGAGATTAATGTGCAGGGTGGGACGCACCACTGCATGTGCATAAGTGCTCACTTGAGTGTGAATGCATTTTGCTTGGCTTGTACAACTTATTTTTCTCTCCTGTGTTGACCGTAAGGTTCACAGTATTGTAAATAAATAAATAAAAATAAAAACTTTGGGTGTTGTCTCACTTCAAGGGGTTCCAGCAACTGTGTCTGTGTGCCTCACAACAAGCACAGTACGTGTGGTACTGTGGCTTTCAAGCAGTGGGAGCCACCGTGTGCGTAAGGAATGAATTAATATGCTCACCTAGCAGGAACCGGCCGTCGCGTGGCACCTGCCCTTGCTCGAGTTGGTTTCGGAGCCAGGAAAATTGCCACACGAAGGAGTCGCGCACCGACCCGGGATACCGTGGGTCGATACACATTATCCGGCAGTCGGCGTCACACACCTGAAAGTGAGAGAGATATTGACATGTAATTACCTGAATCCACAAGTAGTAGATTGTACTTATGGTTCACAAAGCAGTCGCAATTTCAGAACCTTTTAAGTTATTTTGTCTGACACATGCATGTCAACACACCTTCCTGGATGCAAGGTGCAACTAACTACCTTGAAACAAAAATAATGTGTGTTTTTTTTTTTTTTACGGAAGCTTGCACGTTTTAACAGACAAATATTATTTTTGGGAGAAGAGTCTCACGGCTCACATGCTACGTAGAGCACACGCTCGCGCAGTCGTGAGACCCCACAGCCCGCAGTCATAAAACGGCATACTTAAACGGTATCGGCAATACGTTTTTTTTTTCTACAGATTTGGGGCGCGTTTTGACAACGTAACATGAGTGTACTTACCACCATCACGTTGAGGGCGTAGAAGTACTTGCGGCACCAGTACGCCGCCTTCGTGACGGTGGGGTCGTTCTTGGACGGGCCGACGATGGAGACCATGGTCCCGTCCACGCAACCGATGACGCCGGGTATCCTGCCGAGCAGCCTGAAGCCCTTCTCCGCGTCGAACCTCTCGCTCGGCGTCTCGGGGAAGTGGATCCAGCCACGCTGGACCCCGAGACGACGCACCATAGCGACGGACACGGCGCGGACCGCAACGCTGACTGTCTTTTGGTCCCGCGCTACGTGTTCGTCGCTCGCCACCATGCCTTGGAAGCTCCCCGTGCCGTAGAAGTGCAGTGCACACAACACTTGAAGCTCCACAGTCATGACCGTTCACGAGGTACGCACTCTCCTCACCTCCGGTTCCTCGCGAAGTTCGTCGCACAACCACCGCACCACGATCTTGGGCAGGCGGTATTGCTTCCAAAAGATCTCCTCCGCGAGCTCGAATGCATCGCGGTGTTCCCGATACAGCCTTTCTGGCGAAAAAAAAAGCTCTGTTAAAGAAAAAGACGAATTGACAAGACGGCGACGCCTCGCCGCCGAACACATGCTACCAATGACACCTAGTTCCGAGCAAGTACCTTTTGAAACGTACTCGGTACAAAACGAAACGTCATTTTGTTGTCACGTCCGGTAGCCGACTCCGCCCAGTTTTGCCGACTCCGCCCACATTTTTCTAGGGAAATTACGTCACTTTTGTTTCCAACCAATCAGACGTGATGACGTCACTTCCGTGTACTAAAAAAAGGTACATGTACAATGTCGAACCTAGCTCCTACCCAGCTGAAATTGACAGCCACTTTCTGGCTGTTCCCGGTGGCAGACCCCATGGATCTGCCACCAAGGCCAGTGAACTGATGCAGCTAAAAAGAATGTATTGGATTACATAGACGCTCTTATTAAGTCAAGGGTTAGAAAATATAACAAGATTGAGAATCCTTCATACCAAAAGCGTTCTTTTTCTTTCATCCCAAGATAGATTCAGTGATATATTTCTTCTTCCTCAAATCGTCTTCTTCTCCTTCGCCGATAATGAGAACATTTTAAATTTTTAAACACCAGAGACCAAAAAGCCAATAACTATTAATAAGTAATTAATAAATGTATGACTACTGAAATAAGTAAAACAAAAAAAATATATTTTTAGATAATAAATCAATTAAAAAACTAAACTTACATTTTTTAATTTTTGAAACATTTTTTAGTTTTATTTATTCTTAGTTGTCATTTATTTATTGTTCATTTATTAATGTTTATTGGCTATTTGGTTTCTGGTGTTTAAAATTTTAAAATACTCTCATTAACGGCGAAGAAGATGACGACGATTTGAGGAAGAAGAAATATATTACTGAGTTGTAAGTCAGCGCTGCGAGTCTGTTTCCTTCTTGTGTGCCTGTGGGTGTGACTGTCTCCGCGCTGTTCCATCCAAGCATGAATTACCAACTAGCCCAAGCATCCACATTATCAAGCCATCAACAACCTCAAGGCTATTTCTGTTTCTGTCCTGGCTTGGCTTAGCTTGCTCGGGTCTCTCAGATGGGTGGATAATTGCAATAACGGTACGCCGTGTAGTAGGCGGTAGCTTGCGCCACCTAGATTGAATCTTGCCAATGGAACTCAAATCCGAAATACTGCGCAAACACAAAACTAAATATAATTGTAGTGCGTCCCGGTTTTATTAAAGAATCGTTTGATCAAAACTATAGTTAAAAGGTGTCCTAAACGTACATAACTACATGTAATAATTTGTTTGTGAAATTTAGTTTAGCAGTAAACATGAACTGTGTATACTACCGCCATTTCATTAATTTTTTGTTTTAAAAACACAATCAAATTGAGGACGCTTATATTACCTCTACTTTGTATCCTTCGTCCTCAATAAGTCCTCAGAAGGATGTTTGTAGGATGATCCAGCGACTGACGTTCTCGGGATGTCCTGAGGACGTCTTGAAAACCGTGAGGACGTTTGTACCTTTTGAGGGCGTCCTGTGGATGTCGGGTGTTGTCTGGGCAGCAAGCGCCTGTTCGTCGCTTCGGAACGCGAGAAACTCACGCTCCATACGCACGAATACTGAAAATGAAAACGGCCGGGAGCCTTTTTGTTAAAACGTCTATAAAACGCACATTCTAGACGCTTGAATATAAGGGAACCACACCATCGAGCATGCAGCAGGAAATAGACCGATCTCACCAAGCGTTCGACGCATGCGCGAGGCAGCCATAACTATAGTTCACAGGAGGCCATCGGCAGTGCACGAGACTGTTCGTGCCCTGCACGCGCTGAGCTCCAGCGAAGTTGTCGCACGTGCAGAAAGACTAAAGTTCCCTCGACACATTGCGGCAGCGGTGGCGTAGTCAAACTGGCTGGTGAGATCGGTCTATTCTCGCGGCAGACAAATACGGCCCTGTACGGACTCATTCATCACTCTTAAGTGGAATTTAGTGAACACGATCACGGGGGATTTCACCGTAGCGCAAACTTCCTCAATTAATTTTGTAAGTACAATGTGCCGAGTAAATTTGTTAATAGATATAGATTCACAAATGCTGCTTACACTGTAAAGCGACAGCACGATTTGTACTTATCGTTTAATTTAATTGCTTGGACTCCTAAAGGAAGCTAAAAAAAAAATTACACCATCTTCCCAAGGGGACCCATGGGGTGATGCGGAGCATCGTTCCATCACACTTCATCGGAAGAACGGAGTGAAGTGGAGTCAACAGCGGTGAACTGAACGCGCGCAGAAATTGGTTTGCTCTTTATGTTTATACAGCCTTGAGGGAGATGCGCCTCAACGGGTAATCGGTCTCTTAGCTGTAGATGAGAAATTTAGCCAGCGCAGTACAACCGCTAACCTGGGGTTTTTAACGTGCATCACGCAGTAGTGATCACACGAACGCGTTCCGGTACGAAACTCATCCAGATCGAAACGGACGGGGGAAGCGGGGACTCGAACCCAGGAGGTTCCCAGCCCAAGCTGGAGCTGAGACGCTCCGAGCTGAGACGCGTTAGCCCACTCGGCCACTTCCTCCCCTTCAACGCGCGCTGCGCGCTACCGCTGCTTATATTCACACTTGAAGGAGAGGAAACTAGATGAGGAGAGTTGCGCCTGCGCGCGCGGTGTGAGTAGAAGCGAACGCACGCGCAGCTGTTTGAGAGAAGGACGCAGCTGGTAGCTGCGTGCACTTCGCGCAGCTGTTGGAGAGAGAGAGAACGCACGCGCAGCGAGGAGAGTTGCGCATGCGTAGTGTGAGTGCGGACTATGACGCCGCGGGACATAGACCCGAGCAAGAGATGCTCCGCATCTAAAATAAAAAGTATCGGTCCCGTAAACGATTTATGAACACAAAACCGAAAAATGTAATTTTGCGAAACTGTTAAGTGTTTTTATTATCTTTCGAATACGACCACTCCGACCCCAATAGATTCAGTAGTTTCCCAGAACTAAGGACAAAAAGTTGCCATATAGCAAATACATAGGCTCTTCTACCGTGATATCTCTTTGGAAGGGTAAATCAGCTCGCCTTGGGTTAACACCCTAAAGCTGTCAGAGCGATTTTACGGAGGGCATTACGATAATGACGTGGTGCAAGAAACGGACATGTCCAAACGTGAGACTGAGGAACGTGACACACTTCGGCTTTCAAAGTTCAGTTGTAGTACTCTGACAGTTGGATTCTCAAAGAGGGTCATGTATGCATGCTTAATAGACTTGATTCAGAGCGTTTGCACAGCACGAACATATACTATATATATACATATATATATATATCTTTATCCCCCTCACAATATATATATATATAAATAGTCTGGGTTGTTAGTCTCAGCACGTCGTCTCGCCACGCTCAGTGTCACAGCGATGACTGACTGCCATTTCTAGGTCAAAAATATTTTTGAACCTCGTCGTTCACCAAGCTTCTTTCGTATATATCAGCGATTGACCCTTCTAAGTGCTTTGGGGGAAAGTAGACGCTCCAAACGTCTTAGAGTGTATTGAATACACGTGTATTTATTCAATTACATATTTGTGCAATTTCATTGATTAAGGAGCGTCAGTGAAACTGTCGGGAATCGCGGCGCCCTGCGTTTTTAGATTGCCGGTGACTGGAGTGTCCTGGTATGGCATCGCGATGCCATGCTTTCATCGCCCAAAGATGAGGAGAATATCAGTAGGGCCCTGGTAGCTGCGCCTAACTGTAGCGAGGCCCGAACGACGCATGTTCCGTTGAATTCTTCTGGCTTCGGGTTGACGCCGCGTAAGGAACGGTGAGTTGGTAGAGGACGACGCCGTAGCCGAGCGAGGCAGCCAGCAGACGCGCCAGGCACCGGCCGTCGGGTTTGAAGAAACCCAGGGCATCGGAGTAGTCGCGCAACAGCGGTGCCATGTCGTGTCCGCCACACGCGGGCATCCGCGCCCGGACCGCGCTGGCCAGGCTTCCCTCGAAGGCCTCGGCTGCCCAGGCCACCAGGGCCAGGGTCCACACGCTGTGAACCATCTGGGACGAGAAAGTGTACGGGTCTCCAAGAGTTCCGAAGATCGACAAATTGTTAGTTTAACCACGGTGCCTGGATCGCGTCTTTGACTAGCGTGTTTAGGGTCCTATTCTGCTCAGTCATCGAAAGGAGTCCTGAAGTGGAAACAAATGAAGTCACAGAAGCCGGAGTGCCATTCTGTCGGGTTTTACCATCCTGACGGTTCTCCTTGTGATGACGTCATCAGGCGGAAATTGAGGGGCCATGTTTCCGGGAAGGGGGGGGGGGGGGGGGGGGGCGGTAAACACATTAGTCGGAGACGCGTTCCAGGCACCATGTTGAAAGTCCCTTGTATATAGAATCCACGGAGGATTACCACTTCAACGGAGAGCAACCGGTCAGAAGCAGAGCTCGCGGAATTTCGAGATTCACGCCTCCCGCGCAACTCACCTGGAAGAGGGAGAAGAGGAGGAGTGCTGACAAGTCTTCGGGGTTGTTGACGGAGTGCATGGACTGTCGAAGCGCCACCGTGAAGCCCACGGCGGTGTTGCAGCCCCAGAGAAGCAACGGGAACGCGAAGTGTCTGGCCAACCTCCTCCGACGTCTGATCATTGACGTAAGGGAACACCGTGGTTGGCTCAGGAGCTCGACTCGCAGGGCTGCCAGGTCGAGGGCGTATTGCAGAGCCAACCAGGAGATGAGGGTGTTGGCAACCATGAACCTTTGAAAAGAGGGGGGGGGGGGGGGCGGCGGAAGGGAGAGATTGTTACCGCATGTATACACCAACCAGAGAGTATACACCCTCCGAAGAAACACTTGACCCCAGGGGCAACAAACTGTCTTCGAGCCAAGTCACTTGGTTTGGCGCCAGACTCTCACCGGCGTCCCTGCTAACCCTAACCGAGTTGACTGATTTCAATAGGCGCAGCTTGCGTGGGCGCAGTTTCAAACACTGTTGGCGGCTAAATTCTCGTCTTTTCCTGATGTATTTTGTGTTTATCGGTGTATGTATTTTGCCGAGAATATTGAGAAAGCATTGCACCACAATTCAGAAAGAGACAAAAAAATCAACTGCAAACTATTTTTGTTGGGTACGCGCGCGGCAGAACGAATTCGACTGGAATGTTAGTTGTCGTATTTGCTTTTTACAATAAGTTTCGATGGCGCCCCCCGATTAGCCGCGTGTCAAACGACAAAGCGCTTAGCTGTCGAAAATAATTTAAAACTGAAGATAGCCGAAAGGCATGCATTTTTCAAGCTCACAAATAACGTGTTTACCGATGAACAGGACACTGACATACAATTTAGCAAGTGTTAACATTCGAACTATATATTGTACGTGCCACATGATGCAGCGTTATCTGAAGAGAATTTATTTGAGAAATATCTCAAATAACACGGTCAGAATCGACGATAGTAACATCTTGACGATCGGACGGAATCCAAGATGACTTCGTTTTGGGGCACGTTTTGGGGAGAGCTTACTTTTTTCACACCAGCACCAAGGCGAAGGAAGGGCCCGACTGACAAGTAAACAGCGCACCCTCAAAACAAGCAGTCTAATACCCCTGTTACACGGGCACACTTAACCGCGGTTAACTCAGCTTTAACTGCGGTTACGTGGCAGCACAGATGCCGCACTATACCCTCGGACAGCTATTTCAAAAGAAGTGAAGAGAGCGCGTGCACTGCTTTGATGGGGGCTCAAAATGCTCAAGCGCACGTTCGCCCATAGCTCTGACTGCATCGCCGCAGAATGTTGTCGGCAAGTATTGTGCGCTAATTGTGGTTTAGCGTAACTGCAGTTAAGTGTGCCCGTGTAATACCGCTGTTACACGGGCACACTTAACCGCGGTTAACTCAGCTTTAACTGCGGTTACGTGGCAGCACAGATGCCGCACTATACCCTCCGACAGCTATTTCAAAAGAAGTGAAGAGAGCGCGTGCACTGCTTTGATGGGTGCTCAAGATGCTCAAGCGCACGTTCGCCCATAGCTCTGACTGCATCGCCGCAGAATGTTGTCGGCAAGTATTGTGCGCTAATTGTGGTTTAGCGTAACCGCAGTTAAGTTTGCCCGTGTAACAGGGGTATAACTAGGGTATAAGCTTTCATGCACACAAAAGAAAGAACCACTTAAACAGCGCTGACTGACAACTCTATGTTATATTTACAATTTTCGTTTTCGTTTTTCTTTGGGACTAGGGTTTCTATGGCAAAAAATTGCCCTTTTCTTCTTCCTTTTTTTCTTGTGTTTTTGTAATAGGAAGCTAAACCATAAAATTATTGTATGGCTAAGTACTCTAGTTCTTTGTTGGACAACATTATGGAAGGAGTGCTGACACATCTCTCCTTTTGCCTGGCAATGTTCTCTGCTTCCACGATTTCCCGTTTTAACAGAAGGGCCCGACACCGTGGGCGCGACTGACTCCAACCCAAACAACTATTTTACAGCGGAGCTGTTAAGGGCTAGTTTCCCCAGGATCGAGTCCGCCGCAAAGAAATAAAGACACCGAACTCTGGACACCTACCGCCATCTATGAGCGACGGCGGCAAGCCACGTATCGGGTTGCCGCCGTCGCTCATAGATGGCGGCAGCCTTTCCACTGTGGCTTGCCGACTCGCGGCCGGCCATTACTTTCCATTGTACAGCTCCGCTGGTCTTCCATCTTCCCCAGAGTGGAAAGGCTGTTTTTTGCTATGACTGTGAAGGAGTCTAAGCGGATTATCTCTGGGAGGGGGGAGAACAGGAGTCATTGTTCGCAAAATCGCTTCGAGGACCGTTCAACGTCTCTCCCTGTCTTCGTTTCCCGTGAATGTCGAACAGAAACGATTGAATGGCAGGCACTTACCAGCCCTATTTCTCACAGTGGAAGATAACACAGAAAGGGTGCGCAGCGTGCATCAGTGCACGCTGCGCACCCTTGCGCAGCGTGCACTAAGTGGAAACTTTCAAGAGGAGCCAGAAAGCGTCGATTCCAAAACCGCAAAACATAGCTTGAGAATCGCGCCGAGCGGGTTTCCACAGTCTAAGAGAGTGGCAGAAAATTTCTAGCTGGTAGGGGGCGCGAGAGTCGCACCAGCCGCATCAGCATCAGCAACATGGCGGCGGCCTAGGAGCTTTTCTTGCAAAGGTCCGCGTATTTTCGGCACCGATTTGGGGTCCAGGGGACGTGGCCAATGACGTCACGGACGTCGAAATAATAACTTTTATCTCGCAGTCTTAGTTATTTTGACGTCAACAACACGTTTTCTTTGGATGCCGCTGACTGCATTTTGAAATGTCGGTCGCTCAGCGTGTGTGTGGCAAGGTGCTCGGCGGTTCGGCGGTGTCCGTGCTGGTGCGTGTTGTCAACGTTGCCGCCTGTACTCTTCGCGTTCTCAGGAACATCAAAATAAGCGTTCTCCATTTTCAAACTTCGCCCGATGCCGTCCGTCACTCCTGTTGCAAATGAATATTACGTGTACCGGGGGCGACAGAATCCAGCCGCAGTGATTTTGCACGCATTTTTCTGGAGCTTTAAGGCCGGTTCACACATGCAGCGAAGCGCTAATGTAGCGCTTCTCACGTGTCGTCTGCTACTTATTGTCTGCCATGAACAACAGTATTGACGGTGCGACACAAAGCTGGTGAACGCTCCCGTCAGCACGCGCTTAGCGCAAGGTCAGCGCTACGCTTGTAGCGCTCCGCTACATATGTGAACAGGCCTTTACTTGTGTGGACTATGACGGATTATCACCCTTGTATAGAATAGCTGCGAAGGCCGTGCAAGCGGCGAGCGAGTAGCCTTGACTGGCATGACTGCACCCGCCGCAGGAGCGCTCGTGCCGCGCGATCCAAAGCAACTAGCTCGCGCTTTTAGCACTCTCGTCGACAGCATTCTTTTTTTTTTTTTGAGCGTTAGTCATAAAAAAGAAATGTCGTAAATATCGCCAAATGCAACGAAAGACAAAATGTTCGAAAAAAAAATGTAAGCCTCCACTGCAGATCGAACCCACGACAGCTTGCCTATGCGGCAGGCATTTTAAGCGCTAAGCTACGCTACAGCTTCGCAAATGATGTTTTGACAATTCGCTTTATCCGAGACTTTCGGACGGCACTAAACACGGAGTACCGTCGGTGGAGTACCGTCGGAAGGCACTTGAACGCTCTGCAAAAGTGCTGTCGGACGGTACTGTAGTCACTACGAATCTTCTTTTGCAACAGGAGTGGCCAACGGCACCGGGCAAACGAAATAAAAAAAAAAAAACACTGTTTCTGGATGTCGGCACGCGACGAGTACAAGCGGCACGTCGACACACACCAGCGAGAACACCGCCGAGCACCTGACCACGCGCACACACTCGCCGACCGACCGACGATTCAAAATGCAGTCGGCGGCATCCAAACTAAGACGTGTTTACGTCAAAGAACACCAATTATCATTTGAACGTCCGTGACGTCATTGGCCGCGCCCCCTGGACATCAAATCTGTGCCGCAAATACGCGCGGCCCTGACGTCACGCTGCTCCGGTGGCGCTGCTGTCGTCACGGCGCATGCGCGGAAGCTTCAGTGCACTCGATCCTGGTTTCTGCGCACCCGCTGTGCCCACATCTGGTGTGGGCAAACGCTAAATTGTTCGTAAACAGTGTGTTTTTCTATACATGGCTTGCATTGACGTCACACCAGCTGCAATTTGGTGACCCTGCTGCTGAGCACGCCATCTTTGGCAGCATCCATCTAGCACCAACGAATCGTTTTTAGAGCGCTACTTTTAGGTGCCCGTTCACGGACATGGCTGCGTCGGCGTTGGCGTAACCGCGCGCATTGAATTATAAGACGTCACAGACCTATACACCGACACGCGGGCTTGACGTCACGGAGCTGCGGCGGCGCTGCGATCGCGCCGGAGCCGGGGGGTGTGGGCAAAAGCGCCCACGTTTCGCATGGGCGTCATAGCATTTCAGCATGCCGCGTTGCTGTGTTGCTATTCATTGCACCGGAATGTACAAGAAAAGCAGCGGGGTGAGTTTCCACAAGTTACCGGCAGACTATGAAAGGCATAGAAGGCGGGTAATATCCGTGGATCGAAAAGAATGGTCGCCTCGCGCGAACGACCGTTTGTGCGGCAAACACTTTCTTGAAGGCAAGTGCGGCTTTCATTTCAATCTCTGTCCCGAAGCTTGCTTATGCGCACGAAAACCATCGTCTGATCGAGGCCACCCGGATTTTGCTCCCATGATGTTCTCGCACAAAGCACCTTCCAAGCGCTCGTCGGAGGCTCGCTACGCACGCGCTACCCAGCTGATGGGAGTCGGCGACAGAACGGCAGTGTTGTAGGCGTTACCGAAAAACAGTAACGAAATACGTTACTCGTTACTTGCAAATAAAAGGTACGCGTTACTGAGCTACGTTACCTCAAAATAAAAGGAACGCGTTACCGCTACCGATAAAAAGTAACGCACGTTACTTCTGCGTTACTTTTTTAACTTATGATTTAACACATTTTACGGTTTTGACGGTACAGCTCAAGAAACATTATGTTCATACAGAGACTCAACATAATTACTTTATCTCTTTTTACGGCTATACCTAAATACTTACGAGGAAAAACGCAAAGAAAAACATGGCTTGACGGTTAAAACACGGAAAAAATTGAAGTGCAATTTCTTTAAGACTTGTGAAGTAGTAACGAGTAACGTAACTACGTTACTTGAAATAGTAACATAGGTACGTTACTCGTTACTGTGTCGAAAACGTAACGGGTGGGTTACTACGTTACTAAAAAAGTAACGCGTTACCAACAACGCCGTTACTTGTAACCTGTTACCGCCAAGACTGCAGAACGGACAAACCATTACTGCTTGTCATGCCTTGTGGTCATGAGGGTAGAAAAAATATCATACCTTGACTTGAAGACGCTGTGTATATTTAATCAATTAATCAATACACACACTTCCGCAGACCCACAGGCTGCTGATCCCGCCGGCAGTGCGGAAACCGACTCGAAGTAATCGTAGACCTCGAGAGACTTGTACGCCCGCACCGTGTCGGCCGTGAACTGGTTTGGCGAAAAAACTAAATAAACAACGACGTGAGCCGTCGACTTCCGTGGCAGCAACTTTACGTCGAAAGTCCAGCAGGCCTTGTTTACGGCGTACGGATCCTGCAGGCCACGCCGTCCACTTACAGTTTGTTTCGATACCGCTCCCGTTCAGGCTCGGGCAACGAGCTCAAATAGTCGGGCATAGCATACGACATACGTTGTGAGGAAATACGACGCACAAATAAAGATACAAGCGTCCCTACAACGTCAACAACGAGCGCACGCCATAGAACGCAATGGCGAAAACACGGAGAGCCGGGCTGCTTTTGCCCACATAGCTACCGCGCATGCGCGGCCTTCCGGCCGTGTTGGTAAACAGAGCCGCTCCGCGCGTCGGTCTATACGCTCCTTGTACTGACGTGACATCGCATACTTTTGAACACCAAGTAAGAAGAGGAGAAAGAAGCTGCTTTTGTAAAAAATTTGAGTGACAGCTTCTATAATCTTTTGGGAGGAGAATAGCGACGCCTTTGCAAATCCGGAAAGCACAAAGGAGGGTCCTGATAAGGGGGGAACTCCTTCTTTCCCTTTCCTCTGGAGGGCATCGGAAATGACGTCATGTGCAAGCCACGTATACACCATTTCGATTCCCCGCTAAATTTAGCGGGAAGACTGAGTTGGTGTTGACGTCCCGTGATGGCAATTTTCTCTCTAAATCTAGCGGGGAAACTGAATGTGTGTATAGGTCACGTGACAAGAAGTCACGTGACGTCATTTCCCCTAAATTTAGCGGGGAACCTGAATTGTTGTTGAGGTCACGTGACGTCAATTTCCCCGTTAAATTTGGCATAGAAACTGTGACGTCACGTTATGTCACAGGCTATGGCTTCACGAAATCCGGAGCAACTAGCCAAAGTACGTATTAAAACAAGCACCGCGCACGTTGCACTACGGGGCTTCCACCGTACCCTTATCGTACCCTCTATCTCTGACCTACCATAAAAAAGAAATATATATATATATATTATTTATTTCAATTGACCTTCAGAACTTCCTCAGGGAGGGTATTACATAAGGTTTTAACACTTGCGTTTGTAAAATTAGTAAACAAGAACAATAGGAATGAAATGAAATCAGTCCCAAACGAAACATTGTAAAGGCACTTTCGTTTGCTTTTCCTTCTCTTTTTCAACTATAAGGCAGTGGTGAGAATGACTTCGTTCAATTTCTCTTTGAAAGGAAGAGGATAAGATATGAAAACGATGCTCTGGGGAAGGTCATGGAAAAATTAAGCAGACGAGGGCACGGTTCTAGTTTTGGTGCGGATCACATTGGAGTGGATGACCGGTACGATAAGGAGGTTGTGGGGATGGCATGATGCATGGTGAATTTGGCTGCAAATCGCAATAGAACTTATGAAAGAGTGTTAGTGTAAAATTTTTTCGGCAAAGTGATAGGTTATCTAGTTGAGCACGTCCCTTTAGGCCGGTGACACTTATTTCATATGAATAGCTAGAAAGAATGAACATGACTGCACGATTTTGAATTGCTTCTAATTGATGACTGAAGTGATTTTGGAATGGGTCCCATATAGCGGCAGTGTAATCTAGCTTAGGGCGGATTAGTGCTTTATAGGCGGCAAGTCTTAAGTTTAATGGTGCGAATTTGAGGCGACGTTTTAGTTGTCCGAGTGACCTGTAAGACTCAGAGATTACATGGTGAATATGTAGTGCCCAAGGTAGGCTACTAGAGAAGTGCAGACCTAGGTACTTATAACTTAGTGCTGATGGAATTAGGGTCTCATTGATAGAATAAATGTAGGTTAGTGGGTTAGAGCGCCGATGAAAGGAAAATAATGTACAGTTACTAATATTTAATGACAATTGCCACAACTCCCACCAGGCTTGAACACTATTAAGATCATTTTGAAGAGATACCTTGTCACTTAAATTAGTAATTTTGCGATACACAACAGAATCGTCAGCAAATAGGCGGGTTTTGCAGGAAACAGAAGAGGGAAGGTCATTAATGTAAATAAGGAAAAGGAGGGGGCCCATAACGGTACCCTGGGGGACGCCGGAGGTTACGAATGCGTAGTTAAATGAATGGTTATTGACGTTTAAGAATTGTTTGCGATCCTGCAGGAACTTACCAATCCATGTTAGTATCTGCGGGTCTAAGTTAAGTTGGGAAAGTTTGAGCATTAGGCGTTGATGAGGAATCTTGTCAAATGCTTCAGCAAAATCTAAGAAAATGACGTCGGTTTCGATGTTGTTATCGAGGTTCATATGCAATTCAATGGCAAGTGTGGCAAGTTGAGTTTCGCATGAGAATTATTTTCTGAATGAATTATATTTAAATATAATTTCTTTCTTACATTCTCTACCACGGTGTATCGCAAAATCAAAATACCTAAAAAAGCTGAGCTCTACTTTCGCATTACAGAGAAGCGTAAACGTCTATAATTAATTTTTTGACAAGTGACAAGTAAGGATGAACAACAGCATCATACGATGACGTCATGTGCAAGCATGTTTTGGAACAAGTTGACGAAAGTCGAGGTTCCAGAAGAGATAAATTCAACAACTTCAACTCAAGTTGAACAACCTTGAGTGCCACAGTGAATATCTGTGGGCGCTGGCTTTAATTTGCCTAAAGTCACTCAATAGCCTACGCTTAAGAGTACTGACGCTTCCCCGACAGCCTTGCGGATGCCGCCATTTTGTTGCCTCGCGCAGAGCAGGCACAATGGGCAATCGCTGCGATTCGAAAATGCGACTTCCTCGGCTTTAGGCATACGGTCTCGGGAGTCACATGCGATATCATTTTGCACTGCCGCGAACTGTTTGCAGGTTTGCGGAAGACGGAAAAGCGTTTTCTGCAAATTGAGATAAAGCTTAGATAACTGGCAACAACGAATTTTAATCGACAAGGTGGTTGAAGTGTCGACGCTCTCAAGTGTATAGTTTATGATATGGGTCCATGTTTACATGCCGAATTTATCTAACTGATAGAGTAGGGGAAGAGCAAGGTGTTTCCTCCGCTTGAAAAGGCTGTCAATAGGGAGTTTTAGGGAACTGTTTTTGCACATACGACATGGTACTATGGGTCGTGCGGTACGAACTGCTCATGTGCGAGCCTTCTGCGGTAGCTCATGCGCAGTTCGTACCGGAGGGTCATTGTACCGTATCGGATGAGCGAAAACAGTTCCCTAAAACTCCCTATTATCTGTGGACACGCCTCAAGCTTGTTACAAGCAAGTTTCCTTCATGTGCTTCAAACGCGTCTAAAAGCAGTTTTTTATGACCACGTGACACGGTCGTCATGCAAGGAAGAAGCACGCCTCAAACACTGTCTGTAGACTGCCTTTTGTATGGTATATTAACGGTGTGAGCGCTTCAAAGAAGATTCGAGTAGAGTGCGGTTCGCTACCCGATGTAGTCTCCGACGAAGATGACCTTGGACAAGGTGCTATGGTCCAGGTGCTCCACGTCGACGCAGAGGAACAGCATGGTCAGGATGGCCTCGCTGTCGTTCCACAGGAGGGTCACGAATAGGTGGGGAATATAGAGCAAGGCGTACGCCGGTAGCTCCAGGTAGCAAGACACACGAAGACGACGGCTGAAGCTGTCCCTGCGTAGACACCGCCAGCAGGTTTTACGGCGCACTGCCTAACGAGTTTGATTTTAGGGTCGCCTTCTGTGACTGGCATCCATTTAAGCTATTTAAGCTTATTCATATAAAAAAAGATGGTCCCCCTTAGCCCTCAAAAGAAAACACAATAGGTTTTTGGGCCGTCAGACCAGTATTGATACGAATGTTGCTTAGCTGTACCCTCGAGCATAATGTACCTTTGTTACCTTCGTGCCTTCGGAGGCTGAAGGATACCCCTTGAATTCTGACATCCGTGCAAGTAGCATGTGTAGAACGGTATATATAAAAAGAAAAAACCTCTCCAAGCACAAAAGGCGTTTTGTTGTATTGTCGTGGCTGTCAATTTTACATTTCTGCCGTGGAGCAGCTTTATTGGATCTGTTTTTTTCATCCATTGCCCAAAACGGCTATTTCCTCCTGCTTGACAGGCAGGGGCCCCACCAAGCCGCTGCGCACGTTGTTTTAGCTCCCCATCGGGCAATTTCTAAAAGACTCATCTGCGTACTAGACGGAGTCGCTCGCAAATAATAAACACTTCCCACAAAAAATGCAAGACGTTTATAAATTTCTGTCATGAGTATTAGAGCGCAGCTCTTGAAGTATTTCGATTTTGCGATATACTGTGTTAAAGAATTTGAGAAATATATATATATATATATAGACTTCACGTGATTACGTAAGTCAAGTTATCAGATAACCTTATGTGATCACGTAACTTCACGTTATCATTAACATTTTTCTGCCAATAAACTTACGCGGCTACGATCACGTAACTTTACGTGGTTACGTGATCACGTAACCTTCTTTCTGCACCCTCCGCGTCTTCCGTGTCCTCCTCCTCCTTCGTACCCTCCTCCTATGTATCCTCCCATCCTCCTCTTTTAAACCCTCCCCTCCTACTCCTCCGTACCCTCCCCTCCTCCTCCTCAGTACCCTCCCGTCCTCCTCCAGTTACGCCGACGGCGACGGCGACGCCGATGCCGCAAAACACGAGAACGAGCGCCTAAAGACCCGACCGCACTAGCGTCGCCGAGACTTGCTGCGCGCCGCTGGCCACCGCGGGCTGACGGCGAAAACCAGTTTTCGCGCTCAGCGGCGCGCCGCTGGGCGCCGTCAAGGCAACCTGAACGTGCGCGGTTGAGGTCTCGCCGTTTCTCGCCGCAGAAGAAAGGAGTTAATGGGAGGTGGCGTAGATAGAGACACTGCGATGTCATGGCAACGTCCAAGCCGCTTCTCCCTGCGTCTTTCACGTAGCAAAGGAGCGTAGCGTTTTTTTCGTTTCGTCTGCTATCCCTGTTTCCCCCAATGCCTTTCCCAGCGGAGTGGTTCCTCAAAACTGTGCGACTGTTTCCCTTTTTATATGACAAGATACAGCCAGACTAGCTAGATAAGGACGCTAAGAACCGCTGGGAAATTATCGGGGATGAATTCGGAATAACAGGCGAGTGTCTCCGTGGCATTTGTCGCATGTCTTCTGCGTTGTGACGTATGTCGTGTTCATTTGGTGACATTTTTGAAAGTAGCCTTCATCTGTGGCGCGCAGCCGGGGAAGCAAAGCAGTGACGTGTTGCTCGGTGTTTCGGTAGCACCAACTCAGCCGGACTCAAAACCTGTGGCTTCTTTCCTTCAGAGCGCGGCGACGTCGCAAGATCAACAAGCAGGCTATGGTGATCACATTCACGCTGATAACCAGGTCATCATCGACACCTACCACGCAGCGAGTGCGGTTTTGATTCTTATATATGCGAAAGATGAGAGCCGAAACAGAAGAATCTAACGAAGAGCAGTCGACGAAAAAGGAAGCAATCCGGTTGGAGGCACGCGCGCGATCTCGAGAACGCGAGAGCTGGTGCTTTCAAGTGTCTCCTCGCGTTGGGACGCCGGACGGTGGTGCCACCGAGCGGAGCCGACTGGCAGCGCCGTTGCCGCTAGTGTGGTCAGGCCTTAAAGACCGACTACCCAGTTCGCGCTTTCCACTTTTCGCTTGTTTGCTCCTCTCCACCTTCTACCCTGTCCACCGTTGCCTGTTTCCTTCTCCCCCATGGTGAGGAGGATCTTCTGACTTGCAGAATATCCAGTCTGGTCGTCGGCCTTTAAGAGCTGCGCTAAAAAATTCCGTATAATCGGTTACGTCATAGGGCACCTGTCAGCCTATGAGCAATACAGTAGCGTGCAAATAATACAGATTTTAATAAAGAATCTCGGATAATTGGCCCCGTCATATGGCATCAGTCCGCCTTGGGCATTACAGAGAGGACGGCACGTTGACCCTTAATCTGAAACTTACCTCACGGGACGCTGAAGGCCTGATGCTGGTGTGAAGCAGTAGATGGCTCCGGAAACTATAGCAACGACCTCACGCACCATGGTCATCAGGTTGTCAAGCACCGCCACCTGGTCCCTGTCTTTGCCCCAGCACAGCAACGCGCTGGTCAGCCGGAACGCCAGCGATGGAACCGGCAAGCTCAGGGCGAGACACCAGAGGAATTTCTGCGAAGCCTTGAGCAGGATGTCCGTCTTGTTGCCACCGGACACCCGGATAGGGGTCATGGCCATCGCAGAGACTCTGTCATCCCTCGCCACCGAAGAAGGCATTGGTGTGGACATTCCGTGCTCAATATGAGTGACCTCCTCTTTAGCCTGAAGTTGCCGTTGGACGGAGAAGGCTTCCCTGCGAGAGAACACTGTTCAGAAGGGTGAAGTCTATAGAATGCGAAACTCCGCGACACTGTTAGCGCGAACATGCCATCGCCGGTTTTATCTGTTTGTCTCTAAGTGTTTAAGAACAGCCATCAAAACTACTATTAGTGGTGGAAAGTTCTCAGTTCGAGTACTAACCTAAGCGATACATTTTGATTCCCGAAGTACTTTATGGAGGTAAAATGCGCAAAATCACCCAAGCCATCATTAACAGTGTCGGGCTGTGTACATTCTTTGCAGACATGTCAAATACACCGTTGGTAGCCGCTGTATTTTTTCTATAGCGTGATGAGAGAAGAGCTGGAAGTTCTAGAATGTTCATAGGGCGAGATATTGGCGTGCCCTGTAATTTGGCTTATGCGGTTTACGAGTGGAAACCTGAGGTCTCCAACCTCTGCGTCACGCGGCTAAAAAGAGTACGTGATAATACGAAAACGCGCTGGAACATCGCCCGTTGATATCGAAACTAGCAGTAGAGAAAATTAAGTTCATAAATATTTTATTCTGATACTCGAACGTTGCCTTCACGTGCTGATAGGCTGAGGTGTTGAGGTGTGCTAATACGCTCGACCACCGCAAACTGCCACGACGGTAATCACTTCAAATCTCACAGGAAGTCTGAGAGCATGCAATTTTAAAAATCATATCAGGCGCCAATCGCAAGGAACTTGAGAAGAACAGGCCGTATTCATGCACAAGGTTGCAGTCAGTGAATGTTCCAGAAGAGCACACATCTCAGAGCCTACCGTAGCCGAGCTGCAGATTCTTCAGCATTTCAATCAAGTTACCGGACAAGGTACATTTGTTATCCCTCATAAAGAAAATGCAAACGCAGGATCCTTGGGATATTGTAAAAAGCGATAATTTTAAGAATAGAGACGTGATGGAAGATGAGTTTTAGTTACCCGACGCCAACAGTCCTGGCAGGTGTCTAGCCCGCACGGATAATGAACGTGACCTAGTCGACTGAACTGGGCCGGAGAGACTCTGCCAGACAAAGTACAAAGCCGTGCACGCGAGGCACTTGGAGCACACGAGCAACGGATGATCGACCAAAATCTGTTCGTGACTCATTAGAGCGTCTGCAGTGATTGATCGCACGAGTTTTTTCTAGCCAGCTTTACAGTTGCACGCCGTTAGTTTTGCAAACTACAACACTCCGAAAGTTGTTTTTCTGTTTTAATCAAGGTCATTCTCTGTCCGCGTCTTGCCGTCGTGTTCTGTTTCTGATCACAGAGCGCCGCACTCTGTACAGGTAGCACATTCACCAAAACAAAGCGAGAGAGCTTTGTTCGTGTTTCGAGCTACAAATACAGGCCTTTCTCCGCTATCGAAAGGAAACGAGCTTTTTGGCAACACTAGCAGTTTTCTTTACTGGCAACCCAAGCAACCGAAAAGAATATTTTTTTTTTTTTGGCAAACCAAGTAACCCAAGCAACCCATGGCGTATGTTGTTTTAAGGATGCTTGTGTTCCTCACCTGCTGTGGTCCATGACCCACAGAGAACCACGTATAAACAACGAGACCTGTTTCATGTCATCGAACCTGGCGGATTGAGGCGATAGCTACAGTTAACATGATACTAATTATTCCTTTATTCCCATCACAAAATGGGGGGACCGAGAAAAATGCTGCCTGCAGGCAGCTTGACAAGTCCTCGGCTCCCTTACAGTGGTAGACGGTGGTCACCCGAAAACAGAAAATATGGACAAGTATCAAAGGGCGCATCTAAGAAATAAATACAAGCACAAGCTAATTTCACAACAAAAATTGCAAATAAATAAACATGTAGTTTAGAGGTAACATTACAATGAATAAAAAACATGTTCTGTTTTATAAGTATATTAAAATTGTACATCTGCAAATCACACTACATTTTATTTATTTCAAAAGGACTTGTAAACATTGTATGTAAGCAAAACATATATCTATGTAGGCAGCAATGAACTATAAAAAGCATAAAAATACAAGGTATAAGAAATTATACGTAAAGAGACCTTAGGCTTCGAAAAGTTGTACAAAAAAATTACTGTTCGCTTAATGGCCATTTATAGCTTTTGGTTGTGCGTATTTGAGCATTTGGAATCCATAATTTGTTCTGCATACGTTCACCTTCCAGTATTTGATTTTTTGGGGGTTATGCAACAAGGATAATATCTGGTCAATAAAACAGGAATGTTAAATTTCGAATGTTTCGTCTCGATTCCGATAAAAATCTGCGGCTTAGTCTATAAGTATAGACGCCGAAACTTCTAATAATAGCAGTCGCTGAAATAAGGGCAAATTATGGGGATCATGAGAAGTACTACAAATGCAGCGTACAGTTATCTTTTGGAGTATACCCAATGTTTCTAGGTTTTTAGCTGTTGTTGTGCAAAAGACAAGATGGCATATATCGTTAGGACTGCTAGATGGCCCGCAGCGGCCTCTAATAAAATAATATTGTCCAACTAGGGTTTTAAAGAAGAACGTGCCGTTTAGAGGGATCCCGAGTTATCGGGGATTGAACTTCCAAATTTCTCAAGAACTTCGTAGCCCCCCCCCACTTGTTAGGTACCCGCATATTGCGAGATCAAGACTCTATGGTTTGCAGCGTTTTGTAAAGTCCAATCTCTCTAGTCTGTAAATTGTGTCGGTTAGAACGTCCGTTTGCTGAAAACCTGATTTTATTCTTAAAAAAAGTTTGCCATTTCTTGTTGCAATTTTGAAAATTTTTTGAAGAGCACCGTCTAATCCGGCTTGTGGCCCACTTAAAAACGATATAAACTAAAGTTTTTGGGAATTACGTTTTGATACTTATGAAATAAATAAAAAAGAACCGTTTTTGCTTGCGTGTAAAAGTTCCTGTTAAAAAATATCCAGCTTGGTTATGCTGACAGAGAATGGTAAGCATAGAATTTGTGACAGGCTAACACCTATGGGCGTTCATGTGAGGGGGCCCGGTGAAGGCACTTCCTGCGGGTCCTGCCATTTTTTACGTCTAGATAAGCTCGCCTCTCACTTGTTCCAACGTGGCAATGGCTGCTTCGCAGCCATGGCCACGGTGGAAGAGAAAGAGAGAGGCGTCTGAACGGCGCTAGAACAACACCGCCTCCGCCTCGTTACAAATCGAGTGTGTCGAAGATTCGCTACTATTGCTGAAAAACACCGTGAGATGGCACAGCATGACATGCTCACACGCTTTCAGGGAGGATGGTTCGCTGGGGAACACGTATTCTCGCAGCGCCCCGCTCAACTTCGTTCAAAATGCTACATCCCAACACCATTTCGGGCTCCTTGCGCTCAACTTCGTTTGAGATGCTACATCCCAAGAACATTTTGTGTTCCTTGACCTCAACGAAGACGTGAAGACCACCCAGGCTCACCTGACCACCATAGTCACCACCGTGGCGACCCCGGCTCTGCCCTGTAAGCAGCCCGCAATCTGCACTCTAAACTTCACTTGTTCGCCGGGCTTTCAGGTGGGCAACATCATGTTTAGAGGGGATTCTCTCCTCTACACAGAACAACTAAATAAAAGCACGCAGCTCATAAGTAACGGCCTTGCGGATCTACCTCAAAATCTACATATCCAAGCCCTCCAATCCGGTACTGGAGAAACAATGCTTCCAGTTTCTTTTCTTAGTACGATTTGACATTCACGTCCTAAAAAAGACACCACCAAAGCGCCTGACCGAACAATCGTTAGGCAAAATACGCAAGATTTAGGAGAGAGTGACCACCCTTTCTGGCGGGTACGATAAAACGAAAAGAAATGTGCCCTTCGTCCAGGCAACGGTGCTTCAAACCCCTATGAAGTCACACTACATAGCCTTGATTACACCAGATGACGCCCAGCCGGTGCAACTCGACCGAGACACAAACAATGAAGACTGACACATGGCTACGTACAAAAAGTGAAGAAGGCGAAAGAAGTTTTCGTTCGCCCTGTCTTAGTCAATACCGGTGGCAACCCGCCGGCGAGAGCAAAACAACCTAAGCTTTGGGACTTTGAATACAAAATACGTCTTACGGCGCCCCCAGACATCTATCAAACCATCTTACATTTGCTTTAAACGTAGCTCACATCAATCTCAAAGAACTTCACGCTACGCCTGATCGAGAAGAGTAACATCATATCGCTTCGTACGGACTGCAAAAGCGCAGCAGAGGCTGTGGAGCAACTTACCCAGTTTTACCTTAATTTCGAGCAAGGTCCTGCCGAAAACTTCCGGACGTCCGGCGCCACATTCACGAAGGGTTTCATTTACGACATCTCCCCACTGGAAGATGATCCGAAGGACGAAGCACTGAACTCGAACCTTGAAAGCGACAAAATACGCCTAGTCTCTGCACGTGCTGCCCTCGAGTAATCCTCAAACCACTAAAGGCTCGTTTTGGAGAGTGCGGCAGCGTTCGGCTGCTGGCACAATCTACGTAAATTAACATGCCCACGTCCGAGGTAGACGTGCACATGTCCACCTCAGCGCCGAAGAAGTCACAGTCCTCGATATTACGGCTGAACAGCGGCTTTCGGACTACTCGACGTCCAACGCTTCTCAGGACGATGCCCGTTCTGTCAACCCATACAAGTCGTTTGCATCATCATCCAGCACCGAAGTCATGAGCATGGTAGAAGATCCCGGCGGGGAAGGAACTTTTGATCTAGTACGTCAACGACGCCGGAAAAGAGTTCGTGTGAGGAGCACCAAAAGCAACGGTTCCCTTTCCAACTATGACATAATCATCGTATCAAGGAAGACACCAGATGGACTCACTGTGGTATTTGCCCTAAGAAGTGAAGACCATACGCTGACATCCCCCAAGGTTCTTAAGGTGTCCCTGGCTTTGGAGAAGATGTGCTCGTAAAGTATACACCAAGTAAAGTATAGTGTGAGACTCACTCCTATTGCTGTCGACACGCTCAACGAAGAAGCCACCAAGGCGCTGCTGAAGACCTCTGCAGCCTGTGATATATAGGCGAGGCCCTACGCTTCTATTCCAGGACCTACGATCAACAGAATCATCAGGGAAGCTCATAAAGAAATTAGCAATCACACAACTGCTGCACGCATCCAATCGGACATCGGTGTTGCAAAGTTTAGACGGCTTGGAAAGTCTACCGCCGTAAAAATCACGTTCCCGGGGAATTCACTTCCAAGCTACATTCTTCTTGGACATGCCCGCTATTCTGTCTCCCTTTCTTCACAGACAGACCGATACAGTGCCTCAACTGCTATGGCTATGGGCACAAGAATATTTCTTGTAAGCGTGCCAAGGCTGTGCGGAGACACGCCCCGACAAACAAAGAATGCCGGTCACAAACTGTGAAGTGCGTTAACTGTCAAGGTAACCACGAGACAACAGTACATTCCTGCCCGAGATTACAAGTGCGGGAGATTCATGATCTCTCAAGAGAGCATTCAGTGGGACTTCAAGCCACAAACTCTGACATTTCCCAAACTTGAACTCACCGAAGTCCCCAACGCCTCTGGGGATGAGCCAGTTAGCATACACAGTAATATAGCTGGTGAGGGCAAGGAGACAGATCCCAGAATGAAGGTCACCAAATTATTCCCGACCTATCTTTCCGTCCTAAAGAAGAAATGATAAGTGATTTATTTGCACAGTAACGAGCGCGTACACGGCTGTGCGCCAGGGTAAAGCAGAATGGTAAAAACCCTCACACGAATGCGCCTGCTGGTCCAACGCCGAGAACGTTAAGTAAACAAGGTGAAAGCCAGAAATGAGTGAAGGTTATGGTTGTAGCTAATATCGATTACTGATGGTGAGTCGTGTAAATGGTGATCACTGACGGTGAATCGTGTGATTGATAACGATGATGATGGGATGATGAAGAGTACCAAGAAAAGTAATAATATAGTCGAGAGGGTCAGCGAAATCCATCGAAGGATTTCGAGAAATCTGAAGAACAATCAGCGTCGAAACAAAAAAAGAACCACGTTCGTTCCCCGCTCCAAAGCAGACCAACTGTTATGCCGCCGGGTAATCAAGGAGAAGAAGAAACAGGCTTGAAAATGACAGCGTTTATGAAGAAGGTACGATCTCATGGGTGCCTCTTATCGGGGCTGCCATCGATGTTACTCTCACAGTACTACCAGCCCTGAAGGCACCATGGGCACCCGCGTTTATTGCTATAATACAAGCAGTGCGCCCGCTAATTCACGGATACTAGGAAGCACGCCCTTGTGTAACCAAAATATACCACTAATGCAACTTTGCTGGTGCACCCAAGGCCTTCACGCGGACCGCGTAAAAGAGGGTAAAGGAATCGTTTGACTTTACCTTCAACCCTTCAGTGGAACAATCGTGGACTTCGAAGACGACTCCCAGACCTCCGGCAGCACCTGTTACATCATTCTATTGACGTTCTAGCCATCCAAGAGCCTATGGCATGACCCGAACATTTTCAACTTTCTGCGTACGTTATTCATCACAGCGCTCCATTGAAAAAGGGTGTTCGCTCTCGGGCGGTATTACTCGTGTCTGCAATCCTGCAACATAACCCTCTGGACCTCTCAAAATGCATTACAGATAAAGCAGCATTTGTAGCCGCCACCCTTAGAGTCCATGGTGAAGACTTCACTATCATCTGTGCATACGTCGCCCCTAGACCGACCAACAGCTGGGACGCAGAGGACCTGCGTCAGATAGCGAGCAAGTATAGGTCGGAGCTTGGAGGTTTGAGAACTGCCACACTTCCGTTATTAGTGACCCTGGGGCACGGAGTCCCCGAGGGACTACTTCAGGATGTTGGAGCAAAATTTGAGTGTGTACATGGGGGGGGGGGGGGGAGGGGGGGGGTAAATGAATGTTTCCAGTTGGGAGTCATGTCTGTCCGTTTGTTTATCTGCTCTGCCTAAATCATGACCACTTCCTAAAGGACTAGAGTGGCCTGCTTGAAACAAGCAATCTTGTGAAACGGCTCGTGCTCTCTGATATTAATCGAGCACAACAGTGCTTTTCTTTTGAGACACCCTTGCTCCCGAGATTCCTTCTGCAGTCCTGTACCGGTTTCTGATTCTATCTGAGCTCCACCGCGAGGCCAACCACTTGGTGCCAAGAACACTAGGAAATACTCCAAGAATCCTCCCTAGAGCGCTATGGCACCCAATCACCCGAACAGTGACTTCTCCCAACAAACAGCAACGTAGGGGAAAGTCTAAAAAAATGCCTCCGATTTTGAACCTGCCAAGTGTTCGCTTCATGGAGAGTGGATGACGTGTGCAAGTGCTGAGGAACATCAATGTGAGTCTTCATGATAGTGATAACAGCGGACCGATTATCAACTCTCCGAACGAAAAACCTGACCTTCTAAACTGAACACAGAGGTATCGCCGGATGTAACTCGAACAGCCTTTGCCAGTAGAGCCTGTGCTGGTATTTTTTTTTTTGGTAAACAATGGCGGTATCTTAAGGACTTTCAAGTCCGACTGGTACACCAGTTTTCCGTGGTTGGAGTAGTGTGTCTTAGAAATCTGCTTTTTGTTTCTCCTGCCAGATGTTTTCTACTAGTAACGGACAGAACAATGGAAGTGCTGTATCTTGCAGAGGGCTATCGAAAATGGAAGGAAGTTCTTCATAAGGAAGGCGGACTACGACGCCACTCTAATAGCGCGGTACACAAGACGTCGCAAGCATCGGCTTCCTTCAAACAGGTCGACAAAAAAGTGGCTCGGATATTTCAGTCGCAGTTAACATCAGTCAGGCGTATTCAGCAGTGGTAAGGGAGAGTCGTCAATACATCTCCGTGATCGCTGACGTGCTCCGGTTTTCCGCGCTGCAGGGTACTGCCTAAAGAGCAGATGATGAGTGACACGTTACTGACATCACACTTCTGATGCTTCACACTGCTTCCGCTCATAACAGACGAATTCGCCTTCACCGAACGTTGGGTCACGACGAGCGAAAACGTGTCTATTTAGTATTGCGGAATGTAAATAGGTCTGAATAGTTGTCTGAATAGAACTGCTACGTTAACCAGAGTTGCAGATATGTTTTAAAATAATTGAATAAACTGAGCTGATGATGTCTAATTAAAACTCCCAAAGCGACTTCGTGCCCGCAGTCGATTCTATCAAGTCATCGTTCTTGAATACTTGTTATTTTAGTCTTAATTATGACAGTCAACGAATCAAAAGCCCATGACTCCCGAGAAATACACTGAGCTTCCCCCCCTCCCCCCTCCCCCCCCCCCCCCCCCCCCCCCCCCCCTATGAAAAGCCTGGCATTGGCCCGTCTGCCTGATGTATTTAGCACCGCAGGACATGGGTATTTAATAAACGCACACTTTCCAGGAGGTTACACAATCTGTCTTGTGATTTTTCAGGCAAGGGGGCAGTGGCTCGAGGCTGTTGACTTTTCTGCAAACGTTCATCAAAACGAGGATATTTCTCTTGACCAGGGGTCTCATAAAAATGTGTATGTTGATTGAATAATCAGATTTTGCAAACCATACCTGTGACACTTTGGATGTGTTCTAGTTTTACACTTTGTGTAAATATGACGTCTCAAATTTAATAACGTTCGAATGACCATTATAATTAGCATTGCAGGTCTCAGCGTAATATGTAGAGGTCATTTTGGAGGGGGTCGGATTGTGTGAGTATGGGTGTGTGTGTGTGCGTGGGGGGGGGGGGGGGCGCTCTAATGAGAACAGGCCCCCTCTCAAGCGGAACCCTGCGCACGCCTATGCCTGCGTCTTCAGCGCAAGCAATGGAGACAACTTTGCGCCTCTTTCGGTCTTTCGGTTCTCTCGGCAGTCTTTCAAAGGCATGGAAGACAGTAAAGACCCTTTTCGGCCGAGAAGCAAATACAACATCCCATATCCGGACTCCCGATTGCACTTCAGAAGCCCCTGCAAAAGACAGTAGAATTGCTTGCCGACGAAAGTGCACAAACTGTTGCACTCCCGGACATTATGGTGTGACGTAACGAGCACTACGTAATGTTGATGAGAAGCCCCTCCCCATTTATTTAGTGACTCTAAAGGGGGTATGGCGCACCTCAGAGCTCCCAGCAGCTGAAGGTTTCTCATGTAATCCCAGTCGCCAAGCTTGGAAAACCCTATGCGAACCTATCTTCGTATAGGCCAATCTCCTTGACCAGTTGTGTGAGAAAATGTATTGAACGCCTCGTCCTTTTTTGCCTCACATGGCAGCTTGACACAAACAAGGCGCTTCCAGAACAACTCTCTTAATTCCGAGCTCATTCGCTCTACGGTTGATGCCATAGGAAAGGTGGCAACGTTCAAAGATGCACGGGCTAACGGAAAACACATTTTGCGCCTTCCTTGAGATTTACAAAGCTTTTGATGCTCTACCTCATGCCACCATCCTCCACCAACTACGTGTCTTCGGCATAGCAGGTAGTGCGTGTTAAGGAAGAGATCCCGGGCATGTCCGTTTCGATGGTGTCGGTTTATCGTTCTCTCTCGTGCCGTTCATGATCTCGTTGTTCTGCGCTCCTCTACCTCCTTTTCCTCTTGTCCTACTACCAGATCGCATAATCTACAACAACTTCCCGCGCCGGCCTGGAGATGAGACCATGCATTCCCATACCGCGAGATCAGGAAGTTTAAGAAGGTACAGAGCAGTGCAGAAAACACGAACTCATGAAAGGTCAATGGGGAATACAAAAATACACAAACAAGTTGAATGAACACTTTGCCGAGTCCCACACAGTTTCAGTGAAGTCATGATAACGCAATGCTTGTAGCAAACAAGGGGTGTCCATCGTTCTGTGTCAATTCTTAGTTTGATATGTTGCCTTCAAGAAAGAGAAGGCCTTGCATAGGGCGCTGAATTTCTTGTCTGCTCGCAAGGCGAACCGCGCAGAGTCTTGGTATGCCGTCTCTTCCAGGAAATGCTGCTGTTATTCTTCCAAGTTTCCATAGGAGCAGTGGCGTGTCGTCCTTTATAATAACAACGTCTCCCGGTTACGTCCGGCGGACGCCCTCAACGCCGACGCCGACGTCGATCGAGGTCTCGGCTTTCGCCACAAACCCGGCGCGTTCCTGGGCTCCTGCTCGAAGTCGAACTCTTCTGGATCACTCCTAGACCTTCCGCCACGCCTGCGGTAGTACCTCCCGTAGAAGCGTCGATGTGGCTTCCGCTGGACTCGGGTGTCCCTGTATTCGTCCTCCTCTTCAAACTGGGAGTTGGGTCTTATGTCTTCGGCGGGTAGCGAGCTCCTGGTCATACCTCTGTAACGGCGGTAGTAGCGGCGTAAACAGGGTCTCCCAGGCTGCAGCCGTCGCTGCGGTGGCGGTTGCGGCCGCGGCGAGTACGGCACGAGCACAACGTCATGGAAGTCGTCCGAGTCCTGCACACCGTGGAGCGGGTTGTGCATCGGTCGGCATTGACTCCGTCTCGGAAACCAACGACCTCCGAAGCGTCTTCCGCCCATGGAATAAGGGAGGCACTGCGCGGGCTCGCCGTCGGGACCTGTCACATTGGCGGCTTCGCGCCCTTTCTCGTCTACGACGACGTCAAACTGGACGGTCTCGCCCTCGGAAACGGTGCGCGTGAGCTTCTGCGGGTGGTTCCGCGTGATGGCGGTCTGGTGGACGAAGATGTCTTCCCGCGTGTCGTTGCGGTGGATGAAGCCGTAGCCATTCTTTACGTTGAACCACTGGACGGTGCCCAGCACCCGCTCGGCGAGCACGGGTTTCTTCCTGGTCATTTGCGTGGCGCCAATGTCGACGGTGAGCGCTTTTTGGCGTTGCCCAGTAACACTTGCTGAAGGGTAAAAGATGGCTTGAGAGTACGTTCCTTGGACCATCCAGCCAAATATGGTTTCTACCGCGGTGAGGTCGTCAGTCAGGTGCTGGATCCGTCCTGTGACGACTTGCCAGTAGAAGTCTGAGCCTATGAGAACGCCGACGTCGTTGTCCACTCTGCTTTGAGCCCCAGCAGGGATGATATCTGCGGCATGAGGTCCGCTGGAATGAAGTTGCCTTAGTAGATTGTCATCTAGCTGCTGGTTGGATACTGTGCAGAGGTCTGGGACCTCCAGTGCTTCAAGTGATGTCTTCTGGTTGCTTTGATGGCTATGGAGGGTCACAACCACTCGTCTACAGGACCGTTTGGTGGCTGTGTTTCCAAATGTGTATATAGTAAGCTCCTCCTGGCCAAGGACTTCACAACCCAGTTTTTCAGAAATGTCCTGCCGGATAAACGTGCGCTGACTCCCACTGTCCAGTAACAGCCTCAGTAGGAGGTGTCTCGGTGTCCCTAGAGCCCACGTTCTAGCAGTTTGCAGCAAGACAGCAGAAGAGCGGGAACTGGTGGTTGGTGCGCTCACGACTGTTGCGGTAAATTCACTAAGTCCTCCTGGGTCTGGGTTGTCTGATGCGGCTGATGTGGGACGTGATAGATCGCAGAGTATAGTCACGTGGTGACCTCCACAAGTGGCGCATGTCATGTTCCTGCACGAACGGCAAAAACGAGCGATGTGGTTTCGCTTGCAGCATTTGAAGCAGCAGCGTGCTCGCGCAAGCTTGGTTCGTTTTTCTGGTGTTGAAAGTCTAGCCTGGCAGTTTTGCACCTCGTGCTGGGTGGTATCACACAAAGGGCATGTGGCCGCTCGGTAGCCAACAGTCTCAGTCGAGAGTGCGAGTGCGGAAGGGTGGTTCGCCTGTACGGATTCTTGACGTGGTATCGGCGATGACCCATACTGGGGAGAGTGACTTGGGTGTTCCATTTGGACATCTTCTCGAATTTCCACTTGAGTCTGTAGAAATAACATGATGACGCGGACCTGCTCTTCCGGGCGCATGTCAGGTGTGTCGGCTGATGGTGTCAGTGCTGCTTCCCTTAACTTCTGTCGGTATAGTATAGCCAGGTCAGCAGGAAGGCACCGCAGGAGAACACGATGTAGGACGACAGCGTAGTTGCTAGGCGGGACATCCAGCCCTTGAAGAGATGTTGTTCTGAAGCGTATCGCATCGTAGAGTTTACGAAGCTGTACTGCGTTGGTTGAACTGTTGACCGCGGGCAAGCTCAGAAGCCGATCAATGTGATCATCAATTAGAATGTCCCGTCGTCCAAATCGGTCTTGTAGCGTCTGTACCGCGAGGTCATAATTCTGTTCTGAAAGTCGGATTCCTTCCACGGCTCGCTTCGCGTCATCTGTGAGATACGTGAGAAGGTATTTAAACTTCTCGATTGGCGGGAGTTCAGAATTGGTGTGTATCGTACAATTGAAATGATCCCAGAACCCCTGCCAGTCGCGACGGCTCCCGGCAAAAGTCGGTACCTGCAGTTTCGGTAGGGCGACCGTCCTGTGGATCCTTGAGGTCAGAGTTGAAGGAAGACCGCCGGACTGGGCTCTGTCGAGGGGGACGTTGGGCGTGATATTCGTGGGTTGTGGTACAGAGACCTGAGAGTCGAGGGCGTGTCGGACGCGCGTGAGGCTATGACTGATGCGAAGACGGTACTCCTCTGCTCCCTCAAGCTCGGCCTCAATATCGTCATCTGAGGTGGACGTCTGGATGTCACGGTCAAGGCGGATTAGGTCGCTTTCTTTCTGAAGCAGGTAGTCCAGTTGTAGTCGGAGGTCTAGCTCTGTCGTGTTCTCGTCTTGCAGAAGATTGTCGATTTGGGTTATTGTTCGGCTGACGGCTGAGCGAACGATGCCGCGGGTTCTTCGGCTGCGGTCCATCTCGTTACCCGGGTTTTGGCACCAGTGTCAAGGAAGAGATCCCGGGCACGTCCGTTTCGATGGTGTCGGTTTATCGTTCTCTCTCGTGCCGTTCATGATCTCGTGGTTCTGCGCACACTTAACTTTTTTACACCCTTTAAGGGTGCTACAGCACCATTTAGGGTTGCTGCAAGGGGTTTGCATCCTTCACTTAGCCGTCCAGCACCCTTTTTTTCGTAGGGTTAGCACCCCTCATGACGAGCGCGAGGGTGCTTGGGCGCGAGCACCCTTCCGATACATTGTGAGGGGTGCTGAGTGCTGGAAGGGTGTTGGAAGGGTGCTCAATTATTTGGACAAGGGTGAAGATCTTTATTAACAGAATAATTTGGAAAAAAGGGAAGCGATAGATATCTGTATGTCGTCTTCAGTGTATATAAGTGGGGTCAGCGTACATCAGATGAATTGATAAACTCCACAGTATATTTTTTTAGTTTATTTTTATTTTATTTTATTTTTATTTATGACTAATTAACCCAAATTTGATATATTTTTATTAGTTTAATGGCCGATATTGCAATTGCAGCTTCAAATGAAGCCATTCTTAAAGTCTAACTCATTTGAAACAATGCTTGAAAATGCAACAAGTTTTGAAATAGCCATCGGCCTTTCCATCACAATTCAAAAACTAGAGCGTCTGATGTTGTGCTGATATACGTATGTGACGTAGTCGTTTTCTGTCTCACCGTCATCCCCCTAGCGAAAAAGAGCGGAATAAAAGTATACTCGACATACATTTGTAGTGTACTGTATGGCAGGGAGTGTAATAGAATATTAAAAAAAGAAGAGTAGTAGTATGTGGCATGCGGGAGCCGTTCCACGATCCAAGTATACTTGCCAAGTATGTTTAGATCATGTAACTACTAGCCTACTCGAAGTACGCTCTAAGCATAATTAAGTATAATTTAGGCGTGCCATTAGTATTATTTAGGATTATAGAAGTGGTTTATAGAACTGCTGAAATGGCAACAATCAAGGCGTCGGACTCCTCGAGGTACGTTCAAAGCGCGATATTTAGAAGGGCCACGGATGTTCGCCCCATTCGCGGAAGTGGCCGATTGGCATCTGTCTCAAATTACGACCAGCAAAAATAAAGCTCAATCAATCAATCAACTAGTGTTTACTGCAGAGTTAAGGAAGAAACACTGGACTTCACGTTGGCATATTTCAATAGTAACAATAATAATAAAATCATTTAGTGTTTTTACAGTGTCCAGGGACATCCAATTGGTTTTCTCGCTGGCGTAGTTCAATAGAACGCATAAACAGATATGCTTGCGCGCGCGCAGACACACACATACACGCGCGCACGCAAGCATGCACACGCGAAAACGCACGCAGACGCAGATGCACGCATAAACAACCACGCGGACGTATCCACACGCGCATACGAACAGGGCGCATGCACGCACGCACGCACGGAAACGAATACGACGAACGAAACGTGCTTGAGCTATAGTTTCGGTTTCGTATTGAAAAAGAAAACCTAAAGTTTAGATAACATCTAAGATAGACTAAATTTTTGTCAACTTTCTACAACATTATAGTGACACTATTAATAGTAATATAATACTAATTTGCTTAGTTTTGTTTTCAAAAACAAAAAGGAAGAGCCTTTTGAAGACTGCGCAAGGACCATCGCTATTGCAATCAGCTACCGTTGGCCAGGGGGGTAAAGGTGGGTGAGGAGGAGTGGCAAATCCCGTACGCCGACATCCTGGGTCCCGAGTGAAAGATCACAAAAGAGAGCGACAGAACACGAGAGAAAGAAACCAATGTTGCCATCTGAAGAACGACAGTCGCAATGGTGAACGCGAAGACTGAAAACTCTCAGCAATATAAACAGTAATAATCTTAACGTTGTAAACTAAATTCTGAGCTATTCTAACGCTTATAGAAACTAAAATACTCATTATGCTGCATTAACTTCTTCTCTGTCGAAATCTCGGAAATGTGGTGGTTACGAGGTTTCGTTTTCCCGGGAGGTGCCTAGGCGCGCCTGTCAAAACCATAGCGCGAATGGTTTAGTTTCGCGTTGACGCGATGCCGAACACCTGCGCGCTATGCAAAAAGAAAGCTCCTAAAGGAACGCGACTATCTTTCCACGGGTAAGTGCGTGGATTGTTGAAGTTCATGAAAGTGCTCTAATGATAATTATGCTCGGGACATCGAAGGCACAACTTTTGCTGAAATAAGAGAACGAAAGTAATGTGCGTCGCAAGCACGCAGGTTCAAACCACTGTATATGACTACCAATCACTACAACCGTCAGATAATCGTGCGTTATGTATTATACCACATGCACTTCTCTTAATGTATGGCGCGTTTATTATGTAGCAATAAAATTTGACACATTTTATATAAATTGTTTTATCCTAGGTTCCCTCAAAACGATCCAACTCTTTAGAAAAGGTGGCTTGAGCTCTTCGGAGATCAGCCCTTTTCCCCGAAAAAACATCACAGAATCTGCTCGAAGCACTTTGAAGCATCATGCTTCTTCAGGTCGCATTCCATTCCCACCCTAAAGCCAGGAGCTGTACCCACCATACTTGCTTGTGAGCATGTAAGTAATCAGGTAAATCTCAAGCCCAAAAAAGTAATTTCAAAAGGGAGCACCTGCATGGAATCACAGCCAGTATTTCGGTGGGTTATGTAAACCGTCAAAAATACTCCTACATCAAATTGCACAATAAAGCAAAATCTAGTGCGTTTTCAAAAAAAAAAAAAGAAAAAATTAGTAGGAAATGCAATTTGACCCCCACAACTCTCGTAGGGGTCAGAATGAGACAAACAAGACTAAAGTCATTGTAACACAAAAATCTCTAAAACAGCCATATCGGCCACATCGGTCGCAGAGCTCGCCTGGGTTCTCTGGTGTCCAGGCTGTGCCTCGAACAGGGGTAAGATTCAGCAAATTCAAGACTTTATTATGGTAACACACATTCTCAAACGGCATGTCTCGCAGCAACCACTAGACACCGCCTCTCCTTCAACTGGAAGCCGAACCCCACCTAGGTCAACTCCTGTGGGGGTAAGAATAAGACAATTGAGACTATGGTCATTGTAACACAAATCTATCAAACAGCCGTACCGGCCACATCGGTCGCAGAGCTCGCCTGGGTTCTTTGGCATCCAGGCTGTACCCAGAGCAACAGGGGTAAGACTGAGCAGGTTCAAAGCTTTCTTGTGGTAACACACTCTCAAACAGGATGTCTCACAGCAACCGCTAGACACTGCCTTTCCTTCAACTGGAACTCGGACCCCACCTAGGTCAACTCCTGTGGGGGTAAGAATGAGACAATTGAGACTATGGTCATTGTAACACAAATCTATCAAACAGCCGTACCGGCCACATTGGTCGCAGAGCTCGCCTGGGTTCTTTGGCATCCAGGCTGCACCCAGAGCAACGGGGGTAAGACTGAGCAGGTTCAAAGCTTTCTTGTGGTAACACACTCTCAAACAGGATGTCTCACAGCAACCGCTAGACACTGCCTTTCCTTCAACTGGAACTCGGACCCCACCTAGGTCAACTCCTGTGGGGGTAAGAATGAGACGAGCAAGACTACGTCCATTGTAACACAAATCTATCACACAGCCGTACCGGCCACATCGGTCACAGAGCTCGCCTGGGTTTTCCGGTGTCGAGAATGTGCCCAGAGCAACAGGGGTAAGACTGAGCAGGTTCAAAGCTTTCTTGTGGTAACTCACTCTCAAACAGGATGTCTCACAGCAACCGCTAGACACTGGCTTTCCTTCAACTGGAACTCGGACCCCACCTAGGTCAACTCCTGTGGGGGTAAGAATGAAACGAGAGAGACCACGGCCATTGTAACACAAATCTATCACACAGCCGTACCGGCCACATCGGTCGCAGAGCTCGCCTGGGTTCTCCGGTGTCGAGAATGTGCCCAGAGCAACAGGAGTAAGACTGAGCAGGTTCAAAGCTTTATTGTGGTAACACACTCTCAAACAGGATGTCTCACAGCAACCGCTAGACACTGCCTTTCCTTCAACTGGAACTCGGACCCCACCTAGGTCAACTCCTGTGGGGGTAAGAATGAGACGAGAGAGACCACGGCCATTGTAACACAAATCTATCACACAGCCGTACCGGCCCCATCGGTCGCAGAGCTCGCCTGGGTTCTCCGGTGTCGAGAATGTGCCCAGAGCAACAGGGGTAAGACTGAGCAGGTTCAAAGCTTTCTTGTGGTAACACACTCTCAAACAGGATGTCTCACAGCAACCGCTAGACACTGCCTTTCCTTCAACTGGAACTCGGACCCCACCTAGGTCAACTCCTGTGGGGGTAAGAATGAGACGAGAGAGACTACGGCCATTGTAACACAAATCTATCACACAGCCGTACCGGCCACATCGGTCACAGAGCTCGCCTGGGTTCTCCGGTGTCGAGAATGTGCCCAGAGCAACAGGGGTAAGACTGAGCAGGTTCAAAGCTTTCTTGTGGTAACACACTCTCAAACAGGATGTCTCACAGCAACCGCTAGACACTGGCTTTCCTTCAACTGGAACTTGGACCCCACCTAAGTGAACTCCTGTGGGGGTAAGAATGAGACGAGCGAGACTATGGTCATTGTAACACAAATCTATCACACAGCCGTACCGGCCACATCGGTCGCAGAGCTCGCCCGGGTTCTCCGGTGTCGAGAATGTGCCCAGAGCAACAGGGGTAAGATTGAGCAGGTTTAAGGCTTTCTTGTGGTAACACACACTCTCAAACTGCATGTCTCACAGCAACCACTAGACACTGCCTCTCCTTCAACTGGAACTCGGACCACACCTTGGTCAACTCCTGTGGGGGTAAGAATCAGACGAGTGAGACTATGGTCATTGTAACACAAATCTATCACACAGCCGTACCGGCCACATCGGTCGCAGAGCTCGCCCGGGTTCTCCGGTGTCGAGAATGTGCCCAGAGCAACAGGGGTAAGATTGAGCAGGTTTAAGGCTTTCTTGTGGTAACACACTCTCAAACAGGATGTCTCACAGCAACCGCTAGACACTGCCTTTCCTTCAACTGGAACTCGGACCACACCTTGGTCAGCTCCTGTGGGGGTAAGAATGAGACGAGTGAGACTATGGTCATTGTAACACAAATCTATCACACAGCCGTACCGGCCACATCAGTCACAGAGCTCGCCTGGGTTCTCCGGTGTCGACGCTATGCCCAGAGCAACAGGGGTAAGATTGATCAGGTTTAAGGCTTTCTTGTGGTAACACACACTCTCAAACTGCATGTCTCACAGCAACCGCTAGACACTGCCTCTCCTTCAACTGGAACTCGGACCACACCTTGGTCAACTCCTGTGGGGGTAAGAATGAGACGAGTGAGACTATGGTCATTGTAACACAAATCTATCACACAGCCGTACCGGCCACATCGGTCGCAGAGCTCGCCTGGGTTCTCCGGTGTCGAGGCTATGCCCAGAGCAACAGGGGTAAGATTGAGCAGGTTTAAGGCTTTCTTGTGGTAGCACACACTCTCAAACTGCATGTCTCACAGCAACCGCTAGACACTGCCTCTCCTTCAACTGGAACTCGGACCACACCTTGGTCAACTCCTGTGGGGGTAAGAATGAGACGAGTGAGACTATGGTCATTATAACACAAATCTATCACACAGCCGTACCGGCCACATCGGTCGCAGAGCTCGCCTGGGTTCTCCGGTGTCGAGGCTATGCCCAGAGCAACAGGGGTAAGATTGAACAGGTTTAAGGCTTTCTTGTGGTAACACACACTCTCAAACTGCATGTCTCACAGCAACCACTAGACACTGCCTCTCCTTCAACTGGAACTCGGACCACACCTTGGTCAACTCCTGTGGGGGTAAGAATGAGACAAGAGAGACTACGGCCATTGTAACACAAATCTATCACACAGCCGTACCGGCCACATCGGTCACAGAGCTCGCCTGGGTTCTCCGGAGTCCAAGCTGTGCCCCGAGCAACAGGGGTAAGATTGAGCAGGTTCAAAGCTTTCTTGTCGTAACAAACACCGTTCTCAAACCACATGTCTAACAGCAACCACTAGACACTGCCTCTCCTTCAACTGGAATCCGGACCCCCCCTTGGTCAACTCCTGTGGGGGTAAGAATGAGACAAGTGTGACATACTATAGTAATTGTAACACGGATCTATCAAAACAGCCGCTCCGGCCACATCTGTCGCGGAGTTCGTCTGGTTTATCTGGTGCCCTTTCTCCATCAACTATCTTGGGGGTAAGAACGGGGCTTGTTTCGATTGTCATAGTCTTGAACACTGTAACCTGACAAGAACATATGCTTCGATCGTCTTTCCAGAGCGACACTTCAGAAGCAGAAACACCGTCCAAAAGGCGCCGACTTGTATGTATTTTATCTCTACACCGGCGAAACATTCCTTTAAGCGATCCTCATTCATTCACTTTTAGGCAACAGCAACTTCAGAGAGACGGCCAGGTGGACAACAGATACTAACTGCTGCAGAGCATGGTTACTCGTGCCGCATCACACCAAGGACGGGACTTAGAATTGCAAAGAGCGACTTGGAACTGCGAAGCGCAAACTGTATGCCACCACAAAAAGACTGAAGAGAGCAACCAAGAAACTTGTTGACTTAAAGACAGTCATCACTGAGTTGAAGAAGAGGAATCTTCTGTCGGAAGATCTGGAACAGAAACTTGAGTCATTCGGTGAGCTACCCAACGAGCTGCTACAGTCCTGGAAAGCAAATAAAAAGAGAACCCCTTCTGGAAGAAGGTATAGTGAAAAGATGAGAAAGTTTGCCTCAACACTGCACTATCACTCTCCAAAGGCGTATGCTTACTTGGCAACCATCTTTCCAATGCCAAGCATTTAGACACTTCGAACATGGCTCAAGGTTGTTGATGGTTGGCCGGGATTTACCCACGAAGCCATTGAACACCTCAAGAAAACCCATGAAAACACAAGTGAACGAGAGAGGTTGTGCAGCATCATGCTCGATGGAATGAGCATCAGAAAAAAAATTGACCTCGACAGCAAAAGCGGCCGTCTTATTGGGTATGTTGACTTCGGAGGTGGCCAGAGCCCAGACGATACTGATGACGCCCCCTCCGCAACCGATGCTCTGGTGCTCATGGCAGTGGGAGTTGCAGCTCCATGGAAGATCCCTATTGGCTATTTTTTAGACAATGGACTTTCTGGTGAGGTGCTTAGGGCATAATTACTGAAGCGATTCTACTGCTCACAGAGTGCAATCTTGAAGTTGTAGCTGTTGTATGCGATGCACTGTCATCAAATGTAATGATGGGCAAGCTGTTTGGTTGCCTCATCCATGAGACCGACGTGGACAGCTTCAAAACATCATTTCCTCATTCGAAGGACCCATCCAAGAAAATCTTTCTCATCTTTGATGCGTGCCATGGCTTGAAGCTCCTCAGAAACCTCTTTGGGGATAAGAAATACCTGACCACGAGGTATGGGGTAAGGAGGTAATGATAAAATAATATGTATCATGGCTCATTGTTTCTTTTTATCACTGCAGCTCATCCAGTGGCGCTTCATTGAAGACCTTCAGAGGTTTCAGGAAATGGAGGGTCTCCGGGCAGGAAATAAACTCCGCAGAGCACATGTTGAATACTACCGTCAAATTATGAAGGTGCGCTTGGCAGCGCAGACTCTCAGCTCTTCTGTGAGCAAGGCCTTGGAACTTGGTCGAAAGCTGCAACTCCAAGAATTCCGAGGCAGTGAAGCAACGTCGAAGTTCATAGCAGATGTGGACCAGTAAGTTTATAGAAAAGTATAGCTATACCCCACGTCAGAAGTTGTGTGCAGCGCAGTCAAAGCTAACGGTTCCCCTTTCCAAATGCGGCTGTAGCTAAGGAGGCAAAGGGAGATTTCGTTAAAAATTACCTTTTCCCTTCTTGTTAACTAGAGGCACATTTATAAGAAGGGAAAGGAGAACCCTTAGTTTTTATTAGTGATGGGCCGAATTTTCGCCGAACTGAAAGTTCAGCGACGAATCTTGGGATTTTGCAAAGCCGAACATTTGCCAAACTTTTTTAAACATTCGGCAAAGATTCGGCAAAAATACATTATTACCAGACTTTTTGTTGATATTTACTTTGGTCTTGCAAAAAAAAGTTTTTTTTTCTTAACTTAAATGCAACATGCAATGCATATTGACACAGTTATTACTAAATAAGAGGGTATTCTACAAGATAATTGTACTGTTGCCGTTTTTGTGTGCTTAGTGGCAATTTTAGTGACTCCTTACAGAAGCGGCATGACAACAAGGTTGGGTAGAAGCGAGCGTGGCACAGTCGCGAATCGCTATGAGGGTTTCGGTTTTAAGCCATCATTAGCGCAAGCCTGCATGTGTGTGCACATTATTAAAATGAAGGCAATAATGCTGCGTTCTTGCTTTCTCTGGGAGTCACTGTTTTGTGTGCGAAGACGAATGCAACGGTTGTTGAGCCTTCACCAGAAGAGATAATAATATTGTAGTAAATATGCATATTTTTTTATTTCAGTCACATGACGTCAACTTTGCATGAAAGTGTGTGTCCCATATTTGCAACGTCTCGTTTTTAACTTTCAAAATGCCAGTTTTTGGTGTTAGGAGACACACAAACGTTTAGGAAGATAGGGAGAGTTAGGAATGTCAGATGTGCAACGTCGAGCATGATAGTTCTGTGTTTAGTTTTATGCAGATACATGAAAATTGCAAAATAACGCTAATTGAAATAGCAATATTATTTTTTTGGGCCACACTACTGAGCTGAAAACACAACTGTTATAATTGAGAGGAGCACTTTAAAGTAAATGTCAGACAATGTTTTAACTACCTCGTTGCATCACTGGAAAGGTCCAGGAAAGATCAAATGAAAATCACGTTATCCAGAATGTACCGCATCATTTGTCACTTGCGTAGTGGACTGCGCATTGAACTGCGTAAGTTACAGGTCAATCTTTCATTCTTGAGGCAGAAAATATTGAAAAGCACCAGGCTCGCTCACAAACGCACAGTTACCGTGTTGCCCACTCTACAACTTGCCATAACCGCTGGTTGTACTACACAGCACTACGGTAACCGCACGACTGCATGGCGTCCATTTGCAATCCATGACCCCGTCGCGTTCTCGAGCCTGCGCAGACGTTTGCCAAATTTTTGCTGAATCTTTGCTGAACTTTCCTTTAAAAGTTCGGCATTTGCCGAACTTTGCTGAATCTGAAGTTTGGCAGATTCGGTCCATCACTAGTTTTTGTTTCACTGCACATGATTTCTTACCCGGGTATCACACGTGACTAATGATACAAGGAAAGAACAGGACGAGGAATGAGACTGCAAAAAAATCTCACCTGGTTCAAAATTACAAATGTACAATTCACTTCTGCCTTATATACTGCAGGTATCATGACTGATGCTATTCTGTTTTCTTCTTTTTAGAGCATTTGACCTGCTAAATTCCCACAACCCAAGGGCAATGGGCTTCAAGGCTCCACTTAAACAAACCTTGTTTGAGAGCCAAAATAAGAAGATGGTCACCTTGTCTGAGACGTTGATGTCCCTACAGCTTCCATCAGGGAAACCAGTTGCTGAAGATGGGAGGCGCATGTCTGTTATAAGCATGGCATTCACCCTGAAGAGCGTCGCTGAGCTTGCAGATGCTCTGTTTCAGAGGGACATGTGCAGGTAAAAGCTGAAACTTGTTTGATTAATTTGTTGTGGTAGTTTAAATATCATAACGTTTTTCGTGTGATTTACCAAATGCAGATACATCTGCACATACCGTCTCAGTCAGGATCACCTGGAGATGTTCTTCAGCTGCATCAGACAGCGCGGCGGCTGGAACAACAACCCTTCTGCTGTGCAGTTCCGCCATGCTTATCGCTGTCTGCTGGTGCATGCAGATGTGAAGGCACCAACAACTGCAAATGTTGCTCCTGACATGGATGGAATCACTGCATTGAGGCACCAAGGCAACCTGTCGAAGGAAAATGATGAGGCAGAAGAGATAGACCCGCTGCAACTGGACACATTTTTTAGCTTTGCTGACCACGACTACCTTGGTGCAACCCACGGTTTAACCGAATTCAGTGCCGAGATTGTCCAGTATGTAGGCGGATTTATTGTGCGGGTTGTGTCGAAGAAGGTGACATGCTCAGAATGCCTTGACATCCTTGTTGATGATCATGTGACAAGCCTTCTCGTTTTCATAAGAAACAATGGAGGCTTGATCATGCCATCTTTGTTTGTACGTCATGCCCTGAACTGTGCAGAGTCAACATTCAGGCATGAAACTAAGGAACCACAAAAGGCTACAGTACAGCGCCTTGTTCTCAACGCTTTCCAGAGCTTCGTTGTGAAGCATCAGGGGAGCATGTCACAGACAGGACACTATAAGGACAGTCCCCAACATGTGATCACGCTGACCAGGCTGATCCTAAAGGAGTACATGACCCTTAGACTTCGAGAGCTATGCAAAAGGCTCACCGAAAAGAACAGGGGGGCTTATGTCCGAGCGCAGTTGACAAAGCAGATTTTGTTTAAGAATCAGTGAGGAAAGAAGCCCAGAAGGATGGCATTGCGCTATTAAAAGTCAATTCCTGAGCTAGTTAGTTTATCATAGTTGTCCTGCCTACTTCAAGTCCCTGTCTTTTTTTTGCACTATTTCATATTCTTAGCGTCGTGTTGTGTACATATTTATGTTGTAGCAAATGGTGCAGACGGTAACAACTTTTTTTTTTAGTAGTTTCAGTGCGTTTGTAATCACGTATCTGTTTGCAACATAACTTTTAAAGGACTAGTGTAGAACTTGTACCTCCTGCATTTTATTTGTGTCATTGTGCGATGATACACAGATAGCACTATACTACAAAATCGGCATTATGTTTTACGTTATAACATATGTTATAAGGTTCAAATTGTTTTTTTTTGTTTTTTTTTTCAGTTGCCTTTAGGTGGTTTTGTCAACGTCGGTTCACTGTGGACTTCCCAATGAACGTTCAAATGATGTGTACTTACTCTAATTATATATAAGTGTAATAAAACCTTTTTTTTTTTTTTTTTAGTACAAAAATATTTTTAGCTTTCCTTGTGTTCGAATAGCGGAACCTGTTTTATTTCAGTGTCTCGTTTCCGTGTTGCGGATTGTTTTTGTGCTGTTTTGCATATCATTTGACTTGGAAGTAAACAAATGGAACGCGATTCGCAGATTTCTTTCGAGGTGCGCCCGCCGGACCATCCAACGCACCACCCAACGCATTTTAGAGACGGTAAAAAACTATATAGGCATTATTATAATCGGTTCGTTCGATTCGGCAGCACGTTCGGACTAAGAGTTCAGTCGGACGAGTGTAGGAGTCGTGCATAGGCGGATTGCATGACACTTACGCTTTTCTGAGCTCGGAGTGAACTAATTTTGAACTTTCTGGCCGAATCAAACAGACCTAATAGATCTATATGTAAGAAACCAACCTGACGCAACCGCCGATTGCCCAAAATGCCGGTGATCGAGGCTGATACGTGGTCCGATAGGCAAACGTTTACTCGTTGTGCGGCGCTTCATGGAACGAACCATACAAAGCAAAAGACGCAATATAACTTTTCCATAGACCATAGCTAGCAAGCAACTTTAAAGTGACAAATCATTTGTATTACCAGAGAAAAACTCGCGGCAGCAACAGCTAAAGCTCATCGCAGCGGAGCAGCGGAGGGAACGTCTCCATAGTGACAACAAACAATGTTGCTATGATTTTTAGGAAGACCGTGAAATCTAGCGGGTGAGGCTAGTTGGTAACCATCTGTGGGACCCAGAAGGTCTGCCTGCATGCTCCGCCGCTTGCGGCAGCCAGAATGCATGGGAAGATGGCGGACCTTTTCCTCTAGAGTTAGTATGTACGATCTCTATGCCGTTGGCACTGGCCGTTACGCAGGCTTCGAGAATCGCTTCCTTTTTACGTTTTAGCCGCTTTAGGAGATATTTTAGATATGTTTCTTACGAATACCGTGTTCAAGAATAGCAAGCGACGACTGAGAGCTGGGAGAAGCTGCCTCTTACCAACGCAAGTTGCGGACAGTCCATCAACACTGCTGCAAGCGCCGGTGAGCTATTTTGTTTCTGCGAAGTGCGTCGCTGTTTCAAACTGTGTCGTGTACGTGTAGTACCATGTGCTTGCTAAGCTATGCTTGATTCTAACAATGCTTCTGGCCGGTGTTATTTCGTTATTTGAAAAGAGCGTACGTTCTTCAAAACCTGTGGCTCGCTCCGCAGAGCGAGAAAGATTCGTGTGCGACGAAAGATTCGTGTGCGGCGGAGCCGAGAGGCTGCTCTGGGCGCCGTTCTACGACGTTCGTCCGACGACCCTTTTACGGAGCGTTCAAGTGCAGTCTGACGGCAGTTCAAGTAATCACAGGTGATGCTAGTTCTGCCGTGTGGTCTCAACAGCCACTCGCCACCGATTCGTTTCGTAAAGCGGGAGCGAGAAAAAACGTTACAAGAGCGAGCAGCATGATTTCTTGCCTATGCTGATACCTGTGCTGCAGAGAAGCGCGGTCTCTTCGCGTATGCCGAAGCGGCACGCTTCGAAGTTTACGATTGTGTGATGTAAATAAAGTGAGTTTGGATGTCGCGTTTTTAAGTGGCAGCGAAAGCCGCTACAAAAAGCAGAGCAGCTAGAAAAAGCAAAAGTATAAAAAAACGCGAAAAGATCCTGAATATTCGATGGTGTTAAAAGAGTATACCAACGTACCGACTCGTCCAGTTATTCTTTCTGTCAAAAAATAATAGCCAATAGTAATAAATGAGATAAATGCCAACTTTTAGTTGGTTATAAATTTCTAATTCACGCAGTACAGCCTTCCCTGCTGTGTTGCTTTCATGAGATCAGGTAATGTGTAAATTTATAGGATAGTTCACCGGAACAATTTATGTCCGACCCATTATGTTGTATATTTTTTCTAAATGCTCGAAGTTATATAAAAAAATGTTTATCATGAATCAAGCCGCACCATTGAATGTACAATAGCTTGTGACTTTTATGTATGTTCCCAGCAAAAGTAAAAGATGCATTCAAAAAGGGCCAATTATTGCGTTTCCTCTCTGTTAAAGCTTTTTTTTTAGGTAAACGCAAAATGTGGGTGTCTACGTCTAAAAGAGTGGAATTGGCATCCCCCGCAGGGCTGGCAGGCCTGACGCAGTTTGGCTGGCAGCTTGCAAGCTATGGGAACCTGGGGAACTGCACCACAAGAGTCAGAGTGACACCCACCCTGCACTCCTTCAACGCTGGCACCATAAGGAAGGGGGAGCTGCCCCCAAAGTGAATGCAATGGCAGGTGGGTTGTTACAGTGAACTCCCATACAGATGATATTAAGCAGAATATCATAAAAATGAATTATTAAAAACAAAGATTAGGAGTCGCACAGACAAGGAGGAGGAGAGGAACCCAGTGCTGTGTCGTGTCCGTGTGCGCTGTTTCCATATTCTTCCCAATTTCTTTTTAATAATTGTCTACCAACTGGTCCAATCATCAGCAGTAGCCAACAAGAGTATGCTGCTATTTCTTACTCTGCATTAACCCTGTGCTTACAGTTGAATCCTATAGTAATGAACAAACAAAAAAATGGGTGCCAGCCAGGCACGTAGCCAAAATTTTGATTCGGCGGTGCCCATGACAAAATGCTGTATGAGGGGGATGGGGGAGAGAAGGCCCCAGCAAAATGGAAGACTTAGGGGGAAGGAGAGAGAGGAGAGAGCAGAGAGGGGGATGGGCTTTCATTATCTTTTGAGTGGGACAGGCTCTGGCAATGCCTCTGTGCCACTGGAAAAGCTGAGGTTCATATCCTTCAAATTAATTGGTTCCAAAAATCTATAATATGTATCAGTGGCCAAGAAATTGCCCTGGAGGAATGCAGGCAGAGGATAACAAAATTGAATGCCAACACGACAGAACAATAATACAGAAAAACAAGACGCACAGAATAATCCACTACCCATAGAGTTGCCATGCAGTTGCCTTCATTTTGTGCGTTGTGACGTCGTTGAGCTTCTGAAGCAATTAGCTAGACATGTCAGTTTGTACTGGGCAAAAGACGATAAAGGAGCTTTTTTTTTGTTACATTTTATGACCTTTCATTTCAGCTTCTTCACATAAAAGGAATCCTTAGAATTCCTGTATTGGTGGTTTGGGCAACCTAGGCAATAAGGAGAGAATTAAGTTACAAGTGCATTAAGTTTTAATTGAACAAGGCAGAAACAGCTTGTGTTGCAGTGGCGTCACATAATGCCGAATGCACGTGACTTGCGACGCACTGGCGATGCCTCATGAAGCAACTACGATGGGTCAGACCCGCTGTGTCTTTTTTAAAGCAAAATGAATATTATAATCAGGGAGCTGCACCAGTTATTTATTAAGGTACTTTTTATTTAATATTGTAGATAAGCAAGGAACGTCTGAAGTTATAATTATAAAGTATGGAATCATTAAGCAACGAAAACATCACATCATTAACACACCCGCCATGAAGCGGTGGAACAGGGTGCGCACTAGTGCACGGCCGGTGGCAGTAGCTCTCAGCAGTAAAAGCACCCTTGAGCGGTTGTCACAGCTGTGCAATGGCTGCAATTACACCTGTGTGATTGCAGGAAACATTGCTTAGAACCCAGCTCCTTAATTTTGAGCAACAGGTGGTTATGGGACTAACTGCAACAAATGCTCGCCAATCTGTGCCTTCGACTCGCCGGGCGCTGTAAGTAGGCATGCTCGGAACATTAGTGTGGTCTTGGTCGTCTTCTGCTGCCCCTGATACCGGCTAGAGCCAAGAGTCTGCCAGTGCGCTTTAGACGCTTACAAGAAGTATGCTTGTACAGCACTATATCCAGCTCCACACTCCTTTTGTACCCGAAGCTCCAACTTTGATGGACCTTGCAAAATCATGTGGGCAAGCGCCGTGGAGGGCTCGCCCTCCACGGCGCCAAGGGCATTAAAACTGCAGAGAATTTCTACTAATCTTATACTGGAACGGTGCTACTATTTTTCAGACATCTTGGCAGTAGCGGCTATACGATGATCGTGGTTTACAATGTCAAGGAAACCATGGCACTGTCACATCTGCTTTTGCTGGAGAGGAGGTAAGCTCTCAACTATCTTTCCTACACTCTAAGAAAAAAGCGTGCCAACTAGCACCTTTTAGGGTTCTTTCGCTTGTCCAATGGGCGGCACCCTTAAAGGTGCAGAAAAGAACCCACAAAAAGGGTTCTTTCTAATGAACCCTATTTCGGGGTTCTTTTCGGATCGTTTATTGGTTCTTCTTAATGAACCCTATTCTTGATTCTTATCAGAACGCTTCTGGGTTCTATTTAACGAACCCTATTTAGGGGTTCTTCTAGGATCCTTTTTTGGTTCTTCCTAATCAACCCTATTTCGGGTTCTTTCCCGAACCCTTTTTGGTGCTCTTGATGAACCCCATTTCGGGTTCTTTCTAGAACCGTTTCTGGTGCTCTTAATGAACCCTATTTCAGGTTCTTTCCAGAACCGTTTCTGGTGCTCTAAATAAACCCTATTTCAGGGTTCTTTTCGTATCCTTTATTGGTTCCTCTTATTGAACCCCATTTGGGTTCTCTCCAGAACCCTTTTTCGTGCTCTTAATGAACCTTATTTCGAGGTTCTTTACGGTTCCTTCTTTGGTTTTTCTTGGACCCTATTTCATGTTTTATTTGGAACCCTCCTTGGTTCTTTTAATAAATCCCGAGTTCTTTAGATTATGTTGGTGTTATTTTAGTAAACCATATTTTGTACTTCTAACCCTCTCTTATGACAAATGAGTTTTTTTTACATTCCTAGTTAGTTTTTAGTAAATCGTATTTCGTATTTCTTGCTTTACAAGGTGCATTTTTTTCTACCAACCAAAGTGTCTTTAGATTGTTCATTAATCGCTAGCACTGGGCCTTTTCGACAGGTTGACAAACATCAGTCTGGCCAGAGTCAACACACTTCATTCCTGTACGTAATTAACTAGGTGACAGACAGAACAGTAAACATCATGTCCAATCATATACTTTATTGGAGTAGCAAAAATTGATTCTTCTGTTCGCAGTAAAAAAAGCTAACAAAATTCGAAACAGTTTCAAGACGAGACGGGTATCACTGCCAGCAATGTGCACACAGCTTCTACTGTCGTTCTGATGTCGCTCACTGTCAGGACACCGTCCAAAAAGTTGTCAAATTCATTTTCCTGGAGATGGATGAGTGGCATCAGTGTCCGGACTTCCTACAACAAGAAAGCAAGAATATGAACACATGTATTTTCCTCTGTATTATTATGCTGCGAGTTGCTCATTCGCCGCGCTTTTAGATCAATTATAATTGTATAGGTTTCACTAAGCATTTTATTTCTCGTTTAGCCTTACGCTCTAAAACATACCCGCAGATATGATTTCCTTCAAAACATTTAGTGGGTCAATCAGTGCGATCTAGAGAGCGCGACCAGCGGATGACGAAGCGTCCCCTTCGAAGCCCCCTTCGCTACAACAATGTGTAAAAGCGAAAAATGGTACGCAGCATCAAGCGTTCCCTTTCCATCCAAGAAGTAGTAAAGGAAGAAGATCGGAAGTCAATGAATTACAACATATGTGCAGTACACACGTAAAACAATGCCCAACGTGCCACCGAATTTTCTCTGCTTTTAAAAATGCCCGTGCGTCCACTCGAGGGGCCGATCAATGCAATCTACGAAGAAAACTCGGCCAATGGAGAAGCTGAAAATATGTTTGACTTAAAAATGAAGTCTGTAACGTGACACTGAGCATGAAGTCAGTACGTGAACCGCCATGCTCAGTGACATCTCTCGCTTCATTCATATGTCTAAACATGCTTTGGCCTTTTTATTCGCCGAGCTCTCTTCGTGGATTGGTGTGATTGGCTTCTCGAGTGTTCTGCGGGAAGTAGATGCACAGGAATTTTAAGCATGTTTCTAGAAACGTTGGTTCTACCCATATTTAATCCTTCTTGCCCTACAGTCAGTAACAGGTTAAGAAAAAATCTACGAGCTGGAGAGGAGGAAGCGGACAGAAGCTTGTAGGGGAGAGGAGAAACCTTCTCTCCATTTCAAGCGTCCATCGGCTTTCTTCTTTTAGATTTTTCTTAACCTGTCATTGACTTTAGTCGCTTATATTTCCTCTATATTATTTTTAAAAAATAAAGCAAGGATATGTTTTATATTACTAGCTCGTATATTGAAGATATAACCCTGACAAGTTTGCATTACCATCTGTGACAATGCACTATACTCGGGGGTGACTTGGGCAACTTTTTTGGCAATGTGTAGTCGAAGTTAAAAACGCCCGCGCATCTTAAGCAATCAAGGCTATGCACACGCACTCTTCACTTCAGAAACGCCACAGAAGTTGTTTCTGAGTATAAGTTAACCCTGTCTTAAGCGAATGGCCCCGATAAGCGGTCATCAGTTCGTAATGATGTAGTAAGTTAACCCAGCATATTTATGGTGGACGAAGGTAAACCTCTGCGTCGTCGCAGTCTGAAACTTGTGCTAGATTACAAAAACACCAACTAAAGTATACCTTCAAGCAGCTCTTCGAGGTTCAGAGTGACGTTCTTTTCCTTTGAGGAGCACCTGTGTAGAAGCTGTAAATGCCTCAATCTTGGCTCCCATGTCCTCCGGATGTCTTTGCCGAACGGCAGTTTAACGTCTTGTAGTAACTGAAAAATAAACAACGATTGGACAGTGTTGCTGGTTTACAAAAGTACATTTATGCGCTATGAATTTGTACACAATGATTGTTTACACACACACACACACACACACACACACACACACACACATATATATATATATATATATATATATATATATATATATATATATATATATATATATATATATATTAACTAAATGACCACTTACTGTCACTATAGTGGAGTAGGGCTTGGCGTCAATTAAAATAATTTCGATTTACGTTTTCTTTTATATTGACTAGTTAATCAATTTATAGGTCGCGCTGATCTCGAGGAAAGATATTGTGTCCAGAAAAGGCCTAGAACAACCGATTTTTTCTTTGACAAGTTTTTACTACGTCTTATAAGGCTTAGTACATAACAACTTGTCATTGTGCCTCATACAGAAGTAAGGCATGGCTAACATTTAAAATAAAATATATGTACATATTTGTACAATAACAAGTTCAAATATCAACTTGCCGTTGTGCTCATACACAAGAAAAGCATGGAAAACATTTAAAATAAAATATTTGTACGTTATTATTTAAACTTCAAAACCACTCTAGATAATAATCGTATAAAACACTTAAGTAGCCATGAGACACAATTGTGTTATAAACACAAAAAAAGAATTAAATGAATATTCTTTTTACTTTTTTGTTTATAAGACTTTTCGTAACTCTAAATCCAACCAATATGCCTGTTAAACTCACTTGATTCAGAGTAAAACAATAGTTAATTAATCGGAATGTTAACTAATTGATTGCCTAGCCTTATTACGAGGTAAAATTATTTAATTTAGCACGTATCAAAAGCCCTTATCTCATTCACAGGCGATAAAACGGGTAGTAAGAAACTTTTGAAGTCCTGATGATCTGTAAAAATCTCGAAACTTTAAGACTAAATATAAAGAAGATAATATTGAGTTACCATTCCGGGAATCGTCATTGCCGGAAATTCCTCAAGGACTGTGAGGGCTCCAGCATCGCTGAGGATCCATTCTTGGCAAGACTGAAACGTCCGCATCATGCGGTCTTGTATCAAGTCGACGTTCAGGGGCGCTTTAGTTATCTCTTCGTTCATGAGCAAAACATGACGGCGAGCACTCACGGCGTCTTCACATTTGTGAGTATCAACGAATCCCTAAAACAAAAACAATTTGTTACGTTGATGCGCCGTTTACGCATGTAAGCTATTTACATAATAGTTGCAGCACTGAATATAGGACCAAATATAACAGTTATTTTTATCAAACATACATCCACATTTGTGCAAACACAAAATGCACAAAAAGTTCGTGCCTGTCGATTTCCGCACAACACTCCGAGAGCCAATCGTTGCAACCTGCGAAGTCCTCTCAGCGAATGACGACGCGGAACATACGTTTAGACCAAGAAATGCAATCTGCGCTGTTACATTAAGCAAAGCAAGCGGGACGTTTTGCATTCCCTGATGTCGCAGACAGCATCTTTGGGTCTAACCAAATGTTCGGCATCCTCATTAGTTGAGCGGTGCCGTAAATTGCAGTGATTGGCTCTCAGAGTGCCATGTCCCTGGCCGGTCAAAAAACAAAAACGTTTACAGCACCTATTCGCTCACGTTTATTGGGGCCATAAATACGGATACATTAGCTAATTAAAGCCCGGTAACATACGTTGTTACATTTACGAAGAGATATCATTGCTCATTTCATTCGCGCTGTAAATTCGAAGTTCTGTTCTTGAGATCTTTCTGGCGGAAAGCTTGAACTCAGCATTTTGTCATATTATATATAGTCAGTATTGTAGTAATGAAATCAGTGTTCGCTTCAAAAACGTTTTTTTCTTGTGTAGTTCAACATACAAGACTGTAAAATATTTTTTTTTTTGCAACGTGCTTGTTTGGACAACTCCAAGTTAAAATAGCATAAAAACAAATTTCAAACGACAAGTAGCTTAATTAATAAGAAGCCGCCCCCTGTCCTACTTATTCTGCCTATGCATCAAACAATTTCCGGCCATTTTGAGCACTACTGTACTTATAGCAATTTTCAAGATAAATTATAAATATTGCCTGATTAGAAGAAGTTTTACCTTGAAATGATGAACAGGCCGATTGCAGTTCGTTTTCAAAAAGCCACCAGCAGACGTCTCCAATCGTTCATGTGCTCATGTCCGCTGACATGTTGCAAGTGATGGCTAAGAGGAAAGGGAGGAAGGTACTTCCTTCTAGAGCTTCAAACCCAAAGGGAGAGGAGGTCAAACATTGTTCCGATCCGCCACTCGTACGAGCGAGTGTGGCACTCCCTCGAGCAACGAAACTAGATCCTACCCAAGAAAGGGTAAAAGCACAGGCGAGCTGGTGAAGAACTTCCATCGTAAACCGGAGACACGGAAAAATAAAAAAACGGACAAAACAACAACAACTAGATCCTGTTGGCTCCAGTGACCTTCAGCGACCCATTCCTGTTCACCGCTAAGCTGACAGCGCGGTGGAAGCTACGTGCTTGCCGGACCAATTAGTCGCCTGGTTTTTATCACCTGACACCTTTCTCTGCGGTTGTGATCACATGGTGCAAGGCAGAAGGTTCACTGGTCAAACGAGCATGACGTTCCCAACGAACTGTCAGCCTAGTGGTGAGCAGATTAGCCCCCGAAACGTCGCTTTTGAACACATTACGGCTTATCTTCTGGGGTGCCGTTGAGCTGCCTGAACCATGGTTCGCTGGCGAAGATAATATGCAGATGTCATCGCTTTTCCGTCCTTGTCTGCCAGGAAACACGGCGATCACGTCACCAAGCATGTCCGTCAGCCGCCGGTAAAATTGTTGGCAGTTCACTCTCTTGCCAAAAATAAACACAAAAATAAACAAGAGCGAAATTCTCGATTCGGCGTGACACCTTCCGGCAACGGAAACAATCAACACACTGTGTTGAGCAACGCGTGTTGGCCTATTTGGTGGCTGAGCGACTTTTGTGCCGGCAGTACGACAACGCACCTAGATTCGATGATTCAGTGTCCGGTCAGTGACGTGTTTTTTATAGGAATTTATCAAAATAGAGGGCTTGGAAACAAGATTGAATGATAATCGAGCCTATTTTGGAACTCGAAGGAGAAGTGATAATAAATCAATCAGAGAGAGCGAATTGATGTCGCTGACAAAGAATTTTTCTTCCAATCGGAGCCACCTCCGAACCGTCGATTGCCATTTCTGAACAAATATTCGCTCAGTTAAGCGCCACGTCACGGAAATGCTGGGCGTGCAGGCGGCGCTTATCCCTTTTACACTAGAAATGGGAATCGAAAACATAGAACCAGCCCAAAAACCGGAAAAATGGCCCGGACAAAATTTTTCGAATAGAAAACTCTGACAAAATGGTTCAAATAAATTTTTTTCGTATTTTTTCTCGCTCCTTATTTTTATTAGCTTTAATTGGTACAATCCCAACATATAAAAAGATAAATATTCGTATAATGCAATACATTTTTTTGTGAAATAAACATTTCATTACACAAAGAAACTAGTTGTAAATGTGTGCTACGTTTGGCTTCACTCAAAACGTCTTGTTGTAGCTCTTTTCAAAAGAGCTAGAAGAGGGAACTCCTTTAAAGTGAAACATCAAGTTCACAAAATGTAACTGTACGGCATCAATTTAAAGCTTCGAGCGGGAGATCGGAAAGAGTTGTATCAAACAGTAAAATAGATTGTTGGGCTAGTTGGTTGATCGGCATAATGAAAAAGAATGCAAAATAAACGGTACAAAGTCGAAGAAAAACACGCACGAGACAGGTGCCTGCCCTGTGTGTGTGTTTCTCCAACATTGTCGCGTCTATATTGAGCTTCTTTTTTTTTTTTATAGTCTCTACAAAAGTTGCATTATAAGAGCATTGAATGTACTTAACAGAACTTCAGAGTAGCACCTTATTAAAAGATGAGTGTCTAAAAATCACTTGGGACCATTCTCTCCAGGATTGCACTTGGGACCATTTTGTCCGGGGCCGTTTCGTCCAGGGCCATTTCGTCCGAGGCCATTTGTTCTGCATCCTATCATGCCATATTGCTCGCGAAAACTACGAGAACAGCAACGACCACGTTTCTGTGTTGTTGTTTTTTCCTCATGCCATCCCATTCTCCTAACTCTTGGTGGGCGACCTCAAAGTAGCGAGCGGGGTTCAACGGCGGACGGAGCACTCATTTCTTACACTGCACATAAATTTGAACGCACAGCATATCGAAGTTTAGTTTTGCTTCACTCAAAACGCACTTATAGAATATGCCTATGGGATTATTTCGGGGTATCCTTCTAGACATAACTGCTCCTTGAAATCGAAAAACCACCATTTACAGACTGATTTATTTTTGAAGATAAAGATGACTGCAACACATCACTTGAACCTTCCGCGCAGCAGGATTTTTGATGCCCCTCGCGGATGGGTCCCAACTCTATTTTTGCGGCTCGACGCGTGCCGCGAAACAATCAGAGGCGCCGTATTGGGAGACGGGTGGTGTCATGACTCATGACCACAAGCTAGAACAACTGCATTCTATACTAAAACCAAAAAACGTTCCTCTGTTCTATTTTTTTTTCATTCACACGTGCAGTTATACGTATATTGTTTAAACACGAAATCAAGTTAAAAAATAGCTTTTGTTACACAAAAAACACGACGTCGCTTAATCACCGTATCACTCATTCATCGCAACATGCACTTTTTTGTGTGTGTTGCTCATTCATCGAAGTTGTGCACCTTTGAAAATTTGTATGCATTTTTTGGGGGTTGGGGGAAATAAACTACACAATCGATTTCCGGAGGTACAGATTTCTTCAAATAAACTTTAATTCAATGACCCGTTTGGTTTATACAAATGAGTACCTAAGAGTAGCTTTATACTAACATTTCTTACTAAATAAAACACGGCGAGCAGTTACGCTTGCAAACGAACGCCAGTGTTCAAACCGCTGAAGCAGGTGGCCCGGGAGTCAAAGGCATCGAAGCCTGTTTCATCTGTGGTCCGAGGCGAAGATTATCTCGGTGTGGTAAACAACACAACGCGACTTGGTAAATAACTACGACATTCCACCTCTCTAAGCTTTCAAGGACTTGACAGCTCGCACGGGCAGCTTTGCTTCCACAGAATGGCGCACCCAATTTCTCGCGTGCAAAGCCTTTCGAGCCTGGTCATTGTGTCCCTCTATCCGGTAGAAGACTTAAGTGACCTCCTTTTTCCAAAGATCGCTTTATCTCTTTCCTGGCTGCAACAAGAACCGTTTTCGCTCTCTCCAGGCCGGAAACTAGCTCTGCATTTCTTTTTTTACTTTGCGAGGGGTGCTTTTGGTTGAGAAAGCACGCTTCTAAAGGATCTTCCCCGAAATCGGTTCTTGTTTAGCGAAAAGAACCCTTTTTTGCTCATTTGGCTCCTTTTTTTCTGAGAGTGTAGCATAGGTTGCAGAATATAACCTAGCACTTTTATGAATTCCCTTGCTCACAATCTTCCTAAGCAAATGTTTAGGTAACATTGGTGCACATATGCAATTGTGAATGTATCCATCTTATTAGTTTTTCATTTTCTTTTTTTTAATGGCAGCGAACCATGCGGTACATTACAAACTAGCACCTTTCTTGCACAACAGATAGAGCCATGTTCCATGCTTGTACCTAGTTTAGCCTTCATCTAGATCAGAGTTTAGCAAAGTTATGCTGTTGGAGGTGAGGTTTAGGAGGCACCTGGGTCTCAGGGGAGCCAATACGGTGGTGATGGCACTGCTTCACATGTTTGGCTACAACTTCGACAAGCAAGCTTTCTATTCACTGCATGGCGCACTTTTCTAGAAAGGTACAAAAGATCCAGTGGCTGTCTTTCCTGGCCCACTGATGGTTGGGAATATCATGGCCAAAAGTAGTTTCCTCGAAGATTTCTAACCATCTAAAGCAAAATGTTTTGGCCCAGATGTACATGGGAGGTGAAGTCATCACACAAGTAGAATATGGGCTGCTGTTGACTGATTTTGACTTTTTTGCAATGAGCAAGTCAAAGCAACGTTTACGTCTCTATGTGGAACCAGACTTCTGGCTAGCATTGCCGAAATTTAACTAATCGCAGAGATAATGCAGGTGTCCCTGTTGCGCTGATGATCTTGCATATTTTTCAGTGCTGGGAAAGCAAGATTTACTGCCACTTGTCTAAGTTGCGTTCTGCACAAGTATAATCAGGCCTGCAGGGGATGGGGGCATTACATATTACACATAGATAAGTAACTATAGCAAATCACACTAGACCAGCTCGCTGGTAGGTAGTGATATGTTAACTGTGATGATTTAGAAAAGACTATTACACATGGTTCCTGCATTACATTGCATTGATTTTGTTTGCTAACACAGGAGCAAGACATCCCGGCAATGCCGTGCGTCGTGTACTCTGGCAATGACGCCGAGGGGGCTGACTTTTTGTACCTCGCTGTCGATAGGCAGCGGTTCCTGTCCGTGAAGAATGCAGAGGATGGCATCGCTGCCATCATGGTGGCTTACTGGCTTTTTAATATAAAGTGTTCGAAAAAAGGCAGCAAAGACAGTTGCTGTACTAGAACGGTTGTTTTTCGGCCTCAGCAGCACTACTCCGAGGCCAGTTGGGACGAAATTCCTGAACAAGGTCGCAAGAGAGTAAAATCAGTGAGGCCGACAAACAACCGTTCTAGTACCAAAGGGATGCTGAACCGAGATTTGGATAGCACGAAACCAGGCAGGAGCACTAGGTGGGATGCTGCAAACCTTAAAACATAACTCATAGGACGGTATCTTGTACGGGTGGCAGTACTTTTTGGAAAATATGAGCATGATTGAACAAAGCTTGCGACATCTCTATTCTCCTCTTCCCTTCTTTTTCGAAAATATGGCCATCCAGTTGAGATACTTCTGCATGAGTGATGTCTTGGGGTTTGTAGCATCCCGCTGTGTGCTTCTGATGCCTTGTTTTGTGCAGCCAAATTTCAGTACAGCACCCATTTAACTTTTCAGAGGGGCACTACCCAGAAAGAAGAATTTCTGCAAAACCAAGTTGATTTTGAAAAATGTCATATTCAAATCCACCAACATCTAGAGAGTATTCCCAGAAATTTTCACTAGTTTACACTGCATAGTTAATTTTTTATAAATTATTTTCGGTCCACCGATGCTAAAGAAAAGGTACGGGTTGGAGCACTTAGAACGCATTTTTCTCTAATCCACTTTTTAGCATAAATTTCCCTTTCGGAAAACTATCGTTTTGTTATTACATAACTTGGAATCATTTTTATAAGTTTTTCTGGGGTGAAATTTTAAGGGGAAGATAGCTATGAGCTTGAATTTTTTATTTTTGTCATTTTTCATGCTCAAGAACTAGAATTTTGGACATAGAATGGAGATCTAAAAAAACAGCATTTGTGTTTAGTGGCGTTTTTTCATGAAATATGGTATAATATAGAAAAATAGCTCCATAGCTATCTGCTTTGAACTGTTCTAAAGCAATATAACACATGAAAACGACAAATTTATAAGTAATTTCAAAACGATAGTTTTCCTACGCAGACACTCCCACTTCCATCTTTGAACGTTAGCAATTCTTATTGTACTTTACCGAGGTTAATAAAATTTGGCGCAAATGTTCTCAACATCAATAGAAACAAGCCCTGAAAATGTCATTTAAATCAGAGAAGTGGTTAAAAAATGCACTTTTTTGGGTAGTGTCCACCCTTAACTTTCTAACTCTAAACTAAAATAAATGTACCATACTTACCAGACTATAGTGCATATACTATACATGTCTAAATGTTGATATTTTACACCGTACGGTCTATCTACAGGTGTGGAATCTACAACTTTTGTTTCAAGATTGTTCATTATTACGAAACTGGTTAGGCCAGATTGCCATATTTTGGATATTTTATGCTGAGATAAAGTAATCGAGACAGTCTCTTACCGTCAGTCTGTTTCCCAGGCTTTCGATACCTCGCATCTGACATGGTGTTTGCTTGGAAGCCCGCACGCAACCAACTTGGGTCAAGCTTAATCTTGAGGAGCTCTGCGATTGGCTGACCAGCGGATCATGGAAAGCCCTCTGATATTCATCCGCAGATATCCCTTTTGTGGAGTTCTCCAGCCTGAAGTTTTCCCTGAGGACTATACACCGAGTGCGGACAATTTAAGAAAATACTTTTTCTTTTTAGCCGAAATTTTTTACACCGGATTGTGGACTCTAGTCTGGAAAATATGGTAGCTTGTTTTAATGTTTTAAGCCCTAAACTGAAAGAAGTGTAGCTTGATTTTTATGCAACTTTAGGGTCTTAAATGAAAGTCGCATGTGCTATGGAACAAAAAGTATACGCTCGAACCGGAAGGCATCTAAATTGTTTTTTTGTTCTAGTCATTTTATCAAGAAACATTCTCATGTACTGAGGTAATCTGTATTGATTTTTTTTTTGCTAGCATCTTAAGCCTACGGTGTGATATTTAAAAAAATATATATATTTGGTTATTTGTATGGAGGACATACCTGGTTATTTTGTTGTGCTCACATAATAGTTCAATAAATGATTATTCATTTAGTTTGGCTTTTATTGACTCAAACCCCCAATGTTTTCTCGATTTTTACTAGCATCTAGGCCTATATAGGCTGTGATATTTGATAGAATGCCACAAGTATTGTATTTTGATATGTCTGTGGAGGACATACCTCATTATTTTTTTTTGTGGTCACATAATAGCTCAATAAATAGTTATTTAGTTTTCCTTTCAGTTTTTTTTTTCTCATTTTATAACAACTTTTATTTACTTGCAGCTCAATCACATGCTGTTTGTATGCAGCTGATGCCACTCGCCATGCCCTGGGCGAAAGTGTAAAGGCACTACGGCATACCAAGTATGACGACTCGTAACCACTTCATATGCAAGGCAAATGACCGACGAGCCAGAGTAGGATGCAAGGACCAAGTATCGGGATTGAACAAGCTAAGCTCCTCGTTGTTTATGTTTATACCATACACTTTCTCACATTGCATAGTTTGCATAAGCAAGTGCTTATTATGCATGTGATGCATATCGCACTTCAGTGTTGGTAGTTTGACAGTCGGACACTTTTAATGACACATTGAGAGTGGTGGCAGACTTCTTCTTTAAAATGATGGTTGAGAATGTCTCCCACTGATCTATTCTAGTATACGAGTATTAAGACCATCGAGCAATTAATAGATTCCGAAGCTTTAGGCATGGAACAAATTCTGTGATATATTTTTTTTTATTTTCCTTCCAAATTTTGTGGGAAGTAAAACTTAAATCACGCAAGATTTTTCTGTAACTTCTGTTTGCACACAAGTTAAGCTTCACATTGAAATATTACCTTTTCTGCCATGCACATCTTGCCTTCATTATCGGACGATGCATCTATGCACAGCTGCTTCAAGTAGCATGTGTGCCGATGCATTGCACACATATCAAATAATGAATCCAGTTTCTGTAACGAGGTCCTATGCTGGTACTTTACTTTTGCATCTCCTTATTTCTTCACTTAATTGGTCTGCATACTTCGTGGTTTTCTGGTTGCCATACCTGGTATACTGAACCCGCTTTGACAAGTGCTGAGATACCGGTGTGATTCATTCTCATCGGAACAGATTCTTGTAAAATAAAACTTCTGTTTTATGCAAATTATCTTTTTACAGTTGAGTTATAGTTGTCCTGGCAGACACTTTATACAGGCAAGATGGCAGCTAAAAGTGGCCTTATTGTTTAAAAGCCATGAATTAGCTTTCTAGTTACTGGTTTGATGGCACCCGAACATATTGTGAAAATGGAGGCAGTCACCTTCTTAGACCAGCTTATTTTTCGTGAAATGAGCACTAACCTAAGAAAAAACGATTGAGAAAGATTTGTGCACACAAAACGGTTTGTGGGATACAATGCTTTCTGGACCGCTACAATACCGCTGCCTTTGGTGAAATGATATTTTCTCCTTTTTTTTTTTTTGGTCTGTGTGCTCATTTCAAGATTTATTAAAAATTGACTGGTTTGAGGAGGTGATTGTCTTCAATTCGCAACAACTGTCGAACCAGCAATTGAAAAAGTTAATCAACTAATTTTAGATAATAGTCCACTTTTGGTGCCAGCCTGCCTGTACAAAGTTTGGCTTGGCTAAGTGCTCACTGTAACGAGATCATCTATGTAAATAAGATAAGTTTTGTTTTACAAGAGCCTATTTCGATTAGAATGAATCGTCCTCGAGCACGCATTAAAATCAGCATCAGCACCCTTGGATTGGGGTGCATTGCACCGTGCACCCTATGCTACTCCACACCCCTATGGGGTGCTTTGGCACAGGGGTGCTCGTTTGCACCCTCAAAGGGTGCTCGTCCTGGGACAAGTGGTTTACACCCCTAAGGGGTGTACAAAAGTTTAGTGTGCGCTCCTCTACCTCCTTTTCCTCTTGTCCTACTACCAGATCGCATAATCTAGAACAGTGCGTATGGCTATGTATGTATATATATATATATATATATATATATATATATATATGCATTCCTTAAGAATAAAAAAAAGACTCTTGTGCTGTTATTATCTAGGGAGTTACAAGAACAACAAGAAAAGTAACGCAAGGGGCACCACAAGAAAGCGTAATAAGTCAGTTTCTTTTTAACCTGGCAGTGGCGTCCCTCCCCTCTGCACTTCCTCCAGTTAAACATTCGCTCACCCCGCGAAAACAAACATCGCGATCTTTCTTGATGACATCACGATCTGGACAGTTGGCCACAGTAGCTAGGCACACATGACAGGTCAGATCCTCCAGTTCGTCCTGGACAAAACGGCGGCAGAAATTGCGCGTCCGGGACTGACGCTGTTTGCATCAAAGACTCATCTGCTCTGCAGCAACTCCAGCCAGCGGCAAACTGTCAAAATACCGTTAAATGGCACGGAGATCAAAATAGGCAGATCACACGTCCTCTTGTGACTGTTTATTGACGACCTTGTGACGTGGCGAGCGGCCGTGAAACGGCTCTTGGCGCAATGACGCCAGCTATTAGGTGTCCTCCGCAGTTTCCGGGCACATAGCCAACGAAGCCTTCCACCAGATGGTGTTCTCAAGCTCTACGGAGGTCTGCTACTGTCGAAACTGCTCTATGCGCTTCCCCTAGTTAACATCCGGCGGCACCAACTAGAAGCGCTTGAAAGATTTCACCGTATGGCATTATGACTCTGCCGGGGCCTCCCACAATACGCTAGAAACATGGCAATAATAACGGACGCCCCAGAATACCCAGTTTCACTTCGTCGAGAAAAGGCTACAATGCACTCCATAATTCAAATTGATACAGCCCCATCAGCTCAATATGTTATTTTCAACCTGCTCCCACGACCATGCTCACACCTCGGTCAACTCACAGCACAATTCGAACACGACATCGGGGGCCCAGGGGTTCACAACCCCATACCCCCACCGCACTTCGTGCGTTCCTCACTAGACGTGCGCGATTCATTACCATACCTTCTCGAGAAAAAAGACATGCACCCGGTAGTTGCACGCTCTGCCTTGGCTATGACTCCTGAAATGGAATATGCTGGACACGTCGAAGTCTACACTGATGGGTCTGTAGACAAGAACAAAGGCTCTCCGACTGCTGCTCGCGTGATTCCGGCCCTCGCAACAAAGAAAGTTGTTCTTGTGAATATTGATACTTAATCTACGACAGCAGAAATCGTCGCTATTCAACTGGCGCTAGAGGCTCTTACAAGCAGGACCTGCGGTTGGAACAGCCGTGGTTCTTCGCCGACATCGAAAGCGCCTCTCTGATAGCCCAGGAAACCTCACAATTAGCGACAAGTCTAGAAGACGACGGTTGGAAAATTGTGTTTTAATAGGTTCCTTCGCACTGCGGAATCGTCGGAAATGAACTGTTGGAAACCTTAGCCACAAGGGCTCACATGCTACTAACCAATTGCTACACATGACCTCCGACGTTTTCATGAAGCGTATCTTTTGACCGAGCGGAACATCCGGAAGCGCCACCCAGACCCCGAAACAGCTCTGGGACAAAATACAATACCAGTGCTAGACTCTCGCCTAACCCGAAGAGACTCGATGCTGTAACATCGGCTGCGTACCAACAGTGCCTTCACCCAGAAGAACCTACATCGCTTCGGGAGGAGTGATCGCAGAAGGGGTCCGAACTGCGCTGTGTGCGGAGATCAGGAAGATGACTTGGACAATATATTCTGGCACTGTCCAGAGTACAGCAATGCTCGAAAGACATTGATGACATGTATCCAAGCCTACGGCTCCCAAGTATCCACCACTCGGGAATTACTGTTTCCTATAGGTAGCAGGCAACGGGCACATATGATTTCCAGAGCAGTGCTAGATTTCCCCCACGAACCAGGCCTGGCAGACCACCCATTCGCGATGGATGGATGGATGGATGGATGAATACGGCTGAGCCCTTTGGATCGGGCGGTAGCTTACGCCATCTAGCCATTTTGTTTTACCATTTAAGCTTAGAATATTTAAATGTGAAATCTATATTCCCTCCGCAGTGCAAAGAAATTGAGGCTATGAAACCCCCTTGCCATCAGTGAATAAGAAAATACCTAGTTTTCTCTCGATTTCTGCTACCATTCACTTAATCTTTGCTTGGTAATCTCTACAGTCTTGAAATCCACTCTCCCTTCGCTGTCTCTAAAACCCAATGACTTTATTAAATCTATGTTGTCTTCGGTAGGCATAGGGTGAAACCCTTTACAGTAGAGTATCAAGTGCTCAGCCGTCTCGTCCTCCTCTCCACAAGCAGTGCACACTGTATTCATTTCCTGGTACTTCACTCTGTATGTTCTGGTTCGCAGAACACCCGTCCTTGCCTCAAACAGCAATGAGCTTCCCCTAGAATTGTCATAAATGCTTTCTTTGGCAATAACTGTTTTGTTTAATCTATAGCTTTCCAGAGCCGTCTTTGTCTGCATTCCCTCTAGCCACCGATCTCTTTCTGTGGCCTTAACTTTCTTCTTAACTGAGACTTGCTCTTCCGTATCTTCGCTATAGCCCAAAAACTTTCCTCTTAATTTCCTAGTGCGCTGTCTCCACTTTGTGTCTACACTCCTCATGTATAAATAGCTGAAAACCTTTCGTGCTATTGCTCCCCATCCATTTGCCTCAACCTATCCTCAAATTCTATCTTGCTCACCGCTTCCCTGCTCTCAAATGACGCCCATCCCATGTCTCCTTGTACTCCCTGGTTTGGCGTTTTGCAATGTGCCCCCAAAGTCAGTCTACCTACTCCGCGCTGTTTTATTTCTAGTCTCGCATGCACTTCGGATTTCATGGATAGCACCGCGTTTCCAAAAGTCAAGCCAGGCACCATGACCCCTTTCCAAATCTCTCTCACCACCTCATACCTGTTGTAATTCCAAAGTGCTCTATTTTTCATTACAGCTGCATTTCTGTTGCCCTTACCTATTATATACTTTTCATGCTCTCTGGGATATTTTGCACTATCACATATCCATACTCCTAGATACTTGTATTTACTAGCTCTCTCAACTGCAATATTCTGTATCTTCAGCCTCTCAACTTCATCCGCGGATCCAGCAAAACCGACGCCACCAAGCGGGAAAACCGGGAACCTGCCGGTCCAGGTCGCTCCGCGCCCCTCCGCGTCTCCGGTGGCTATCGCGGACACGTGTTGTCGGCACGGTGGCGAACAATGTATATTGACGAAGGTCCGAAAATTTCTTAAGTTTGCCTGAGTGTTCATTAGTGTGGTGAAGCCTCAGTAGATTGTTTCCTTCCATCACGTGTTTGAAAGCCCGTTTACTCCACAACACACGTTCGCGTGCTTTCGATTTCTTGGATGGGGAGGAATCACGGGAATACGTTTTGATTTCTTGTCTGTCTTGAATCACATTCAAAGTGACGACTAGTTGGTAACTGATGAGTGGTTTCTTTATAAGGATGTAGAACAGTGGACTGAGGTCGACAGACGAGGCATTTCACTGGAGGGAACACCAATGTTGCAGTCGAGTGAATGGGAAGGTTCGACAGCTGCTTTTCTTGAATTTGGTTGTATTCGGTTAGCTTCAAGTTTGAGCCACCCACGCCGGTCGGTGCGTTAGCTATTCATCTTGGCTGTTTTTCACCGAAAAAGCCTATGGACCTCACTGAAAAAGTTTGGCTGATTTCGCAAATACTTGATTCAAGAAAACCTGCTCGCTGCAAGTGATGAATGAGGGAAATTATCTGTTTTCAAAAGGTGGGGAACGAGTCTCGCAACGTTAGAAGCTGTCACGGCATTTTGATCTATCGCGCCTACAATATTTATATTATACCCCCATCGAAGCCAGCAGCAATATACGTCTACATTCCTCAGGTTGACCGGCCACAAAAAATACTAATTTTCTCCGTTCAGGATTCGAAGCAAAATTCAATGCCAGAGAGGTTCTGCGTGAATCTCCAATGAAGACTCTGATCAGTTTGTCTCCGTGCTGCCGGCTAGAACCATTTGGCTAAGTTTAAGTAGTATCTCTCTGTCTGTCAAATATACTTTTGTTCAGAAGTTCGCCTAATAGCTAGTGAACTAAGCTCATATTTCAACGCGAAGCATATACTAATATCGCTTAAGTGAGACCCCTCCCCCCCCCCCCCACACACACACACATAGTACGTAATATAATACATAACCCGCTCGTCAAAATGACTTCTCGGTTGCTACTAAAACCTGAATTGAAATACGAGTATCAGCTACTTAGTGGGACGCCGGCGGGTTAGCATGGTCCTTGGCTCAAGAAGCGCTCGCTTAATTTTCGTAATTTTCCTGCAGCCTGTGTTGTTGACCGAGCAGACGACTGGAGTTGTTTCTAAAACGCGGATACGCACAAAAGCTCGTTTTCGCGGACAGATAAGTCGCATGGTCGAGGCATGCGAGTTAGCTGCAAATTACTCTCGGTGGAACAACTCTGTAGTCATCGCCACTTTCCTTAGATGGTCAAAAATGATTAGTATATTACCGTCTCTGTGGAGCCCATAGTTTTGGTTTTGAACAAAATCTCCGAAACGAAAGTTTGATATGAAAAGAAAAACAACCACCAGGAAAACAAAACTATGTTTTGCAAGTTTATATGCACCGACTACACTTAACCATATCAGTTCAAACACCTATAAAATTGGGCATTAAAGAAAATAAAATTTGTTAAGTTGAACGCGCCATCTGTTCAGGCGGGCCGGGCCGAGCCAACGCGACCTGGACTCAGCCGCCATGTTTGTTTGGTGGTGGCGCCCCCTACAGGTCGCTGGAGTCGCGAATAACTTTACACACTACTTTCAGGATTGTGCGGCCTACCTAACGTATACAGCAACCATATGAAGCTGCAAGCTGGTAAGATGCCGTTGCTAACCACTCAGAGGGAAGCCACTGTTCGAGGCGCCGCTGCTTCACGGCGGTGCGCACATGCAGAAAAAGCATTCTGACTAACCCTCCTCCCCTTCCTTACCCACATCTTTCCTTCCCCCTCCCTCCTGCCCATGCAGGGGAATAATATTACGCATGGGCAATAAACCCCCTTTCCCGGTTTACACATCACATTTCCCTTAGCACTGCTGCGCGACCGCGGTGTTGCTTCATCTTTCATCTCGTTCCCGCGAGCTCGCGGAAGTGGTTTGACAAAGCTGCGGCAACTATACGCAAGCCTTGACAACGTAGTACGAAAAACGCGTTGACACTGTGTATAGACGCCGTTCGCCAGCTGTGTATGGGGGCCGTCATTACCGAGGCTCATTTTTTTCCTTTCCTTCTGTTCGCTTAACTTTATCTCTATCGTCGTACGACTAGTTGTTGACCTTCTAGATATCACAGTGTTATTGTCCCCAAGACGTTCCTTGTGTAGATTTGTCACTGCCCATTTCGTTGACTGGGCATCTCGGTGAGACAGCGCAAAAGTTTGGATCGTGGAAAAGTCGTCTAAAACTCCCATATGTACTTCTGCTATTTTCTTTCTCATTTTTTTTCTCTGGTTAGCGAAGCCACGTGTACAGCTAGCAACAACATCTGTTTTTTTTTTTTTTTTTAAAGTTTAGCATTCGCTTTTATTATAAGCAACGAGGTGCTCAAAATACCAGCCTGATTTACTGGGCCCTTTTTGCGGACGAGATCTGACGAGCGAGACTGACGAACGCGCAACACGATCACACCTGGTCGCCCATCCTCGTACAACTGGACGGAAGAAGGTAAGTTATTCGTTTTAGTTACGTGGCATTATTCGTTTGGCCGGAAATGTTTGTTCATTTTCGTGTTAAGCGGACTTGATTTTTTTTTTATCGGTGCACACTTTAATTGCGCTGTTTGTAAGCTACCACCGGTTATCACTATGCCGTGGACTTTCCGGTTTTAACCGAGAAACCTAAATAAACATCCGTTGGTGCCAGAAACACAAACTCCGCTAAAACCGTAAAACACCGATAAACATCCATTGGTGTCAAAAATACAAGATCAGTTAAAACCGAAAAACCCCGATTTGACAATAATTTGGTAAAAACCTGAGACTGCAGTGGAAGTTACGTCCTCGTTGGACCAGTTATCCTCCTCTCTTTCGCCACGTCATCATGCTCCCGGTTACACCCACCAAAGACTTCTGTAGTGGCGGTCACCCGCCCATTCCCATGCGTCTGGGTGAAGCCAGGTTAACCATTGGCGGCCATCTTGCTCAGGGAAAAAAGGGGCAGCGCTGGAAAGGGCGCTAGCAGTGCTCTGTTGCTTTTGGGGTTGCGTATTACAAAGAAAACAAAACAACGATTTTTATTTTATTTAAAGGACTCGAAGGCTGCTCAGACACGTTGGATTCTCTTTTCTCGGATATCTTATTACCCGAGAATATCCTATTATCACGAATAATCAACCCCAGAGGAATGAATACGTAGCATACCTCTCACAATCGCGAAAATTCGTGCCCGTGAACTATCCCCAAAACTGGCACTTCAAGAAATTTCAGAAATATCAAGCTAGCGAAAATAAAGTCGTTTATATTACTTTTTTTTTCAAGTGCACGGCTGCTTTAAGCACACCATCTTGAGTTTAAGATGCAACTAACTAAAATACAATGCAAGCGTTCACAGTCGCTACGATACTCGCGGCTTTCCGCAGGTACGTTGGAAATGCAGGAACCACAGTCGAAATACTACCCGGTCCAAGTCTTCTCGTTTGACCGCTTGTGTCAAAGCAGTCGTCTTCGAAGTGCACCGAACACAGAACGTCAGTATTCTTAAACGACCAATCATCTCCCAGTCGAACAGAACGCTCTCATGCAGCACGCCGAGTGTTGTCTTCGGAAAACCTGCGACGCGCAAACATGTTTAAAGCTTTATTTTACCGTTAAAATGCACGTAATCATCAAGCTTTCTCCCGTAAGCCTGCTCACATGCAGTAGTAAGCTATAGCCAGCTAACGAGATTCGTAGCAACGTGCCGACCATCGCCTTCGCGAACAACTGCAGTTGTTTTAAAAAGACTTGCCTCCAATGAAACACCGCACATCACAACAATTCAAGGCAAAAATCAGATCAGTCGTACGCCGCAGGCCGCGTCGATCCGTTTTCTGCCCCGAGTAAGATGGCGACAGCCGGTGTTTTCGGCGTCAGCTATACGGGGCGCCACCTACACTCTAGGAGTCTTAATATAACCTCCCCGGGGGGATACGCACGCGCGAAGAGCCGGGTCAGGTGATAAAAGGGAGGCGGCTGATTGGCCTGGCGGGAATGTAGCTCCCACCCTATAGTCTCAACTTAAATACTGAGCCAAAGAATTTAGTGCCCATAATAAGTGGCGCACGTTCTTTCCACCAGCCAGCAGCCGCCGGTGTGCGCGAGCACACGCAACAAAAATGACGTCACAGACCTCCATTCGCGGTTGAGAGGACAATGAAATGCATGGGCTTCGGACTAAAGGAGAATAAAGACAGGCTTTTTATCTCTACAAGTGAAAGCTACGTGCTTGTTAGACCAATTCATCGCTTACTTTTTACACCAGGCACCACTGTGTAGATGAAAAACTTGTCTTTATTCTCCCTTGGTCCGAAGCCCATACATTTCACTGTCATCTCAACCACGAATGGAGGTCTGTGACGTCATTTTTGTTGCCTGTGCTCGCGCACACCGGCGGCTGCTGGCTCGTGGAAAGAACGTGCGCCACTTATTATGGACACCAAATTCCTTGGTTCAGTATCCCTTTAAGGCTCATTCACACACTCGCAACCTAGTAGGACCGGCTCAGACGAGACCGGTTTTTAGAGGGTTGCTGAAGCAAACATTTCAGTGTCAATAATAAGTGGCGCACGATCTTTCCATGAGCCAACAGCCGCCGGTGTGCGCGAGCACACGCAACGAAATTGACGTCAAAGTTCCTCATTCACGCTTAAGGGAAAAGGAGAATAAAAACAAGCTTTTCATCTCCACAGTTGGGTCTGGTGTCAGAGGTAAGCGATTAAATGGTCTAACAAGCACGTAGCTTTCACTTGTGGAGATAAAAAGCCTGTCTTTATTCTCCTTTGGCCCGAAGCCCATACATTTCACAGTCATCTTAAGCGCGAAGGAAGGACTATGACGTCAATTTCGATGCGTGTGCTCGCGAACACCGGCGGCACTTGGCTCGGTGAGAGAACTTGCGCCACTTATTATGGACACTAAATTGTTTGGTTCTTGCGTTGGCTTAGGACCTGCTCCGCAGCAGCGCATGCGCCGTCGCAAGAGGCTAAAAAAACAGTCTTGTCTCACCTAAAGCCCCTTTATGTTTCAAAAGTAGCTCAATTATCGTCGATGCACGAGGCACGTGCAACGTGCATCCCTTGGGAAGATCATGGCAGCACAGCGCATCACTGAGCTAGATTTCAGACGCCATGTTCTTCCCAGAAGTGGCGCGCGGCACGTGCCTCGAGCATTTCTATAACAATTAATGGCGCCACTTTTCCCAGGATAGAGGGGGCTTTGGTCTCACCCGGTCGTACTCGGTTGCAAGTGTGTTAACGGGCCTTTAACGATGAACAGAGTATAGACAGAACTGAATTTTATCGAGACCCGCCTTCCCTTTTAGATTAGAACTTACAATTATTCATAATCTTTTTCACCAATCATCACCGTTCTTAGCGACCGCACGAAACAAAGCACCGAAATACACCGATATTTAAAAAAATAATAAAATAAAATGAAGGTCGAAAAACATCCCGCGATTTACATCATAAACAAACACCGGAAAACCTACAGCCTATACTTGTAACTTACGATTATTATAGGATTTAAGACCCGAAACGGTTCCTCCGAATGCATCTAAATGAGATCATCGGCAAATAGTCATTGATATATATATATATATATATATATATATATATATATATATATATATATATATATATATATATATATTTTTTTTTTTTTTTTTTTTTTTTTTGAAGTGGTCATGGTCAATTACGGGGTCTGTAAAGTTGCGCTCACACTGCTTGTATACATCAAACAAAGGGCAGTCTGCTGACACTCTCAAGCGTGTTTTTTTTTTTTTTGCATGACGGTAGTCTGTCAGATTGGTCATACAAAAAACTGCCTGCAGACATGTTCAAGCATGTTCGAAGCAAACATGCTTCGAACATGCTTGGGTCGTGGCCGCAGATGATTCTGTCATCTTGTCTGCAACGAACACCTTGCCTTTTGTGTGATGAACGAGCAGATGGACTTTGTGGCTTTAAACACTTCTTTCTGAAAATGATGGAACTCCCGCCTGAGTATGTGCCTTGTAACGAACATACCATCTGTACTAAAAAAAAAAAAGCACGCCGAAGACACTTAAATGTGCTTACGTGTAGGAATGCAAAAGCATTCCTACACGCAACGCGCCACGTCTTCCATCTTCACACGGCGCTCCGGTGGTGGCATGGAGGCGCGGCGAACGCAGCCGGCTTCACGACGGCTCCCGTGGCGAAGCATCTGCTTTGCTGTGCTTTTCTTTCTCTTTTATTCCATAGGCGCGTCCGCTTTGAGCATGAGCGGTGCGTGCTCGATGACGTATTTTTGTGACCATTTTTCGGGCACAACGCCGACGCCTTTTCTCGTTATGGGACGTATAAGGCTTTCCCTTTATTAAAAGCAACTTTCGGCTTTCGCGTATGAAAAGCATTGCCATCCGACTTCTGGCTTCGAAAACACTACTAGCAGGACGGTAGCAAGTTCATCGGCCGTGTATATTGAAAAATCGACAACGAATAATTTTAGGAGCGTAATATATGTGTTTCGTCTTCCAGTGTTTAAGATGTCAGCTGATCGGAAGAAAGTTTTGGTGACCGGCGGCAGCGGTCTAATCGGAAGTGCAATCCAGAACCTCATAGACAACGTGAAGATGGACGACGAGACCTGGGTTTTTGTGTCCTCAGAAGACGCCGATCTCAGGTAACTGGTCTTTGACCGCCCTCCACGAAGCAGTTCGGTTGTTTTCGGTGTTTTCTCCTCCTCAAATTTGACTTGCGTTCAGTTCGACGTTTGCTTTTGCGTATTTATAATTCGCATTTGCTGGTGACTACTTGTGTTGTCTTTTAGTCGTCCGCCTTCGCATGACTGACTGAAAGAAGACAAGTTATCTTCGCTTCATCATAAGTTCGAGCGCCGTCAAACGCATTGGAGACATATAAACACGGACACACATGCTACATGAGCAAACTCCCGGCCAGGCACATAGCCAGGACTTTGTATCGGGGGAGGCCCGCCCATGACAAAATGCTCTATGAGGCGGGGTGGGGAGAGGAGGTCCCAGCAAATAGAAAATTTCGGGGGGGGGGGGGGGAGGAGGCGGGAAGTGTGTGGGGGGGGGGGCCTTATGCCCCCCCCCCCCCCCCCGCGGGTACGTGCCTGCTCACGGATCATTCACAGACACCATGGCATTCTATCTGGCAGTGCTTGATTGGCTCATCGGCTTGTAACATCGACTGCGCGTTCGAACTTAAGATAAAGTATAGTGCCATAACTTATTAATTTATGTGAACTGCGGCCACCGCTAGAAAACTCGAAAACGATTCAGTGATTTTAAAAGGGGTGTCATTCGAAGACTCAGCAGGAATCGTGGAAACCCAAAGATAAAAATGCTCCACTTTCTCGGTTGCAATGCATTTCACTAAAGTTCCTTTTTTTTTCTTTTTCTAATGCGTATGGGACGGGTATGGTACCCTGCTTTGAAATGTCGTTCGATTCCTGCGCTGTATAGATGGTTGAACGTAATGATATAAAACAACGCAAAAAAGGTACGAAAGAAAGCGACAACCCATACAGGACAGAGCGCTGACTCGCATCTATGTATTTTTACTAATAGACAAGGAGAAAGCAAACACACATTTTTCCACGCGCTCACACGCACATCTTCTTCCCATCGTAGCTACGCATTACGGCACGTGCGGGACCTTTATTGTTAGTTTCAGGAATTTCAGCTCCTTACTATACTTCGTCTCACGTTAGTATGGACTATTGTTAGCCGCGCGTGTTAAAAGCGCGAGATAGTTGCTTCGAATGAAGCCTCGGCGGCTGCACGAGCGCTCGTGCAACGAGTGCTCCAGTCAAGGCAGTCAAAGCTAGCCGCTCGCGCTAGCACAGCATTCGCGGTTAGTCTATGTTAAGGTGACCTTGTGTTGCTACAAGCCCGAGCTCCTGGCTCTGGGGCACATCTTTGCGGCACAAACTCTCGTGCACCAAGGGCAGCTGTCAACGCTATGAGCTCGCGCTTCTATAGCCTTCGCTGCGGTACAACATAAGGTGAAACAAAGTATAGACAACGCCACTGACACCGCGCTGATGCAGTTTCTTCCGTCACTGTGGATGTAGAATGCCTCAAGCACCTGACGTGTCACATTTTCTTTGTGCCGTCCTAAAATTGTGATGGTATTAAAAGACGGTTCGCGCAGGAACTCCTTACTGTGAACTGAAAGGTGTCCTTCCACTGTGACTCCGAGAGAGTACCTGTGCTCACGGAGCTATATCATTGAGGCAGCGTCTCATTTGCCCAAAGTAGGTGAGGCCGCAAAAGAGGGGTATGCTGTACACAACACCCGTGGCACATGGCACAAACGGCTTGGCGTGCTTCTGACTGCACGTGTTCTTTTTGATTCTCTCTGCCTTCGCGTTGACTCTGGGATAAATCTGACTCGTTTTTTGGGAAGCTGAAAGAAAACACTGGAATTCTGTAGCAGTTTCCCACATTTTTTAAAATTATGTGAAGCTCTGTGTAGATACTGGATGACCACTGGTCACTTTCTTTCCACACCACGTTTTGTGAAATGGCTACCCTTTGATCTCTTCAGTAGTGTTTCAGCCACGTCTGACAGTAGTGCCGATGGACAGCCCGCATTTTTCGGTTTGTCAATATGCAACTTGAAGCTGTCCCCTAGGGCGTGGAAGCAGGATTTCTTCAGTGCCGAGCCTAGACAGGTTAACGGAATGCCCCTCTTTACGATTTTTCAGTGGGCCGACCTGTGGTCAAAGAATACCTTTCTTAGAACTTGGGCTGTACTTCCAACAACCATTGGCGTCTACTAGATTGATGGAATGGTTCATGTGCACACCTTCTTCTGGAATCTCAAAGGTGAACTTAGTGACCCCCTGCACTCCGCTAATGTCTTCACCACTTTGTTCGCCTGCGTGTTCAATGGTTAACCTTTTTTCTAAAATCACAAAAATATCGTCAACAAAACAAATTACCTTCTTTATACTTGTGCCGCTTAATGCTCTTTCGATTTCACAGTCCACTTCACCAAAGTAAATGTCACTTAAAGCAGGGACGACACAGGACACAATACCCAGCCCGACTTTTGATTGTAGCACCCTTCACGTCAACCGACTTGAAGGAGACAGACCAAGGTGTATCTCCGAATGTGTGGATGCACTCCAACAATTAAAGAAAAAAGGACAGGTTGGTTAAATTACCACCTTAGTTAATTTTCTGGTAGATCAGGAACTACGTACGTGTCATGCTATCAGACAAATAGTTTTCAACTAAGAGGAGCTAGTCGAGTATCTCCAGGTAGGAGATCTGTGGAAGAGGAAACCTTTATTAATATGTGGAAGATCTTTATTACTCCTTGCCGCACAAAAGAGTGCTAGCAACAGTGAATGGATGCATTGAAGCTAATGGAGAGCTGGCATTCAGAGGCATTATTAGTGTACCCATGGAAAGTTTAATTGAGACGTTACTATTCCTTCTGCAGTCAATGACAGTTGGGTGACGTGAAGGGTGCTGCAGGCAAAAGTCGGGGGTGTGTATGGGCTCCTGTGTTGCCCCCGTTTTAAGTGACATTTACTTAGGTGAAGTGGGCTGTGGCATCGAAAGAGCGTTAAGCGGGACGAGTATCAAGAAGGTAATCCACTAAGTTGGTGATTCACATACGTGTCCAGAGGTTAACCACTGGACACGCAGGTGAACAAAGGGGTGGAGACCTTTCAGAACTGTGTGTTTGAGTGTGTGTGGGGGGGGGGGGGGGGGGAGGCATAAATTTACCTTTAAGATTCCAGGGGTCCTAAACTTGTCAAACACGAAGTTGGGGCCGAAGTTGACGGAGCGCACTGATTCAACAATCACGACGATGTGACTTCGCATTTTTGTCGCCTACGTTCAATCTGCGCGCTCCGCGAACTTTCGGCTCCAACTTTGTGTTTGTCGAGTTTAGGGCCCCAGAAGAAGGTTTGCTCCAGTACCTGGACATTTCAATCAACCTAGGAGGCTCCCAAGTTTGCTGGAAGTACAGCCCAAGATCTAAGAAAGGTTTTCTTGACTACAGGTCGGCCCACTCAAAAATTGCAAACAAAGGCATTGCATTAACCTGTCTAGGCTCGACACAGAAGAAATCTTGCTTCCAAACTCTAGGAGACAGCTTCAAGTTGTAGTCTAGGGGACAGTTTCAAGAGACAGTTAAAAAAATGCGGGCTATCCATCGGCACTACTGTCAGACGTGGCATGCACACTGCTGACGAGAAAAAAGGGTGGCCATTCCACAAAAACGTGACGTGGAAAGAAAGCGACCAGTGATCACCCAGTATTTACATAGAGTTTTACGTACTAGAAAAAGAAATGTAGGAAACCGCTACGGAATAGTTTTGTATTTATTTTTGTTTCAGCCCCACAAAGAAAAAAAAAAAAAACGAGAGTCAGATTTGTCCTAGAGTTAACGCGAAGGCAGAGGGAATCAAAAAGAACACGTGCAATAAGAAGCACACCTAGCCGTTTGCGGCATGTGCCACGGGCGTTGTGTACAGCATTCCCCTCGGGCGGCCGCACCTACGTTGGCCAAACAGGACGCGACCTGAACAATAGGCTCAGTGAGCACAGGTACTCTCTCGGAGTCACAGTGGGGGGAAACCTTTCAGTTCACTGTGAGGAGTGGCTGCGCGAACCGTCTTTTAATATCATCATAATTTTGTGAAGGCGCAATGAAAAAGTGACATGTCAGGTGCTTGAGGCATTCTACATCCACAGTGGTGGAAGAAACTGCATCAGCGCAGCGTCAGTGGCGTTGTCTAGCAAGGGACTGGAATTCCTGAAACTGACAATAAAGGTCCAAAACGTGTCGTAATGCGCAGACAACATGGGCAGAAGATGTGCGTGTGAGCGCGTGGAACAATCTGTGTTTTCTTTCTCCTCGTCTATAAGCAAAAATACACAGTTGCGAGTCAAATTACTGTCCTGTCCGGTTTGTCGCTTCCTTTTATACTTTTTTGCGCTGTTTTATCTCATTATGTTTAACCCATTCACCCAATTTTGCCAGTGCACAGCTCCTTTAATTTTCACTATGAAGGGCCAAGGTAATAAGCTAGTCTCGCTCAGAAATGATTACAAAATGGCTCTAGGACTGCACGATACAAATTGTGATAACATTTTTATGAAAAAAAAATATATTCATTATTCTAAGGCAGAGCTGTGAATTGACACCATTAAATATTTTACCTATTCGTAGACGATGAACTGACGATCATTTTGGTTTTTACAATTGTCCAGTCAAAGGACACCTTGAATAATTGGACAGTGCATCCTGTCTACGCAAAACCAGGTTAACGCGTCAAAAAAAACTTATATTAGTCATATCGAGACGCCCAGAGAACCTGACAAAATAAGTATTATAAAAATTAATAGTTATCTCATCTTGCCTCGAAGGAATGCCGTGGAAACTGAGGCTCTGTTCGCGAAGCACAGGCCAACCCACGTGATCCATCTCGCAGCCAGTCACGGAGGATTATACAGCCACCTGAAGCACGGCCTTCAATTTCTGGTCAGAATGTTTGTCGAGACGTTCTTTTTGTAGACGTGCGAGAATGCGCGGTGGCACTATGGCCGCAAACATCAAACGCACAAGCACATGTACAGCCCTCAAATACACTTAAATTGGGGCAAACACCCTTTTTTCTTTTCTTTTTTTTATACTCGTTTTCTTTCTACGTGCAGTTTAACAACGCAATCGGCTACCGAATAATATTGCTTCAGTGCTTTCAAATTAATTTTTTTTTCAATCTTTGTTAAACGAAAGTTATTAAGGCTGCGGTCCCACGGCCGCAACAATAATGCCGGTGCTGGCTGTACTTCGGCTCATGTTCGCGGTACAAATGTCGCGTCTGTGCGGGAGTAACGCAATTTGTTTTAATTGCAAATGAATGGCCGATTTATCTTCCGTACCTTAGGACAAAATGTGATATATGATCTCCGCAAACGTAACCCGTAATGGACAAACAAAAAGCGAAGGTTTTGTCATTTTTGGAAACACCTTTCTATGAGTTCTAGGTTTATAGATTTCTAAGGCGACCAAGTCGCGTTCTGGTTTTAATTATAAATAGATAAAGGACACGTGCAGTCTCCTATTACGTCTTTTTTCTAATTTGTGCACACACATTTTTTTTTCTTTTTTGGAAGGTGGCTTTCTTTTTATAAAAAGAGATCAGAAGGAACGAGGAACGAGCTTTCGTTCCTTTTTTTGAGGAACGTGTACAACACTGTTTTTGATAAACCTAGCAACTCAACGTAAAAAAAAAAAAAATTGAAAAGCGCAATTTCAGCCGTTTAGTCGTAAACTTTGCCTTAAAATGTTTCAATTTCGAAATTTAATTCAAGGAGTTCCAGGTTTTTCAGATAGTATTTTAGTAGCCGGTCTGATACTTGTAATTGTGTTCCAGCGGAAATAGGTTGGTCCTCTTAAAAGCTAATTTCTTTGTATTTGTGCTGGAAGTCGTTTAAAATAATTTCGTAGTGAAGCAATATTTTGAAGCTTGACTATGTACGCGAAAACCGCAACTCAGAAAAAACAAGAGTTATTTTGAAAGAACATTTGTAAAGAAAATTTTTCCTCAATCCATTTGAGATTAATTTCCACGATTATAATTTTTCAAACGTTAACCAATTTTTATAAGTATCAAATATTATTTTTGCTGTAGCAGACGACACACACTTGCGCTATCTCTTGCTTTTGTAGATAAGCAGTTCTAAATGACGTTCCCTAAAACGACACAGAAGCCACCAATTCCTCGTTACAACGTTGCCAACATTGGACTTTTCGATACTGATGCGTTGCTGCGTTGACGTTAGCCGCCTTGCGTGACTTTATGCGGGTGCGGGCATGACTCGGCAAATTATTGTTTCCACTCTTTTTATTTAATTTTAGAGTTATTACGACTCATTCCGAGTTTTGTTCCAAATAAGCTGGAGGAGTATTGGACCATTCGTGTTTGTGAAAAGGCGATCGCTTTCTGTAAAAAAATGAGGAGAAGGTATTTTTGAGAAAAAAAATGCAGAAAACATTGTATGTTGTGCGAAATAGAGCCAATTGTGTAACGCCCCCCCCTCCCTCAAATAAAAAAAAAAAAGTAGAAAGAGCCGAAAAATAAACGGGAAAAATGGAAATCAGAAATAAAAGAAGGAAAAAAGCGGGGGGGGGGGGGGAGGGGGGGGGGGGCGAGGCAGGCAATATAGCAGGGACACATCTGCACACAGATAAGCACACGGACTTGGAGATAGGCGAGATATGTTGCCCCTGAGTGCGAATAAATCAGATGGCGTCTTTCATAAACTACATCCCAACTTTACAGTGTCGATTACAGTACTGCAAGCGCAATTCTACTCTAGATAATTTGATGAACCTGGTTACACGTTTACACGTTTCTTACGTGCTCAATAAAGATAAAAGTGAAAGCGGCACAGTCTGCTTTGTAATTTGAGACGAAGACTGTATGATGAAAATAATCCCTGGAGAAGGGGAACAAGAGGGACAAAGGACAAACACAAATCTCCAAACATAGCTAGGTGACTGTTGAGCGACCGAAAAAATCCGCCTGGTCCGGGTATCGAACCCGGGACCTCTCCATTACAGGTGGAGCGCTCTACCAACTGAGCTAACCAGGGGTTAGACGTCAGTAGAGCAAACGGGTTTTATCAGCTGCCATCAGTCTAACACCAACAAGGGTGAAGCTTGCAATTTAAGGTTAATATTAGAATGCAATTAAATGCAAAGGTGCAAGCGAGCTATACAAGAAGCTATGTTTGGAGATTTGTGTTTGTCCTAGCTGTGTTTGGAGCACCTAGCTGTGTTTGGAGATTTATGTTTGTCCTTTGTCCCTCTTGTTCCCTTTCTCCAGGGATTATTTTCATCATTCTTGTCCAGCTCGCTTGCACCTTTGCATTTAATTGCATTCTAATAATGAAGACTGTATGTTTCATTAGATATCCTTTTTTTTTGCGCAGTTAAAGGGCAGTTTTGCAATAACGTTTTTTCGGAGTACTTTTTTTTTTATTGATTTTAACGTGATCAACAGACCTACTTAAAGAGGTTATGGTAAACTAACTTCTTACGCGCCCCTTATTGTGTTTGTCATATAGTGGGGAAAATATTGGCACAGAACCTTAAGCTCTAATACAAGGAAGACAATACTTTATCGGCAGTTCACATATCACGTATTGTTTGCATCATCTTTGAACAATACCGTCATAGATTGCAATAAAATGCTCAATGGGCACCCTGCGTCCGCTACGAGCCAAGCGAACAGCGCCTCGCGTGGCCACTTTTGATCCAGTGGAGGGAGAGCGGTGGAGCCCCGCCGCTGCTCCCGCGTTTCTGCCAATGTGGTAGCCCAAGCAGGCATGTTGACCTTGAAACACCTACCGATGTACCACTGCAGTCGTGCTGCGACCGCCGAGGTCGCTACCCGATGGGTACGCACGACGCCGCCGCGAGAGGCGCCCATATCGGCCACTGAGTTAGATCTAGCCCCGAAAAGCAACGTGGCACGGCTGCCTGCAAACAGATGATACTGAGCTATGTCTGCTTGTATCGCAAGATATATCTCACTCGTGCTATCGCCACACCTCCCCTGCATTATTCGCGACCCCAGCAAAACGGACGCCACCAAGCGGGAAAACCGGGAACCAGCCGGTCCAGGTCGCTCCGCGCCTCTCCGCGTCTCTGGTGGCTTTCGCGGACACGTGTTGTCGGCGCGATGGCCAACAGTGTAATTTCAAGAAGGTCCGAAAATTTCTTAAGTTTGCCTGAGTGTTCATTAGTATGGGGAAGCCTCAGTAGATTGTTTCCTTCCATCACGTGTTTTCGATTTCTTGGGTGGGGAGAAATCGCGGAAAACGTTTTGATTTCTTGTCTGTCTCGAATCACATTTAAAGTGACGACTACTTGGTAACTGATAAGGGGTTTCTTTATAAGGATGTAGAACAGTAGGGGGACGACAGACGAGGCATTTCACTGGAGGGAACACCAATGCTGCAGTCAACTGAATGGGAAGGTTCGATAGCTGCTTTTCTTGAGTTTGGTTGTGTTCGATTAGCTTCAAGTTTGAGCCACCCACGCCGGTCGGTGCGTTAGCTATTCATCTTGGCTGTTTTCCACCGAAAAAGCCTATGGACCTCAATGAAAAAGTTTGGCTGATTTCGCAAATACTTGATTCAAGAAAACCTGCTCGCTGCAAATGATGAATGAGGGAAATTATCTGTTTTCAAAAGGTGGGGAACGAGTCTGGCAACGTTAGAAGCTGTCACGGCATTTTGATATATCGCGCCTACAATATTTATATTATACCCCAGTCGAATTAAGCTAGCAGCAATATATGTCTACATTTCTCAGGTTTACCGGCCACAAAAATACTCATTTTTTCCGTTCAGGATTCGAAGTCAAGTTCGATGCAGAGAGGTTCTGCGTGAATCTCCAATGAAGACTCTCTTCAATTTGTCCGCATTCGTCTCCGTGCTACCGGCTAGAATCATTTGGCTAAGTTTAACTTAGTATATCTCTGTCTGTCAAATATACTTTTATTCAGCAGTTCACCTAATAGCTAGTTAACTAAGCTCATATTTCAAACCGAAGAATATACTAATATCGCTTTAGTGCGACATAGTACGTAATATAATACATAAACCGCTCGTCAAAATGACTTCTCGATTGCTACTAAACCCTGAATTCAAATACGAGTATCAGCTGCTTAGTGGGGTGCCGGCGGGTTAACATGCTCCTTGGCTCAAGAAGCGCTTGCTTAATTTTCACAATTTTCCTGCAGCCCGTATTGTTGACCGAGCAGACGACTGAAGTTGTTTCTTAAACGCGGATACGCACAAAAGCTCGATTTTGCGGACAGATAAGTAGCATGGTCGAAACATGCGAGTTGGCTGAAAATTACTGTCGGTCGGAGAATTCTGCGGTCATTGCCGCTTTCCTTAGATGATCAAAACTAATTAGTATATTACCGTCTCTCCAGAGCCCATAGTTTCGGTTTCGAACGAAATCTCCGAAACAAAAGTTTGACATGAAAAAAAAAAAAAAAAAACACTTGGAAATTAAAACTATGCTCTGCAAGTTTATGGGCACCGGCTACACTTAACCGTCTCAGCTGAAATACCTATAAAATTGGGCATTGAACAAAAGAAAATCTGTTAAATTGAACGCGCCACCTGTTCAGGCGGCCCGGCCGAGCCGACGCGACCTGGACTCAGCCGCCATGTTTGTTTGGTGGTGGTCGCTGGTGTCGCGAATAGCCCCTCCGTCTGTTCAATAAACCAGTTTATCTCTCCTTTATGCCACTCGCAGAGTGAGCGCTGCTCGGCGAAACTTGTCGCCGGATTGTTGTATATTTTCTCGATGGAATTTACTCTTAGACGCACATGCGCATGTGAACATCAGCTTATAAACAGTAAGGAGGTGAAAAAAATAAGTTAGTTAGTACTTGGTACTAAATCGGTATGATGTTAATGGTTGCAAAATAACTCTAATAAATATCATATTTTGAATCATGATATAAAGAAACTGAACAGATCCCTCTAAACGCTCTAAACTATATAAACAATTTCGATGAAGGGAAGAATGCTCCGCACTATACTTCGTTTCAGCTTCCGTCCGAGCGCAGCCAAAGCTACGTGTGGCCGGAGCCAATCACACGCCGGCAATAGGTCACGCGATCTCGCCTGCACTTTTGTATCATTCCGCTGCGCCGCTGGTCGTCCGCGCCGCCCGCGCTCGCCGAGTATTTCGTCTGCTACGGGTGTATCCAGGGATTTCCCTAGACCCCCCCTAGAGGGAGTTGAGACCCCCCCCTAGTTTTTCTGGACACCCCCCCCCCCCCCCCCTGAATCTAAAAAAAAAAGAAAAAAGAAAATAATTTTTTTTTTCAGATTAAGTAGAAAACACCACCTCTCAGGTGTATATATAGAGAAAGGGAAACATACATTAGGGGTATGAGCATTTGGTTAATAGACGTCTGTAATTTAGCTAGTGGACTAAAAAAGAAACAGTTTTGTATTTTATCTAGCCTCACCTCGCATCGCCTCCCCCCCCTCCCGAGCCATTGGGACCCCCCCCCCCCCCCTCGATTAGGATCCTGGGGAAAACCCTGGGTGTATCAACGGTATCGGCTGCTACAGGTTTAAAAAATGCCCTTTCACGTTCTGAAATTTAGTCACAGGTGATGTCAGTAGGTAGGCTGGCCGCTGGCGTCTGTGTCCGAGCTTTCCACCTCTTCGGCATAGTTTCGAGATATAAGTACGTTGCAAGCTGTGCCCGATGACCCGGCCGTTGATGTTTCCTTGTACTGTCTGGATATACCAGGGCCCAAGGCGCAGTCTTTTTAATTTCTCGGCGTTCAATTTGATTGGCAGGTAAAGGGGTGCCCTGAGTTCGCCGCGTATCAGTGAATTGTAGTGGCCCGGACGCTTTTCTTGTTTAGAACGCATTCGCGGTACGACGCGGCCGGAGTCTCCTGCCCAATTTGAAAGCAGACATTCATCACGACCTCTCGCGCCTGACGCCCAAACGTGCCTTTGCGAAATGACGTTTTGAAGCGACTCGGTGAGGAAAGCAGCAAAGCACATGATTCGGCCATTACGGGAGCGAAATCATTCAGAAAAACCGACCGCTGCAGCCGTGTTGCCAGCGGATGTACGTGTTTTCACCAAACCACATGCAATTATATATATTGATAAAAACATGACCTTGATATATTCAATTCCCTTAATTGCAAAACATTCTCAGCAGTACATATCTGAAATATTGTGCAATGTGTACGCACAAAACAATTATTAAAAAAAAAAAATCTCTTGCGGACTTCTTTGTGGTGCGTAGGGATGCTCTTCTCGAAGTTACGAACCGTCTTTCAGCCTTTGGCTGCACTCGGACGGGAACTGAAACGAAGTATAGTGAGCGTCTTAAAATCACCTCTATTAGTATTATTATGTCTTTTTTCTTCTTAACAATATTATTATCATCATCATCATTTATTTATTTATTTACATACCTCTAAAGGCTCCAAAGGAGCATTACATAGAGGGGGGTGTCGTATAAACTTTTACAGAATCATACAATATTTCACAAGAAAAAATAAAGACATCGTGTCACGCTAAACAGAACCATGAAGGGAAGACATTACATAACAAAAAAGCAACACACGCACTCACATCATTGGAGGCAGTCGACGTGCTAGAAAAAAAGAAATAGACCCAGCGAGCGAGTAACAAACATACGGGGCAATATATGATTCATTCACCCTAAAGATTCACGCAATAACAACATAAATGTATCATGATCAATGACCGTCGCAATTTCGCTTGCCAACTCATTCCATTCAGTCGCCGCTTGTACGAACGGGGAGTATTTGAACAGATTAGTTCTTGCAAATGGAATATGAACTTTGTAACAATGATCATGACGAGGGGAAATGCGAGCCGGTGGGAGAATGTTGTTTTGACGGAAATCTGAGGAACTATGATAGAGTTTATGAAAATGGGATAACCTTGCGAGGTATCTTCGCTGGTGGAGAGTCAATAAACCAAGTGAACTCTTAAGTTGACTGACGCTTATAGGTGAATACGTTTTTAGTATAAACCTGGTGGCCCTGTTTTGTAAAGATTCTAAATTATTAATTAAATATTTTTGATGCGGGTTCCAAATTATAGCTGCATATTCCAACTTTGGCCTAATCAGGGTAGAGTATGCAGGTAGTTTCGTTTCTGCTGTTGCCATTATAAATGCCTTCTTAAGAAACCAAGTGACTGGTTAGCCCTTCTAAGGATATAATCTAGATGAGTGTTCCAGGAGAGGTTGGAAGTTAAGTGGACTCCTAAATATTTATATGTGGATACTGTATCCAATTTTGAATCTATACCTTTTTAGTCGTATTGAAAAGACGAGCGACGATTGGTAAATGTCATTTTTTGTTTGTTTTATCTGTATTTATCTGCATTTGCCACGTGTCACACGATGAAAGTATGATATCCAAATCACTTTGAAGAGTTAGGCAGTCGCTTTGACTAGCTATTTGACGGTATACCACACAGTCGTCTGAAAATAGGCGAATCTTTGAAGAAATGTTGTTGGGGAGGTCATTTATATAAATTAAAAACAAAAGTGGTCCAATAGACCCTTTCCGGAATTCAGTCTGGCCACTTTGATCATTATCATCATCATCTGAAAACGGCATATGTGCTATACTAATGGCGGCCTTCTGTTTACTGATGAAGGAAGAAGTTGAAGATGCTTCTAAGCAGATGATTCGAGGCCTATACATTCCAGATGTTAGCGCGGCGTGAAGCAGGAATTGGACGAAAGAGCTGCGTAAGCGTTAATTTCTAACTCGATCCCAGTCAACCTGTTAGTAGCACTCACTCGGCTTCAAAGCCACTTGATGTATCAAACCACATAGACGCCTCTATCAAGGCGTCTATGTGGGTTGGCGCTTCGTTCCGACTGGCTGCATTTGTTTCGCCATCGACACTCAAAGAGATTGAAAAATAATTGTCGTGAAGTGCACCTTCTCGTTTACCGTTGACCTTTAAGGGATGGTGAACCGAAATTTGGATTTCAAAAAAAACAATGCAGAAGATATAGGCGGGACGCTACAATCCCTACAACACTACTCGTAAGGCGATATCTCGAATGGATGGCCGTATTTTTGGAAAAAGAGGTTGAGATTGAACCAGGCCGACGAGGCGCGTGACGTCAAGATACCGTGTTTCCTCCTCTCTTCGCTTCGCTCCCTCAAGGCCGCGAGGCGGAGAAGACGCGAGGCCGTTCCCTCTCCTTCTCGGAGAAACATGACGTCAACATTCCTGCCAAATGCGCCTCTTTTTTTGAAAAATTCGGTCATCCGTTCGAGATATTGCAGTATGAGTGATGTTTTGGTGTTTGCAGCATCCCGTTGCACGCTTTTGCCGCGTGTTTTGGGAAATTCAAATTTCGGTTCAGCTGCGGAGCCCTATTAAATACTGCAGACCTCAGGTTCATTGCCGCCATTAGTATAGTAAAATATAAACTGCCATTTGAGTCACCAGATGGCACTGAATTCCGGAAAGGGTCTATAACGGATCCTTGAGGGACACCAGATTTGACATGTATAGGTGGTGAGGTGATGTCATTTTCAAGTACTGATTGTTTTCTATCGTGCAAAAACTCACGAATCCATGTAATTACCTTATCATTAATTTTGAGATATTGTAGTTTTTTTTATCAGACGACTGAGTGGTCTGATCATCATCACCGAAGTGTGCCAGCACAGAGACCAATGGTTAATTCCTGGAGAATAGAATAAATACTGTGGGGATATTTATGTATATAAAAGGGGTCGTACGGGGTTTACTGTATACCTTTACGTACGGCACCGGTGCTCAAAGGGAACCCGGTGCCCAGGGGAAACCATTCGTCCCGGCATCCCATAACGCGGCCAACGGTTACCGGCAAGTGTGTTTGCCGCAAATATTCTACGCCAAACACGATTATACAAATATCCAACAGTGTTTATTGGGAAACATGGATTGCCAATGTCATGTTGTGGTCGAGTAGGCCACAGGCGCACAGGGCCCGCAATGCCGCCAAACGGACAGTCATGGGAAACGCGCGTGCCTCATTGTCGTCGGGCGTTTGGGCACGCATATGTACTGCCCGATCAGGTCCCCAGGTGTTATCACCTTTTCAGTACCACGGAGAAATCTCTAAGTACACGCCATTTCGTGGTCACATGAGCTGCAACCTGCTTTCTAGGCTGGAGTGCGATGCCCTTCCAAACTGTGGTTTTTGCAGAGTATGGAAAGACCGCTCAACATGTGGTACAAGTGCGTTCGGCTTGAAAAAGAGAGTCTAGAAAAGGTGGATATTTATACCGACCTCTATGTAGCTGGTATCGGCAGCAATAAATCTAGTGGGCCCCTTGTGTTTATACAGCCTTTGCTAAAAGTCCAGGGTCGGTTTGCTACAGACAGCATATCTTAGCTGCAGACTGCGTGAAAGAAAGCCTGCGAAGCCAGGGGCGCGTGATCGCGTGAGACTCGTCTTGAGACGCCACTACGCCCATGCGCTAGCTTGGCAGTGCTTCTTTTATCCTGTTTTAGCTGAGACGCTACTTCTAGAAAGCCGTCTTTGAGCCAATGGCGCGTGTTGTAGGGGTGGGCTTTCTCTCGAGAGCACGTGGTAATGAACAGCAAGATGAAGCCACACGCTCGAGCAATCAGATTTGAAGTGTTGTATACTTGTTGTGCACTACATGTAGAACCGAGCATAAAGACCTGCATTAACGTTACATGAGCGGCCATTGTGACGTCCTTGCTGCTGAGCGCGGAACTATGTGGAACATACATTTTGCACAATTGCTTTTGTCTTCCTCGTCAAGAACAAGGATAGAACGGCCACCATCATGGTGCGCTGCACGTCAAGTACAGGGCTTAGAGCCGTACATCGCCAAATTTCTGGGACATTACGTGAAACAAAGTTTTCGAGGAAATACCAAAATTGTAGTTGATGTGAGTTCTATGATGTCCAGGCAATTACAGTCATCGGGGATTAGAATCTTTCGTGAGGAAAACCAGAAATTGATAATTTTATAAATGTAACCTATGCGGAGAGCAAGTCGTCTGCCTCTTATGTAGGCCTTGCGGTGACGTCATAAGGACGGCGAGCTCTGATTGGCTTTGATCGAAAGGATAGTGGGTAGACCTCAATGCTCGATGCCTTTAAGCCTACCAACTTCTTTTTTTTTTTTTTTTTCAATCAGTCAATAAGTGTTCGGCGTTCTTACATCATCGCAACCTCTGTGCTGATCGAAGCAGACGAACTTACTTTCCCCATTATATTAAATGCAAAAAAAAAAACAAGCAAAAAATGTAGCGCCGTGGAATTATACGCATCCAAGATTGTAATTACATTACTTCATATTGATATTTTCTGACTGAAATCTAAAATATTACCGGGGAACATTTCGATGCTTGTAGTTGTTCAATTGAAATAAGCATTTTAGTGCATACGCCGAAGCGTTGATGTCTCAGAAAGTTGGAAATGAACAAGAGAGAATGCACGTACACGTGGCGGGGCCAACAGCAAGTTGATCTCTGGAACACAAGGAGCACGACGTGCCAAAAAATATCGTCCGGCGTTCCCGCGTCTTCATGCGCCTCTAAAACAACGGCTTTCAAACTGTGGTCCGCGGATCCCCAAGAGTCCTCAAGAGCGTTTAGTGAAATGGCCATCTGAACCTGTATCTTCACGGGGAAAACGTTTAGAACCTTCAGTGCGCGTGACAAGATCGATGCAATTATCAAGAACCTCAATGTTTGAAGCAGCCGGATGGAAAATTACTCCTTTCTCCAGCTGAATAGCCTTGACGAGTCCTCCGAAGTGGAGCTGCCGAGAAAGTCGAGGACCGTGATTCAAGAGCAAATGCAGTTCCCGAGAGCAAGAACGAGAGAACGGTTACGGGGTCCACAACGGTCAAAATATTTAGATCCGCTGCTCTAAAACACATTCGATTGGATACTTGCTGTATTTGCAGCATTTGTGAGGCAAATAGAAAATTCTGAATGATAAAGTGGCGTGGTGCAGTGTAAAAAATATTGGAGCGGCGCAGTGGTTACCACACCTTCCCGGTTGTGAAGAAACCCGGAGCTCAAATCCTGGCTATACCACAATATTGGTTGTTGATTTCTTTGTATTCTTTATTTCCATTTGATCTGTACGGTTGGGTCATACGCCCACACCGAAGAAGCCTTCTGTAACAGTGACTCCCTTCTGGTAAGCTGCTGCAAAGTAGCAGTTGCTAAGCACCCTCGATTGAACAATTTATTGGTTTTAAAATAATATTTTCCAAGCAATTGTAGATTGCTATAGAAGCGTACGTCCATTTGGTGTTCCATTGGAGACAGAAAAAGGCTTTCCTCTCCGATATTTTTCTTGGTAACTATGCCGGTGGAGTTCCTTGTAGTACATCATACTATGATGTGCTAAAAGAAAATCCGCTGCTGGATTATAAAGATATCAAAACACTCGAGTTCCTGGCACTGCTAGGATCAGAATATAGCTAGAAATACAAGGAACTCCAGAGTTCTGTACACCGGGTGCGTGGCAAAAGCACGATCGCATAGCTTAAAGGACATCTTCCTGACGTGAGTTTCTGCGCGCAAAAGAAGACTTGATAAAAACAACAACATAAAAATATGGTTTAATAAAATGTCTCTAAAGTGATTTAATTGCAATGGGAATCGGGGAGAAGAAAAACGATTGAAATCTCTGGTTAAAAAATGAAGGTGCACATTAAATTTCGTAACTGTTTAGAACGATTTAGAAATTACGTAATCTCTACAACTTTGTATTACATGTTCGTATCGCCGTGCTAATAAAGTTTCTAAACGACTACAAACACACTGGCTAGCACTTTTGGCTTTGGTAGCAAGACTGAACGCATCTCGACTTTTATATTTGTTTATACAGAAAAGGAAAGGCGTCAACATTCGATGCGTCAAACAAGAAGAATGATGGTTCTGTTCCAAGGAAGAATTAAAATATAAAAGTAAAATTGAGACCTTCATTTATAACAAAGACTGTTTGTCTAAGATAGCACGAAAAAATACGGCCGCTGTGACCCTGAGCAGTATGACAGCGCGAAACTCGGAGGAGCTGTGCCACGTCACGCGGCACCCGAGAAGTAGTACATACAGAGGTGAGGGAGCAGCACCGGTGTCGTGCGCAAACATTTATGGGCCGTTTGATATTTTAGACCCATAGCCAACCGGCAACGGCCAGGCGGCGCCAGCAGGGTGAGAGCGCACCGTTATACCCTGTCTCGTTGTAACTTGGCAAAGGGTAAACGATAAGCCCCACATAGCGTGCCGGCGGCTTCGAAATGCGCGACGTATACGAGCGCAATGCACACATATTGGAGCATGACGCAGCGAAAAGCCTGATACTTCTCCGGAGTTGAGGCGCGCTCCGGTGATAGGCAGTCACGTTCCGATTGCCCCGGCAGGGCCGTAACTTCCGCTCTACTGGCACGTTACGCGATCACGGCTTCCTGGGATACCCAGTATTTCTTGCTTCAGACACTAGGCTAAGCGGCGCCACCAGAGTAAAAGTTCACGTTTGAACAATGCAGTCGCCACTCCCAGGGTACCCAGTATTTTTTGTTTCAGTCGCTAGATGGCGCCAAACCAAACAGCATTGCAGGTTGCCTATGTTACGGATAAAAAAAAAAAAAAAAAAAAAACAGGAAGCGGGATGGCCAAAAAAACATGCTTTTCGTTTAAGGCACGTCAAATTATGAGGCGCTGGAGAAATGCAGCCTTCTGCGTTAAGTCCTTATTTCGAACTCTTTTTGCTCGCCTTCCGCCCATTTGAAAGCGTGAGGGAAGGGCCTTAGAACGCACCTGGTATCGCTAAGCCGCAGCGTTCGTCCGCAGCATAAAGTTCGTCTGCTTTCCTCGCCGTCTCCATGGCATCGAGCGCCGAATGAATGGAAGCACGCACAGTACCGCCGCGTGAAGCGGGTCTAAAGTATCAAACTGCCCATTTACGCCCGTCCGTGAACCGAAGTCCCTATAAGAGCTTCCTACAAGTACCGATATTCTTTGAAGCGTCGACTGCGTGACGGTGCTGGTTTTAAGAAGCGAATGGTGGCAAACAGCAGAGGTCTGAACTGAATGGCGCCATTTTGTTCCAGCGGAATGTGCTTTATCATTTGTATTATGTATTGGTTCTCGTTACTTGTAAAAGAAGTATCGGGCGACTTTATCGCGAACGGTCGTGCATCGCCACCCTGGTGGTTGAACTACTGCATTGTTTAAGATGGCGCCCGGAGGACCGCAGACTTAATGCTTTCTTTCTTTGCTACAACTGTTTTTCTTTTATAGCCAAGTTTAGTAATGCTTGTACATATGTGTGTACTGGTGTGTGTTCGTATATTTTTGTGTATATCTGAGTGCATATTTGAATACATTTGTGCACTTGTACCATTATCACTTTCCTATCCTGGGCGCTGCAGGTTAAATTAAATAAATAAATAAACCTTCATCTAGAGGTTTCTCTTCTTAATGGCTCTATTTTTATTTAATTAATTGACTCTTGAAAGCTCGTATATTGGATCCAAGGGACTTCATGTGCGCCCAAAAGATTGCCGGGTTTCTTGGTAAAGGGGGGTTTAGACTGAAGGACCTCAGAACTATAGTCAAACATATATGACTCTAATGAAATTACAGCTTTTCTCTTCGCTTTGGCGGCCCCAGTCTCGATCTCGGACTTGGTGGCACATGTCCAGAACCGATTTGACTGAGCAGTTCACGCATGAAGGCTCCCTACTCGACTCCCGACACCTTTCGACCATTACCTATAGTGATTATACTATTATCAGAGATGCAAATTTAGTCTTCTTCTGAGAAGATAGAAACAGTGTTGTCTTTTCTCATAGATGCCTTGTTTATAAAGGACCAAGATAACACGTTGTTAAACTTTTTGCTGTCGTCATGCGGTGATTGATCAATATCTCTATAAGCGAGCATAAAAGTAATTAATATTTTATTCTTGTCTTCAGCGCGACAACGTGTACATGGACGACAACGTGCTGCAAGCGTGTCGGAAGACAGGTGTTAGGAAGCTGGTGTCCAGTCTTTCCAACTGCATCTTCCCTGCTAAGGCTGCGTACCCTATCAACGAACACATGGTGAATTCAGGCTCTTAATTTCGGTTCAGACAGCACCGATCGCTTACATTGCGTTATGTTGTGGAAGCTTACAGATCCACGAGAGTCACCGGGAGACGTATCCATGTGCTCCGCATAAAACGTGGGAATCTGTTCAAGGAGTATAGCCTTGCACGCGACATGGATGTTCCGGTGACATATAACTAGGGTTCCTTGTTTTCGTATAAATCCGAAAAACTCCAAAACACAGCTGCCGGTGAAATGTTCGTCATTTCGGATTTATCCGATAAACTCCAACTTTCAATGTACCAACGTAAAAAAAAAAGACCCCCCCCCCCCCTTCCCCCCCGCTATTTTCCACTTAAGTTTGAGGAGCGTATAGGGTCAGTGGTCTTGAGAAATTGTCACCCAGTTTTCTTTAAAATCTTGGACCATTGACAAAATGAATCTTACCAGTCATCTCTTCAAGGTTCACCAGGACAACAGGTGTTTCGGGTCATGACAAAAGTCACTGTTTCGGTTTCCAGTTTGGGCCATACCATTTGTTCCTTTTAGAGGAAGGAGGGGTTGTGTATTTGTAACAGTGACATCTGTGAACCATAGAAATTTTATAGAAGGGGGAAGAGGGGGTGGACAGTTGAAGATTCTATATTACACCCTTTACGCACACCGCGCGGCCGCGGTGTAGGTTGATGGATGGGATGAATTCGAGCTTCCCAGCGGCTACCTAAAGGAGTTTATTGGTTTTAAGGTTTCAGCGTTTATCGAAGCAACACTTGTCTGCAACTTTCGTCGTGGGACATCCCACGACAAAAGTTGCAAACAAGTTGAACAATGATAATGTGGATGCTTGGGCTAGTTGATAATTCATGCTTGGATGGAACAGCGCGGATGAACAGTCACACTCACAGGCACACTAGAAGGAAACAGACTCGCAGGGCTGACTTACAACTCAGTCCTATATTTCTTCTTCCTCAAATCTTCAAGTTCTTCGCCTTCGCCGTTAATGAGAAAATTTTAAATTTTTACACACCAGAGACCAAACAGCCAGTAAACATTAATAAATAACTAATAATTAAATAAATGAAAGACAACAAAATAAATAAATTTAAAATTAAATTAAAGAAAAATTAATAAAAATTAAACGAAAAATTTCTCATCACTATTGGTGCTTTGATGATATCTCTAGATAATCCAATTCTTTCTTTGATAAAGCGAACGATGATACACTAACATTGTTTGTCGAACCTGGCTATTTTTTCAGCTTCGGTGATCTCTCGTGTCAGCTGATTACCACTTCTGGCAATGACAGTGCAGTTACGCAGGTCCGCTGAACGCCAGCAATCCCGGCAATGAATTCCTAGATTCCCTGATATTACTCTGTTTATGTTATAACGAAGAAATATAGGGACTAAGTTGTAAGTCACCGCTGCGAGTCTGTTTTATTTTTCTTTTCTAGTGTGCCTGTGAGTGTGACTGTTCATCCGCACTGTTCCATCCAAGTTGAAGAAATATTAATTAGTACAAGCGAGCACATTCTATTAAATCTAGCACACGTTTTGCATCCGGACATTTTTTCTAATAAACCACTACAAAATGAAGCTCCAAATTTCGTAGAATGGGAAATGAAATGAATATAAACTGTGATACATTTCAAACTTTCGACAAAAAAAATAAACCAAAAAAAAAACTCTGAACTTGGCGAAAAATAAACTCCGAAAACACAAAATCATATTTGTAACTATATCCGTTTTCACGTCAAGAAAAAAAGAGAAGGGTTTTGCGCATTGTTCATACGCGGCGCGAAGTAGTTCTTACGAGATTCGGTTGTCGGAGGAAAAACCGATGCTTCTGGTATTTGAAACGTGTACGTCTTGATAAGAAAACACGTATCCACTCTCAAATGCACCCACATATATCTTAATTATCCACATAAAGGGGAAAATTAGTAATGCTCCGCGAGGAGTCGGCCTTTTTTTACTGCGGTTGCTGAGGTGAACATGGAGTAATACCCAAGATTCCGTGTTTTAGGTAAATATCGATAAACCTCCAAGATTAAAGGGGTCATGAAACGATTCTTCAACTTTTTCCTTCTTAGCTTTCCTCCTCAACTTACAAATCGCGCATTGTACCAAACAGTTCAAGTAGACGGAAAGGAGGGACTCCCCTCTTGCTCGGACTCTCGTTTGTGTCCCCAGACACCGCCATCCCCCTCCTAGAAGATTAGCCCGTGGCTCGAAACTCAGACAAAAGTTGCTTTCCCCACCTCGCTCACCCCGAAGCTGACAGTGCTGCGGAAGCAACGTGCTCGTTGGGCCAGCCACACTTTTGCCACGTGATCACGCTTTCTCGCACATACATAAGCGCAGAGAATGAGATCATTACAACAAAAAACAAAGCGCAAAAATTAGACGAAGGACGAGTGAGAAGAATGTACACGACAAGCGCTGTCAGGTGAGGAAAGGGAGGCGGCTGATTGGTCCGACAAGCGCATAGATTCTACCGCACTGTCAGCTGAGGGTGAAGGGTGTTGTGTGACGTGCGTTTGGGCCGGGTGACGCGCTTTTGGTATCGCGGATGTATCACAGTGAAAAGGCGAAGAGCTTTCGAAGGGAAGGAGGTACGAAATAGTCCGCTGTATTTTTAAATTTTCGTACCCAAAATCAGGCTTTTGATTTTTTACCGTCTTCCTTTTGGCCCACTAAACGATTCGCTGTTAGTAAAATCGAAATCTAAATTCATTTATCCAAGCCCGAAATTCGTCTCATGGGCCCTTTTAACCCCCATGCCACTTTTTTTTAAACTCGGGGAAAATGGGAAAATAAAACCGAATTGTGGCTGTTCTTCAATGAAAGCAACCCACGCTTCAGAAAAAAAGAAAAAAAAAAGTTCAATTTTATATTTATTTGGTATTTGCTCGGAACACAGCCGCACTGAACTGACCGCGAGGCTTTGTTCGGGAACCTTATCTCCTTATTTATTGGGGACACGGACATTCTCCAAGTATTTAAGTCCCGCGCATCTCCTCTCGAGGGTGGGGAATCCTACGGCAACAATGCCCTCTATCTTTAAAGTAAGGCACCATAAGCCCCACTTTATTGACCGACACGAAAAATCAATACCGAAAAACACCAAATCTGTAGGGAAAAGTACCCCCCCCCCCCCCCCCCCAAATCTTGAATTCGAACAAAAACGAAGTCCGAAAACACAGTACCCTACTTGTACAGTAAGAAAACGTAATCCACACGTCCTGTGTGGATTGGTTTAACTGCGATTCCTCAACTGGGGAGAAAGAGCAGAACATCCTAGACAACAAGGCTGGAGGGCTGAATTTTCAACGTCACATAAAGAGGCCAACGCAAGCTAAGGTTAAACACGAGTGCTGCGTTAGGGTTCGGACGAGGCTCGTGGCCTCACTTAATGGACACGAGTTTCAGCCGAAAGCTGACTTCATTACTCATATCCAATACCTGACCCGTGTTGGCCCCATTAGGTGATGTTGAAAATTCAGCATAGTCAGTATAGTCAGGGGCGGATTTAGAGGGGGGGTCCGGATGTCCTGACCCCCCTCTTGATTTTTACATGCGTAAAATTTAGGGCATAAAACAAGGGAGAGGGGGAGGGGGTTCCTAAACATATGGTACGCTGACCAACCCATGACCCCCTCAGGAAATTCCTGCATCCGCCCCTGGGTATAGTGCCCATGGACTGGGAAAGTATGAATGCGAAAGCAGGGTATTTGAATATTATAAGACTAAAAACAAAAGCCCACATAGCAAGCAAACGATTATAATCCCGGGAGAGGGGGAACGAGGGGGACAAAGGACAAACACGAATCTCCAAACACAGCTAGGTGTCTGGTGCGCGCTGAGTCTTTAATGTAAGGCACGAAAAACCCTGATTTATTGGCCGACACTAAAAATCTATAGCGAAGCACACCGAATCCGTGAGAAAAGGAGGTCGCCTCGCCTCCAGCGTCCGCTCTGATGTAGTGGAAAGCGGTGGGAGGAGCTTCCCCTGAACTCTCAACCTGCCACAAGTTCCGTGTTGTGCAAAACCATTTTTTCCCTTCGTTTACGAAACGAGAAAATTAAAAGACAAGCGTTAACCTGAGGAATATTTATTGACAAACTTATCGACGAGGACTCACTTCACAGGGGCTTCCACCGCCATGTTTTGGTTTTCTTTTCTTTTATAGATTCACAATGGCCCTCCTTCCGTGTGCCACACTGGCTTCGCCTACGCCAGGAGACTTCTGGACATCAAGAGCAGAATGTACCATAGCAAGCACAACTGCCAGTTTGTCTCGGTGATCCCAGCCAATGTTTTCGGACCTCACGGAAACTTCAGTCCCGAAGGCGGTCACGTGATCCCCTCGCTGATTGCGAAGACGTACGACGCCAAAGGTGCGGCTCGGGCCATTGAATGTTGGGAACGGCATCTTCAGCTCTGAGGACGTCTCTGGTATCAGGGGGCAATTGTGGTCAAGTTTCAGCATTTATATTTATTTTTTTTATGCAAGAAAGAAACGTTGTTTTTTTTTTTTCGTGGCAATCAGAATTGTATTTTCCTTTCACCAAAATCGTGGCGCGTGTTCTTTATATTTTGATCCTGCGTTGACCTCTATACAGACATGCTTCGCGTTACACCTTGGAATTTACTAGTGTAGCTCTGTCGCATTTATTTTCCCCTTGCTGGCACCGTCTCTTTAACTCGTTTGAACTAAAGTAAATGGTAAAAAAAAAAAAAACTACATGAAAGCTTTATTGATTGACACTAGCGCTTTACAACCTTTTACTGCTCTTAAAAAAGAAAACGAGATCCGTAAATTGCGTTAAAAATGTTTTCCCACGGCGTGTTTTTATTTCCCTCCTTGAATGCGTACGACTTTAGGCAGATATAATCATTCCCCGTTGCCAATGCCAATGAAGATGGCGCTTTCTGTAGACCTTTGTCAGTACGTGTCCTCAAACACGATTGCTCCGGATTCAGGAAAATTGCACCGGTCGCGTCTCCAATGACGCGGGGGAAATTTGTAGTAGGAATGGCCCTCCTGTTTGTGTCACACGCATAATGCATCCAGCGTCTGGAAAGCCTCTGGAGATCTGGGGCACTGGCCGAGCGCTGCGACAGTTCATCTACTCCGCCGACGTGGCACGCCTCATCGTCTGGGTCCTCAGGGAGTACGAAGAACCGGACCCGATCATCCTGTCAGGTAAGAAAAAAAAACAAGAAAAGAGGGAAACGACGGTAACTTGGCCCACACCTGATCCCTAATTGTCGCATCAGGTGACACGTCACGTGACGAGGGCTGCTGATGTAGTCTCACACGTGATTTTGTGGCACGACATCTTTGACACGTTTCACGTCTCAAGCTCTTTTAAGCAACAATCACCAGTGCTAATGCATCATACAAAAGACAGTCTGGAGACAGTCTGAAGCGTATTTCTTCCTTGTACAATGGTCACATTACAATGGTCATACAAAAAAAACAAAAAAAAAAAAAAACAACTAGTCTGCAGTCATGTTTAGGCACGTTCGAAGCAAACATGCCACGAACACGTGCTTAAGTCGTGTCCACAGATGATTCGCTCATCGTGCCTGCAGCGAACACTGTGCCTTTTGTATGGTATGTGAGAGCGGTACGACCCCAGCTTTCGACTTTTTATTTCAGTCTTGCAACTGTCTTTTGAAATTTCCAGTGGACGAATCCGATGAGATCAGCATCCTCGAACTGGTCCAAGTCATCACAAGAATCATCGGCTATCAAGGGAACGTCGTTGTATCCTTTATGCCTCAATGGTGTCTTACTCTCTTAGCAGTACTGGTTGATCATGTATATAGAAAGCGTCAATGTCTGGGGGTCTGAATCCGGTTGTTTTTTCTTTAACCCCACCTGACAAGTTTGATGCCACGAAAACCGACGGCCAGTTGAAGAAAACTCTGAGCAACGACAAGATGCGACGGCTTCTTCCAACATTTCAGTTCACCCCTTTTGAGGAAGGTAATTCTATCTGTCATTATCTGGACACTGTATAGAGATCGCTACGTATCATCACCAACGCAAGATTTTCTTTTCGTTGTACTTTTTTTAGAGGAAACATTCTCGTATGCGGAAGAAATTGTTCATACTGATTGACAGGGCCGATCCTAGGAATGGGCGACCTGTGCGGTAACCCAGGGTGCCATCAAAGAGGGGGAGGGGAGGGGGGGGGGGGGGGGGGGAGGCGCCGCCGCACCCCCTTTTCAATTTGTTTTAGCCTTTTGATTTTTCTTGAACACGGTGCCCGACACCACGCCATTTGCTCGATCGCCGTTCGCTTTTTGGAATGCGGTTCTTATCTGACAAAGCGCTCGTGTTGGGCCCCCACTACTCACATGATTACTAACAACGTGATGTCCTACATAGTAGGGTGATTTCACGTCAATTCATGCAATGATGGTCCGGGTCATATTTTAGATATTTTTGTTAAAAATATATATGAAAGCCATGTTTTTGGGAGGAACATTCAGCTAGATATGAACGCCGTAACAATTTTTTTCGCTGAGATATAAAATAGAGAAGCTTGAGGCGTGGAAATCGAGAAGATTTGGCAATGGTACTTTGCACAGTCGTCATTTCCTTATCGAACCTTTCACGGCACCATAACTTTTTTAATAGGCTTTACAAAGGCTATACAACACATACATAAAAAAATTAAAAATACCCATAAAATATTTCAATGCAAACAAAAATATCAAACATGGCACAAAAACGCGTTTTAGAGACATATTCACAATTTTTTTGCAAATAAACCATCTTTCATAATACTTCACAAAACATATCAAAATGCGCGTATTTAAATATTCTTTACCAATATATAAAGATAATATGCCCACCCTTAAACATATTTTTGTTATCAACGCGGAAATTCGGCTGATTTCTCAAAATGTGGCAAGATTGGGCGTCGATATTTAAAAAACTCCATCTTTTATTTTCTTTAAACTCCCCTTGGCACTTTGCAGTGACTTGAACTAACCTGTGATGGCAAAAGATTGAGTAACATATGATCTCCAAGCGGGAAAAGCTACGACAAACCTTCACTCGGAGCGAGCCGACGTCTTCGTCATAGCGGCTTTGCCGCACAGCACCAAACGTTTTGAGCGTTAGGTTAGGTATTTTATATTATTAAAATTCTTTTTTTCATAAGGGCTGAGTATTAGTGACGCGAAAATGAACTTTGAGCTGGAATACCATTAATTAGCTTACAATTCACAGGAACAAAACGGCCCCACTGTGCGAATTCGCTAACTATGTATAGATAAGCTTAAAACTCTCAGTTATGCGAGTGGCCATGTATAAATCCGGCCTTTCGGCATATGATGACTTCCACAGATGAGAAGCCTGGATTCCTCTCACAGGTTTTATGGTGGTCCACTCTGCTTGCTTTACCGCACGAAACTCTCGAACCCGTTCCACAGACAGGTGGAACATGCAGACATTTGTTACTTTCTTACGTAGCACTTCCACAAAGTCTTTAGCGGTGGCAATCGTTGAGTTGAGCGAAGATCTCAACTTGGTGAGCGTTGGTTCTTCCACCTACTTCATCACAAGCGCTTTCTCCGTGTCCAGTGGCTGAAAAGATCTATCTTGCCGAAGAGTGCGGCTTCCGAGACAATTCGTGGAATTGGAAGCGATTCTTGAAATGCGCCGCCGCTCCGTCTGATACAAAAATTATTTCAAAAAAGACTGGGAAATAAACATTAACATACTCTTCTATGGCCTTTGTGGCTAGAAGAACGTGAGCTGTGTCATGTGTCGTGTACCATCGGTGACAACGGCAAAGCTTTGCGTGCCTTGCGTGGACGTAACCACACTTGTGGAGAGAGACACTTGAGTTTTTTTTTCAATGAAAACTCTGCACTTCGGTTGGAAAGAGTACTGTCCATTTTTCCGCAAAATCGAAGTGGAACATCACTGCCTTGGGTGGTAAGGCGGTTCTTGTGTCATGTATCAGGCTTCGTTCAAGGTCAAGGATGTAAGAATGCCTCATATACTTTTCGCTCTCCTATTGCCGCAGGAAGGCAGAAGTGTCCATAACCTTTTTGACGAGTTCGCCAGCGTCCCATAACGCGAAACAGATCTCTTCGTCTTCGTCGAGATGAAGCGACTGCAGCGAGATGCTCTGCGTTTTTGGGCACTTTTCGCAACGGCGCAGAAAGCAATCGTTTTGTGGAGCGCAGAAGAGGTAGATGCGCTTGAGGTCGTCTTCAGTAATTGTCTTCTTTGGGGCATTTGTTATTGCCGTTAAAAGCAACTGAAAATTGACGCACTATATGCATGCGCACACCTCGTGCTCGGGACTTTTTTTTTTACCCTTTTTGGTCGTAGAGAATAAAATTTGGAGATGCCTAGTTCGGGTTGGGGATGGTCCTTCCTAAACAGCTGGTGAGCTTTCTTAATAGAGCGGGTCATAAACATTTTTACGACTTTGAACATGTCGTTGATCATGGCTTTGACGACGTCCTTTTTGTCGGGGCTTTGAACAGAGCATGCGAGGTCGTCGCGTGTGTAGTACTCAATTGCAACCCCCACGTCTTCGGCATTCGCCTTTTTCCCCATGTAGGGATCAGGGGTTGTTCAAACACCACCTTTGCGCTTCAGTTTTCATGTTTGATCAATCATGTAGGCAGTCGCACCCGACACTAGACGCAATATTGTTTTCTTCAGGATGATTGGTGGCAGAAGCACGTACAATCGCTTGCGTTCCTGGTGGGAACTACATGCCTTCAGCACTTCGCAAAACGCGTCAAACCACTCTGCGCAGTGCTCACAACTGTCTTCGAGTTCGAGAGTTTCGTGCGGCGAAGCAAGCAAAGTGGACCACCGTAAAACCTGTCAAAGGAATCCAGGAAACTCATCTGTGAAAGTCATCATATGCCGAGCGGCCAGATGTATACATGGCCATTCGCGCAACTGAGAGTTTTAAGCTTATGTATGATGCATAGGTAGCGAATTTGCAGAGTGGGGCCGTTTTATTCCTGTGAATTGTAAGCTAATTAATGGTATTCCAGTTCAAAGTTCTTTTTCACGTCGCTAATACTCACCGCGTATAAAAAAATAATTTTAATAATATAAAATACATTCCATAAGGCCATAACTAACGCCCAAACGTTTGGTGCTGTGCGGCAAAGCCGCTATGACGAAGACGTCGGCTCGCTCCGAGTGAAGGTTTGTCGTAGCTTTTCCCGCTTGGAGGTCATATGTTACTCAATATTTTGCCATCACAGGTTAGTTCAAGTCACTGCAAAGTGCCAAGGGGAGTTTAAAGAAAATAAAAGATGGAGTTTTTTTAAATATCGACGCCCAATCTTGCCACATTTTGAGAAATCAGCCGAATTTCCGCGTTGATAACAAAAATATGTTTAAGGGTGGGCATATTATCTTTATATATTCGTAAAGAATATCTAAATACGCGCATTTTGATATGTTTTGTGAAGTATTATGAAAGATGGTTTATTTGCAAAAGAATTGTGAATATGTCTCTAAAACGCGTTTTTGTGCCATGTTTGATATTTTTGTTTGCATTGAAATATTTTATGTATATTTTTAATATTTTATGTATGTGTTGTATAACCTTTGTAAAACCTATTAAAAAAGTTATGGCGCCGTGAAAGGTTCTATAAGGAAATGACGACTGTGCAAAGTACCATTGTGAAATCTTCTCAATTTCCACGCCTCAAGCTTCTCTATTTTATATCTCAGCGAAAAAAATTGTTACGGCGTTCATATCTAGCTGAATGTTCCTCCCAAGAACATGGCTTTCATATATATTTTTAACAAAAATATCTAAATTATGACCCGGACCATCATTGCATGAACTGACGTGGAATCACCCAGTAGATAGGGACGTATAAGAAAGGGGAAGGGGGAGGGGGTGTGCCACGGTTGGAGGTTTTTCAAGGCGCTTGATGGCGTGGCCGGCCCTGCTCGTTGGCCGAAACAGTGAAAACTCCGGACAGTTAGGACGAGATACGGCGGACGCTGTAATCCCAATCAGACTACCAGGTCGTTTTGTGTCGTAGTACATGTGCACCACTTCTGTTGTGACTCGGTCTAGGTTTGCAGGATGTATATTAGGAACACTTTTTTTATTTATTAAGATGTTGTCAGACTTGTTAATTTTTGCGTTGTCAAATTTTAAACAGGAAGTTTGTATCTCCGTAAATTTTTCAAAAATATCAAAACTGTGCATTGGCACGTGACAATCTATCAAATAATTAAACTAATCGATGAATATGACGGATATTATTTTTAAGTCGCACCTGGTGTGGCGCTTTATCTGCTTACCAGATAAACTGGTTCCTCTTTGCCACCGGATTAAGGGATCTCTAGACTCGTCAAACAAAATGTTCAAGCCGAAAAAAAAATAAGTTCAAGGAGCACGCCGATTGGCCTTCAGCGACAAAAGCGTGCCGTCATCGTCGCGACAGCCTTCGACCCCGACTGTGTTTGATGAGTCTATAATATAGAACGAGAGTGGTGTCTCGCGTATTGTCACAGTACGACCACTTAGCCCTAAAGCCCCTTTATACGGAAAAGTAGCGACATCCTTTGGAGCATGCCGCCTGCTATCTTGGGCCGATCCAGGCGGCGCTACAGTCGAAGCGCGGGTGCAAAAAAAAAAAAAAAAAGCAAAACATAAAGACAAAGGCGTGCGCGTCGGGGGACGGGTTAAGTAATGTCACTACCTTTCTTATTCAGGGGCATTAACATGACCTCGACCTTGTTATGGTGCACTAACCTTGCTTACGACAATCTTTCACAGCCGTTCGAGAGACCGCAGATTGGTACGAGCGGAACAGGAACACGGCGAGGAGTTAGTACCACGGCCAAGGGGAACGTCGCACCGCTTTTGTCGCTCGTGTAGTTTACGGATAATGTGTGGAGTCTAATAAATATCCTTATACTGACATCTGTAAAAATCCTTATATATTTTTAAAATGTTTATTTTTTTATTTTTGAGAGTGCTAGTTTTGTCCGCGGTTGACGTGCGAAATAAAAAGGATGGGGCGGCGTCTTCAATGCAACCCTTCAACACATAAGCTAATAAATCTCATCTGCGCCCTCAGATGTTGGTATAAATGAAAAGGAGTTCCTGAATTAAAAGGAAAGGAGGAAGGGGATGCAGAGATTAGCATTTATTCGACCTAATCTTCATTTTCTGTTATGGACCGCCTTTTCCAAAACGCTCAACTGCCACTAAAAGTTATCCCCAAGATATTGCATTTTGCAGGTTTGCGGTGAATTGTTTCGTAATCGGCGGTTTATTTTTAACGTTCCTGTGTATTTGTCACCGATAATTTGCCAATATTAAATCTGCTCCTTTGAATATTATATATATATATATATATATATATATATATATATATATATATATATATATATATATATAGGTAAAGTAAGGTAAATATAAAAACAATGGACCGGGAAAAGTTAATAAGTCAAAGATGCGTACTGTCGGAGTTACTAATTCGAAGTTTATTACGACGTTTCGAGCGGGGACCGCTCTTCATCAGGTAGCGAGTGTGCAGCCCGCGAATGTTTATATACCCCTAAGAAGAAATTAGAGGGAGTAAAGTGCAGTAGGAAATAGAAACAGCGTTGACAAAACAGATAGTTTACACAGAAAGGAGAAAGCACCAAAACTTGCAAATGCAAAAAAAAAAAAGTTGTCGGTTATATATATATAATAATAATATAATAATAATAATAATATATATATATATTATTAATATTATAATTATTATATATATATATATATATATATATATATATATATATATATATATATATATATATATATATATATATATATATATATAATATTCAAAGGAGCAGATTTAATATTGGCAAATTATCGGTGACAAATACACAGGAACGTTAAAAATAAACCGCCGATTACGAAACAATTCACCGCAAACCTGCAAGATGCAATATCTTGGGGATAACTTTTAGTGGCAGTTGAGCGTTTTGGAATAGGCGGTCCATAACAGAAAATGAAGATTAGGTCGAATAAATGCTAATCTCTGCATCCCCTTTCCCTTTAATTCAGGAACTCCTTTTCATTTATACCAACATCTGAGGGCGCAGATGAGATTTATTAGCTTATGTGTTTATAGACGTGTTTATAACGCGTGTTTATAACGCGTGTTTAGTAGAGCGGCCGAAAAGAAATAATCATGAACTACGACTAATCTTACCTTACCAATCAAAACTTCCAAACATAAACAATATTCTTAGACGACACTTGAATATTTTACACATGGACACAGCTTTAAAGGCAGTTATCCCTCGACCCCCTGGTATAGCGTTCAAGAGACCACGTAATTTATTAGATTTATTTAAACAGTCCCGAAACTCCATCGGACGTAGCCTGGTCCCGATTGGTTGCACCAAGTGCAATCATAACCAATGCAGTTTATGTGGGGACATAATTATAGCTACCTGTAACTCTATTCGTAGCACAGCGAATAACTTTAATTGGAAAATAAATGGTACCTTTGACTGTAATTCGGAAAATGTTATTTATTTAATTCAATGTAGAAAATGCCAAATTCAATACATAGGAGAAACTAAAACAAGCATAAGAAAACGCATGAATCTACATAAAAGTCATATACGTAAACACGTTGCCGGACCGGTTTCCCGTCACTTAAACTCCGCAGGACATAACGGACTTTCTGATTTTAATTTTATTATACTCCAGGGGGGCTTTCGAACCACCAGAGATCGAAAAAATAAAGAATCTGAATTTATCTATAGATTTAATACTTTAGAACCCTTAACCTTAACAGTTCGAAAGGATCATTGCCGTCTTTTTTTATGGACATTTAATTGAGATCTTCTAATCGGTACCGCACTGTTGCTTTTTTTTTTTTTCTTCTTCTCGCTTCATCGTTTAATGTGACACGAGTAAACGCGTAACATTGGGCCCAAAAACTGGTTTTATGATAAGAATGGCAGTAATAATATTATATTTAATTATTTTCATAGTATTTATTGCATTGGTATCGGGATATATTAAACTTTTAAGCGAGAATTTAGTTGAGTAGGTACCCGCTAAACGGTAAGCATTTTTCCAATTAACTTCTTTTTTCCGGCCGTTTTTTCTTTGATTGAAAGAAAAGGAGAACGAAGTCTTCTCACTTGACTGACGAAGAGCCTACCAGGCTCGAAACGTTTCATCAATCTCACTTTTTTGGCAACCTCCTCGGCTAACACCTTTGAGGGCTAATATTTTGTTGAGTATATATATATATATATATATATATATATATATATATATATATATATAGATAGATATGGTGTTTTTCGTATTCCCGTTCACACTCTTCCGACCGAGTACGACTGAGAGAGACGAGATTTCTTAAAACTTCTTAAAGGACACATACAAAGGAAAAAAACAATTTTTTAGACAGCTTAGATGGAAAAAGGATGTCATAAAACGATTTTACAACGAAGAAAAAAAAATTTTAGAGCTATATTTACGGCGCTATACGAATTTGTAGTTGGCGCTCGCGGGAGCCGCCGCTGGTCACGTGGTAGGCCCGCGCGCCGCCGCGCTGCGTCGCCGCCGCACGCTGAGCGTTGTGCGCGTTTCTCGCGTTTCTCCACGCCGCCGACGCCGCCGCCGCACAAGTTCGTCTGCTTCGGGGCGCCGCCGCCGTCGTCTGACCGGCGCACAGGTCTATCGCGTCTGCTCGCGCTTTTTCAGGAGTTTCCTTTGGGCTCTAAAAGTTACTTATTCATCTTAGTTTTTTGTTATACTTCAAACAAAGATGAATAAGTTACTTTTAGAGGCCATAGGAAGCTTCCGAAAAAACGCAAGCACCACGTGATAAATAAGGACCAGTCACGTGATAAATACGGACCACTTTTCCGCGGTGCCCGCGGGCGCCAACTACAAATTCGTTTCGCAGGAGAGCACGTTTTTATTCATTATTTCAGACATCCACTGACGGTCGCTAAAGGGCTACACCAGTACGAGCTCTGTATAGTAAAAAAGGTACAACCACCGGATTCACTTCTCGCCGGAGAGACCGGCCAGTCTGACACAGTTTTTCTTATTTTTTTTTTTATTTGCACGCAGATAACAGCTCAATTGGACTCTTTTAGTGTTTTCATCTATACCAAAATCTGCGCGTCTGCGCTTGAAATTTCCAAAATGACGCGATTTTAAACAGAGTTTGTACGCCAGCCGGATGCTAGGTACTGCCCACTCGGCGGAGCAGACGACATGGGGTGAGAGGAGGAGGGCATTTTTTTCTCTTTTTACCCTCTCTGCTATGACGCGACCGTTCCATTAGGGTCATAGCAGAGAGGATAATAGAGAGAAAAAAATGCCTTCTCCTCTCACCCCGTATGTCGTCTGCTCCGCCGAGTGGGCTGTACCTATTATCCGGCTGGCCTTACATTACAACTCACTCGCCCATTTCAGTGACATCAAAAACAATGGGGTGTATTAAAATCACACGTTTCACTGCACATTTATGTGCACCAATTATCGTCACTTAATTTTTGCAAAATGGGCAGTGAAACAATATTAGTCCTTTGATGCATTCGTTCCATTCCTTTTATCACAAAAAAAAAAAGTGAGATCCGTTTACAAATCCCTGTAACGCCGAATTGGAGCGCAGCTCTTGAGGAGGAGGAGTGAAGGGTACTGAGGGGAGGGTAGACCCCTCCCCCTTCTCCTCCTCCTCCCTTCATTCTTTAATATGCTCCGGGGGGGGGGGTGTCACGTGACTTCGGGGAGGAGGTCACGTGACCTCGGGGAGGCGTGACCTGGGGGTGACCTCAAGGCCACGTGACCCCAAAGGTGACCCCCACGTGACCTTGGGGTCACGTGACCTGGAGGGGTCACGTGACCTCAGAGGGGTCACGTGACCTGGGGGTCACGTGGGGTCACGTGACCTTGAGATGACCTTGGAAGGGGTCACGTGACCTTGGGGGTCACGTGACCTCGGGGTCACGTGACCTTGGGGAGGCGACCACGTGACCTCAGAGGGGTCACGTGACTTGGGGGTCACGTGACCTTCAAAGGGTCACGTGGGGTCATCTTGGGGTCACGTGACCTTGAGATGACCTTGGGAGGGGTCACGTGACCTCGAGGGGTCACGTGACCTTCAGGGGGTCACGTGACCTTGAGGTGACCTTGGGAGGGGTCATGTGACCTTGGGGGTCACGTGACCTTGGGATGACCTTGGTTACGCCGACGGCGACGGCGACGCCGACGCCAACGGCGACGCCGACGCCGACGGCGACGCCGCTCAAGCCGGGAACGGGCCCCTAAGAGCTGCGCTCTAAAATACACGAGTACACTTAAAAGCCAGTCAGGGACGACTTCTGTGACGGCCTCTAGGACGATTAAGGACAACGTCGAGAACGACGCCTAGAGGGCGACGTCTAGGACGACCTCTAGGACGACGTCAGGAACGGTGTCTAGAACCACCTTTAGGACGACGTCAAGAACGACCGTAGATGTAGACGCGGTCGCCTCACAGTCCATCGTACTTAGCACACAACGAGGAGAGATGAAGTCCGAAGCGCACCTTTTGCACACGGCGCTCCGACGATGACATCTCACCGATGACACTTGGGCTGTGTTCCAAATCTTACTCAAATGGATCCGAGTTACTCCGTCGGGTCGTGTCACGTGACAACACAGATAGAAAAGCGCTGGACGCGGGTAGGTTTTCGGACGCCAAGGTAGAAAACCTTTACCCTGGAGTAAGATCGAGTAAATTTTGGAACACGGCCATGATGACTGCGACAAGTGAGGTCGTCCTAGAGGCCTAGGTCGACTTCCAGCACGACTGCCAGGACGGGCCCGTCGAACGGCGCGTGACGCGCAATTGTATTTTTATTGCCATTTACTCCGACTTTTCGCTCAATGGGACAAGTAATGCAAGTAAGGCGTTTTAAAAGTATAATATAGTAAAAACAGAAAGTAAAAAAAAAAAATTTCGCCCCCGGGTGGGCTCGAACCACCAACCTTTCGGTTAACAGCCGAACGCGCTAACCAATTGCGCCACGGAGGCAGGCGCTGAAAGCGCTAAATAAGATTCAATTTATTTCTAAAATTAGAAAAAAAAAATGTTCGAGCTGCAGCAACGTTTTTAGTACAACTTCGTTTGCAATTATTTATAAAATAAACTCGCAGGTACTCAGTTATATCTTGAGATGTGGTTCAAGAAGTAAATTAATTAATCCCGAAATCGAAAACTTGTCACGATCTTTGAAGGAAGAAGCCAGGCCTAGACTTGCCAGAGCGGCTATCGAGTAGACAAGATGGCGGTGTACCCGTCTGAATCGTTCAACTTGTCAGAAAACGAACCCACACCCGTGAAAAACCTGTGGTACGCGATCGTGGGAAGAGCCACAATCACAGCGCTAGCATATCCTTTCGAGTATGTCAAGGTTCTCGTTCAGGTAAGTGCGCTACTAGCACGTGATAGCCGGATTGAGGTACCCGGCTAAGCGCAATTGATAACGACCTCTTGAGAATGGTTCCTTTGAACTTCGCTCCTCTTTTTAACGCTAACAAATTGCTTAGCGGCTACACACTTTAGGAAAACGCGGCGACGAAATAAATCACCAGGAGAATCAGCCCGGAGTGAACTTTGAACGACTCCGGCTAGTGGCTCAAGTGTTACTCGTTGAAGGGTAAAAAATACAATGAATGAAAAGTGTGTTACTGTGGTCGCCGTAATAACTATAAAAAAAAAAAAAAAAAAAAAAAAAGGTGGACATAAACTTAATTTGGTGTTTCTACTGCGGCGGCAGAAGCAAGCGTCGGAGTCCAAATGTAGATGTAAGAAAACCGCTACATTGTTTTGACTAATGTTTGTGTGTACTACTACGTCGAGCAACAAAGCACTGCTTACACACTGAAGCTTGTACAAAAAGAAAAGGAAATAAATAAAACGAATTTCTGAGCTCCGTCTCGCTTCCCGTGAAAACTTGCATAAAATCAATCCATTATAAAATGAATGGCTTGAAATCAGGCCATAAATTACAATTTTTGAAATTTTATTTAGACTGAAAACGTGATGCATAGTCTGTCTTTTGCGTTTGCTTTATTTTATCAGGGTAGTATTAATATGATTAAAATGTGAGGTGTTAGCATTACAAGTAAGGTAACGCGGTTCGTGCTGAAACTGGCACCTGGTTCGGATTGCAAGTGCTACACTTGAACAGAGAATGAGCGTTAAGGGTTGAGTTTATTTTTGCAATAAATAAAAACACCTTTTTTTTTGGCACATCGTAGATAACAAGAGACAGTTTATTACCCAACTGCTAAGAAGAATTTCTTCACTACCACTTCACCCACTGTTTATGTGGAGGCGCATTCTGTGCTGTGGTATACCAAACACAATTGACTTCATATGTATATGCTTATATCTGCCTGCTCAAATTTTACGACGTGACTGCTTTTTACCTTGTTTTGTCTAGCAATGCCTCAATAATCTTGCACGTGCAAGAAGTGTATAATGCTTTTTTTCTCCTCTGCCTGACATACTTTGTTGTTTTGCTGCTTTTTGGTACTATATATGAGGTGCAATCAAAAAGTTCCGAGACTAATTTCGTAGCGTAAAAAGAGAGGGCACCAGTGATGCGCGCGCAGCAGTCGATGGAAGGGACCTTTGTGTCTCATTATACCAAAGGGCATTGCTCTGTGAACAGCTGCGCTACACGAATTTCTGTGACCATGTGCACGGGCACAATGGCGATTTCACCATAGACTGCAGACGAGAACAAGAGCAAACGTCATTTCCGCATCAAACTCGTAAGATATAAAACAGAGACCTGTGCAATGGTTCAGCAGGCTTGTGTCAAAAAGCAGTGAATTTTGCTACATGTTTTAAGTGGCACTCGAGCTTCAGGAACAGCAGAACTTTGCCGGAAGATGAAGAACGGTAGGGCGACCTTGTCCGACCTCTCCTTGACTTCAGCGACGTGCTGCCATTCTTGAGGCACGAGTGCCGCTCAAAACACTTTGCATACCCCGCTACTTTTTGACAGAAGTTTTCTAAATCATTTGCGAGGTCTCTGTTTTATATTCGTAGAGTTTGACATAAAATTGATATTCGCTCTCGCTTTGACTTGCAGTCTATGGAGAGATCGCCATTATGCTCATGCGTGTGGTCAAACAAATTCGTGTAGTGCAGATCGTTTATACGCTGGCATTACTGTGCCGCTCTCTCTTTTTATGCTACAAAATCAGTCTTGGAACTTTTTGATCACACCTCATACTTTTAATGTGAGGCTTTTTTTTCTTTCTCGTGGACTTCTTATCAAGGTAATTTTAATGTGACTGTTTGCATTAGTTTTGATTTGTTCTTGTCTTTTTTTGCCACTGACATTTTAAAGCATTTGACAATGATTGAGTGATATATTATCCTTTGATGCTAAATACTGATGATGAACTCCACGTAAGCTTTCTCTGCGGTTCCTAGGCGAGGCGTTAACCTACGCATTCCCAGATGGCAGGTTTGAATCCCGGCCGAGAAGCCCATAATCTGACAGGCTGATTACAGAGAAGGCGTCATGTAACTGGGGATTTTGGTAGCACATTAAAAGACCTTCAGGCGGTCAGCAATTATCCTCAGTCCTACTCTGGGACGTGTCGGAAACCCTTAGTTGGTTTGACTTACAAACCTTTTAAATTTTTTGCCTTGGGCACCGAGTAAGCGAAAATAAAAACAATAAGTACCCCCCTCGTATACCTATGGGTATTCTTGAAATGGTTGAGTGTTAAATAGTATTCAACATCTGCAGTGTCTAATTCACAGCATTGAGAGGCGTAATTTCTTTTTTATAAATTTTGCTTTTTTAATTTATGCATGTGGAGATTCATGCCAAATTGGCCGAAAATCCAGTTCGGCCTTGGCAAATTATAATCACTCGATGCAGTAGCTTCACCCTATAAACGTTACTGTATAAAATATAAATGCTTGGTGGCTTTTGTCGGGGATGTAAACGTTCCTTGCAAGTTGTGTGCCTGTCATTTGGACTCTGACACAACTTTCTTGGTCAAAAATTTAGATAAAATGCCAAAAAAAAGAAACGGTTGGCTTTTTTTTTTGGTAGACACCGTAACAAAGCTTGAACGTAACATTGTGTCATTTAGAGATGTTTTGTTCGTTGCGGTGGTCCTCTGCAGATTGGACATGAGCCCCTTCCACCAAAGCCGACGCGAAGGTTGCTTGGAAAGCCTGCACTCGCTCTTCCAGGGGCCTTTGAATACAGTAAGTGCATCCTTCACTGCACTTCGGTTTTTCTGCATTTCATGAAGTACACATGAGCAGCAATTGGAGGTGGCTGTGGGATGCCAATCTTCGAATGACACCAAAAGCATGCTGGTTGAAGTGTACCTGACTGCTATAAGACATACTTGTGGTACGAAGAAGAATACTGCATCCCTTAGGAAAAGTAAAGACCGTATTGCCTTGCAGTGAAGTACATCAAAAAGGTGGACGGCTACGCTGGACTGTACAGGGGGCTGAGCGTTCGGCTGGTTGGCAATGTTGTGAGTGGTGCCGTTTTCTCCGAAGTTAACAGGGTGAGTGCCATTCCTGTCGGAGCTGCTTTTAAAGGGACACTGACAGGATATTTCTGCCCACCGAGGTTTTTATTCATGCATGACACATCAGAGCCCAACACAATTTGCGGCTTGCAATTCTTTTTCTTTCCGCCTGCAAACCGCCGATTGAGAACTGGTCGGTTCAAGTTACACTCACTCTCTTCTCCGTGGTCACGTGCAGTTCAGACACGCACACTAAATATAATCATAGTCGTGGTCATTGAAGCACACACTCAATATTAAAAATAGAAACAAATATGAGTAACTTCTCAAAAGCCGCTAATATGTTGATTGAAAAAAAAAAAAAAAAAATTGCACAGGGTACTGGACGCACGCTGGGCATTCTCTGTGCCATTCTCAACATGGCATTGTATCATGGGAGTCGCGGGCTGGATAGCTGGACGAAGCTAAATAAGCGATGGCAGCGGTCGATGGGCTCTACTTCTACTTCAGAACTGTTGTTTGCGGTGCCGGCAGATCTGTCTAGCTTTGAAAGAGAAATTGATTACTGATAAAAACAAGGATTTATTACATACGACACGCCCAGCTAGCAAGCTGATTTGCATGGAGACGTCACGGAGTCATTGCCCCTTCTCCTGGCTGAAGACATGCTCATCTTATGAACACGAATTAGTAAGAGCTTGAAAAACATACAAACGTCGAGTACAAAATGCCTGATGTTTGCATTTTTCGTGCGATGTGCGCCTTTTTTGTCTGCTTCGCATAACCAAAGAAACAAAAGAAAAAAAAATGCTGTTGGGTGTAGCCACAGGACTTCTGGCAACTCTCTCCTCTACATATCTCATTTCTCCCAAGTCCAGTTTCGGTTCTGGGTTTGAGCAGTTGCATTTTTTTACTTCATTAAAAATATGTGTGACTCTGTAGCAAAATATTGATTGGGTAGTCTTAACACCATATTAAATCGCCTGGCAAAAAATCACATAATTTTGGGGGGGTGTCAGTGTCCCTTTTAAGGACTTCTAAGAAAATATTCGTGCATGTTTTTACGTTTGTAGAAACACGATCGACAAGCGACCAAAACTGACTTACTGTATGTGTTCCTCAGTGTAGGCGTATGTCTAGGTGTTCATCAGTGTGGATGTATGTCTAGACGTCCATCTGTGGGTGTATTAAGCATAACTTCATCATGCTTTTCACACCCACACTGATGAACCGTTTTTGTTGCAATCTCGCAGAAACTTCCGGAGGTGCGTGAATTCGAGGACGAGGAAGACGACGACGACATTACTGAGGAGGAGCGGATTATCAACTTCGTCAAGCGTACCTTGAAGCTGATGACGGCAAAGTGTGCTGCCCTTGTCTGCGCCCAGCCTTTTAACGGTGCGTCCGTCATTATTTTTGCCTCATTCCTTGTTTTGTCCGTATTGAAATGCAGTTAAAACAATGGGTGGGTTTTGTGTAAGGTGTGTGTGGGTTTTTATGTAAGGTATCAGTTTTCTCTGGATGGAGATACTGGAATACATTTGTGTCATTCCTCTTTCGATCTACAGGGTCCGATCGAGAAAAGTAAACCCTACTTTTCAGCCCGCGTAAAAAAACTAGGCATCGCACAACGCTCAAACTCTGCCAGAATCTAACCCTAGCGGTCTAAGCAAGATGCCAAAGTTTCAGCTCGATCCGATAACTTAATCAAAAGTTATAAGTGATTTTCTGATAATTTCAATGGGAAAATGGAGCCCATTTTTGCCTGTTTTCAGTTTCTGGTGCCCCATGTGTTCAAAAACTCCGTCGGCAGCCCTTTTCCCATTTGAAATTTTCAGGAAAGCACCTATAACTTTTGATTAAGTTATCGGATCGGGCTGAAACTTTGGCACGTTGCTTGGACCGCTAGGGTTACATTCTGGCAGAATTTTGAGTGTTCTGCGACGCATAGTTTTTTTACGCGGGCCGAAAAGTAGGGTTTACTTTTCTCGATCGGACCCTATAGACAGGGTTCTCATACCTACTGTAATTTTGGGTACTAAGCAGAAATGTGAACTTTGTTTTATTTATTCTGTTTATTTTTTTTTTAATAAAAATTGTGACTTTGGCATTTGTTTCTACTAACAGTTGTACTATGGACCCATCAATGACTATGGCAAAAAGTTTAGGTCTACCTATTCCACAGGCATTAAATTCGGGTACAACAAAACCATTCTTGTAGTTTTTGTATTATTCTAAAAAAGTGATCAAATGTTGAGATTTTTTCTCTATAATAGTAATTATAAATGAGCCATTTTAGTTATTTCTAATTCATAAACTTCTTTTTTTATATATATATATTTTTGTTTATTAGAGATTTTGACAGGCTAGCAAGCTAGTCAGATCAGACTATGTTAGTACGTTGCGTTGGTAAATGTTATTCAGTCAATTTGGCCCAGAGTGTGAATGGGCCGAGACACGCGTTAGGGTCTAGGTCTGTTTAGTCGAGCTTTGGCTTGGCTTGTAAGCTGGGCAAGGTCAGGTTGGTTCGTACTGGCAGGGTTTCTGCTTTGCAGTTTCACTTGGCTACTTCCGATCCACCCGTCGTATGTGACCATTGTTTGTGGCATTTTTACAGTGGTCACGGTACGCTGCATGGCTCAGTTTGTCGGGAGGGAAGAGAAGTATGCGTAAGTATTGCCCCACGTTGATTCAGAAAGTTTGGCACGTGGTATCGGAGCTGTTATTGGCTCTTCTGGAGTCTGGTTCACAGATTTATGTTTGACTGACTGCGTTATGGGGAGAGCACACACTGGCACATCAGGCTGTCCTGGAACAAATTCAATCTGCATATAACTAGGCTGAAGGTTTTGCAGTAGTTGCAAGATGACATCGACACACTCCAAAATGTCCCATAAAAATAAATTTTACAAAAAGCTTTTTTTTGCAAAATTAAATTATGCATTGTTGAACGTTCATTCTCCACTCAAACGCAGCCCTAGCAGTCTGAATTAGATGCCAAAGTTTCAGAAATAACCGTTATATTATTTTAAAGTTGACAAGTAATTTTCTGAAATTTTTAATGGGAAAGTGGCAGCTGAGGAGCTCTTGAATACGCAGAGTCGAATAGTGCCAGTTACCGAAAACGGACGAAAACGGCCCCATTCTCCTATTGAAATTTCCAGGAAATCACTTACAACTTTTAAATAAGATAAGGGATAATTCTGAAACTTTGGGCATCTGTTTCAGGCTGCAAGGGCTACATTTTGGTTAAATAATGAACATTCGAAAATCCATAGTTCTTTCTTTTCGTTTTCTGTGGTAAAAAAAAAATATTGTAAATTTTTTGGGGGGACATGTTGCATATATGAGATGGTTTCTGACAACTTTCACATTCATGTTTCAAGTCCAGAATGAAAGAATGGTGTGTAAATAATGAGGAAATATGCACAGATTGGGAGTGTTCCAGGTTTACCCTATAGGTGGTGCCAGTGTTATATCATTGTGAGGCGTCACGAGTGAATGCAGTTGGTCACAGTGTGTGTACCAGCTTTAGACTACATATGGTGTTTCATAGTGGAAAACTAGTTTGTCTTTGGAAACTATGGGACTTGCACGGCGTCTCAAGTGGATCCACCTACTGCATAGAAGAGCTGTAGTTACTTTTTAAATTGGGTGCAGTGTGTTTGTGACACCAGACTCAAATAAGTTCCTTTGTAAGAATTGTTTGACTTGCGGTATATTGTAAGCATGACGGTCGACTACCGTAAAATCCCGTAAGGGAGCTTACCCAAATGAAGAGATAACTGGTAGAAAACATGACGTGGGCTACCTTTGGGGGTGAGGCTGCAAAACTTTATCAAAAATTAACAATAATCACGAGGGGCACCGCTGCAAACCACGTGACACAGGAACTGATACTGCAGATCGCGGACACGGCAAATTCGCGTTTGACAATGCGATAAACACGCCGAAATTCGCTAAGAGCTCCTGTGTCACGGGAAAGGATACTGCAGATTGTGGATGCAGCGAATTCATGTTCCACGCTGCGACAAACATGCGGAAACCGTCTAAAGTTGCGTTCCATGAGAACCGATATCACACGCACATATCGTAAACAGAAAACGCGGGAACTCGCTGTGAACCCGCTTGTCAGTCGTACCCGTACTGCAGATCGTGCGGTTCATGCTATTTCTGTTGGGCATCATGCATTGTCCAATGGGAATTGGGGAGTGGCCGATGTTTCGGAATCTTTATGTTGCAGATATTTAGCCAGCAAAACGGAATGGGCGATCTGTCGGGGGAGGGTGCCCTTACGGGATTTTACGGGAATGTCTGAAATTAGGTGCTCAACAACCGATGTCATTCATCGAAGGGAGGAGACGTTCCAGCGAAGCAGTCTTTTAAGTTGGATGTTGCTTGTCTTACTAACCCGGTTGTAAACGGCGCGTATTTAAGCGAGTACCTTTAAACGTCAGTTTCAAGTTTGTGAGCAATGTCCTTTCTAACAAGTTTTATTCAAGCCAGTGGAATTGGATTGCCCGTCGGAACCAGGGTACAAGAATGGGATGTTTCTTTTTGCTGCTTGCAGAGGGATCTTCAGCTCCATTGGAGAAATTTACAGGGAAGAAGGAATCATGGGACTTTTCAGGTACAGCCACGATTTTTCTATATCTGCGTGTACTCAAATGTCTGCATCGCACCTTAACTTCCATAGCTGCTGTCAATTATTTTGGACTATCTCACTGACTTGTTGGTTTGTTGAATTCTAGATTCTATTTAGTTTTAACCAATGATTTTATCACATTTTTACGTAAAAATTTATTTTCTGAAGTCATAATCTTGCTTAGTGCATTTAACATTTTACAGTCGAATCTTGTTAATTCGAACTCGAGGGGGACCGAAAATTTGTTCGAATTAAACGGAGTTCGAATTAAAGAAAGCTCATTAAATGGAGTATTTACGTGCAGCGCTGCGTTGGGTGGCGCATGTGCACTGAGCTAACACATGAGTGACGAGTTTTGGGACACTTATTTACACCGATCACCAACGAAAGTAATCCGTGATGCTTGCCTGTGCGCGGTTCCCCAGTCTTGAATGAACAACATCGCTTGAAGCTTGGAGACTAGCTCTAACTTGGCATCAGCATTCTCCTGGCATGAGAAGTAGTGCGTGGTTGTGTCCAGCGTCGGCGCTACGTCAGTTGCACTAGGTGGGGCATTTCTTCGCTGGCATCAGAATCTTCGCCACTAAGGGTTGAAGGGTCTTCAAATGTGGCTTGTTAAAGGCACGTAGCCTGAATGATCTTGGCGTCAGTTATCCATGACATCAGTCGCATGCCCACTGAAAGCATGCCGAAGCGCAGCAACGCGCGAGTGCAAGGCAAGAAACGTAACTGTCCGCGCCCATTGAAAACGCGCCGAACCGCAGCAACACGCGGGTGCAAGGCAAGAAATGTAACTATCGTGCTCCCGCCGAAAACACACCGAAGAGCAGCGGCGGAGCACTGTCGCCGTGCAAAAAAGAAAACGACAACAGCCTCTGCCAGCACCGCACCGCTCATTGCAGCATTCAAGGTCACTACGTCATCGGTTGTCATGGTTACTTGGAACTGAAGTCAGGAGTAGCAGCTGACGAACGGCATAGTGTGGCCACACTGCCGGGTCGGAGTCGCTGCCTCGTGAGTAAGCCCGCTCCTGAGAGCATGGTCAGCGGCGCGGGATGTTCGAATTAACCGGCACGAATGCTCAAGCGTTCAAATTACCGGGCGTTTTCGTACATTGAAATACATATGGTGTGGATTGAACCATAGCGTCAGTTCAAATAAACCGAGAGGTTGAATTAAGCGTGTTCGAGTTAACGAGATTCGACTGTATCTGCCACAATTAGCCTCATCTGCTTGCATTCTCTTCAGCTTGTCAGAAAAACCTTTGAGCATTAGCCGGCAGTTCCGAAAGAAGAGTTCCTTCTGCATGTGTGTGCTCATGTGGAGGGAGTGCCTTATGCTTTGTTTTACTTAGTATTGCCAAAACTAAGGCTGGAAGCATGCCCTCGTAGCTTTACAGCTTCCTGCCCTCGTGTGACCGTAGATCCTTTCCAAAGCAAGCTTCTTGTGCTGTAGCCTTGACTTTACTGCCTCTGAGAGGTAGAATGGTATAGGAAGGGTATTTGTCTCGTGCTTATAGCATTTTCAGAATAGCTAACAGAGTGCAGACTGCCAAACAAGGGAGTATTATATTATCGTGATTGGCAGCTAGCTATAAGGGGTTCGGCACAGCTTTCCTGTCGTCTTGTGCGCTATGGGTCCGGAAGTCTTCTGATGCAGTGCTCGATGCCCGCTTGCAGTGGCTTGGTGCCCCGACTGATTGGAGAAGTGCTGACGATATGGTTCGCGAGTACGATAGCCTTTGTGATCAACGCCTACATCGTACAGGACAAGGTAGGTGGGCCGGCATTCCCATTCTTGCGGGCAGGTCTTGCGAATGTCGGTTTGCAAACCCTCCTTGATTGGCCAATGACCGGCCATGAGCCAATGAAAGATGGCGAGATTTCGATTTTTAACGGCAGTCTGTTGACCCCGTTGTGCTCGCAACATTGACCACGTGCGGGTGGCACGGACTGACAATTAAATTGTTAGAAAATTTTGATAATATAGTTACTGACAGAGTGGGACCGGCAGGGCATGTCTTTCAAACGCCCGGCCTCCAGACGCGCTCCATGCCTTCTGCCTTGATTTGGCTGCGCTCGAGGTGCTCAATGTGCTCGAGACTTGTTGTTCAAGGTAGGAAGTTCGCTCTGGAGGCATAACGACTGAAGGAACCTGTGAGTTTACTATACCATGAAATACTGAACAAACACCCACCCAAACTTCGGAGATATAATCTTTAAAAACTAAAGGATGAACAATTGTTATGTCAGAGGACAGAAATGGCAAAGGGGCACACGAGAGCGTGGTCTTCACTGCTTTGCGCCGGTGTTTCGGGACAAGGGTCTGACACGGAGGAGCACCTCTGTTAGCTATAGTTGACGACAGGCTAAGATTTCAGGGCGAGAGAAAGGAAGGTTGGGGGAGGAGGAAGCAGGTTATTGTTGGAGAGTAGAAGAAGAAACATCCCCCTCTCTCCACCATTCCGCCCGTTTCCTCGTCCCCAGCCTTCCTTCCCCTCGCTCTGAACCCTTAGCCTGTCGTCAATTATAGGTAGGCCCAGAAGTCTGATGGGTGCTGGAAACGTCCTTCGTTTATCTTTTTAATGTTTCGTAACTAGCGGGTGGGTACTTATTGTGACATGGGCACATGCTCAGTATTTTACGATAGATCAGTTTTGCACTCCCATAGCTGATAACGGAATGCTCGAGTTGTCGGCGAAAATTTATAACACACTTTTAGGGTGATGCGTGGAGTCTGGCACTTTGTACACACATCATAACAATAGGCATTACCTTTGGGGTGGCAAATTGATGTCTAAGGAAAGTTCCTTCCTCTGTTTGCAGACGTTACAAAGCTACATCAGTGCTACAACTTTGGTGAGTGAAGTTTTTTTGTTTTTTTCTATGGTTTCTGTGATCAGGTGTGATCGGAGTGTTTTCGAGGAGCTTGCAAGGTGGCATGCAGGTCTGAAGGCTGCTTGCTCGTAATGCAGAAGCCAATATTAACGGGACAGTCTCATCTGCCAATGCTCTTGTTTGAAGTAAGCCTAAGGTTGGCTATGAGAGCCTCATGCACATTAACGAAAACAAACATGTTTGATCACAACTGAAATTATTGGTATTCAAACAGTACTTGTCTAGATTGTTTGGTACCAAATGCAATTGGATGCTTGAAAAGTACCGTATTTGCTCGAGTAATAGCCGCAGCTCTTATGAACAATGCCTGTGGGTCTGCTTTCCCGTGGAACACGGGGATAGCAAATCACCGCAATCGGCAGAAAAATGGCAGCGATTTACGGGACAGAGATAATGTCTTCAAGCGAAATTGCTCTCTGTTCAGATTGCATTTTTACGGAGAATCGTGCTCTCGACCTTGTTATTCGCTTCATTTTTTATGCTGAATGCAATGATTGGCTTTATGTGTCTTTTGCAGAATAGTAGACACAAGGGCCTGGTTCATAAGAAGTGTGGCTATTACTCGAGCAAATAGAGTACTTGCCTCAATTGGATAAGTAATTGGATGTTGATTTAGAAGCATCAATGGTTTTGCTTGTTACTTCACTAAGCCACATGATTATTGTAGCTCATCTAATGTATGTTTATTTTAATAGATGCAAGGTGTGTAATTCAAACTTCATTTTACAAAGATTTTTGGCTTGGTTGAGACATTCCTATTTCTTCTCTTTGATTTTTGTGTGACAGCTTAAATAATGACGGAAAGAGTGAGCTAAAGTGTATGTGTGCACCTTACTTGTAATTTAATCACCTCATAGGTTAGCCAAGTTCTCTACTCAAATAATGATAATTGAAAAGAACATTGCGAAAATTATTCTCAAAGGGGAACACTACTGAGAAAAAACAAATTTCTGCAAAAACAGTTGAATTTGAAAAATGTCATACTTATATCTACCAATATCCAGAGAGAATTCTCAGAAAGTTTCATTTGTTTACACTGCATAGTTATTTTTTACAAATTATTTTCAGTCCAGCAATGCTAAAGAAAAGGTAGAGATTCGAGCACCTTGAACACATTTTTCTCCGTTCGAGTTTTTAGCATAAATTTTACCTTAAAAAGCTATTGTTCCAGTATGGAACTATTGAGAGACTTAATATTTGCGGTTTATATGCCAAAATTTTATGGAGCCAGTTACCATGAACTTAGATTTTGAATTTTGATGCTCTTTCATAATGAAAAATTGTAATTTGCAAACTTTTGTGTATGTAAAAAAAAAAGTTTGTTTTCATAAATTTTTGTTTACTTAAAAAGTTCATATTTTTTAAATTTCTTTTCGTAGTAACCGCCAAAAGGTATTCCATTATGCGTTCCACCAAAAAAATATGTGGTTATCAACACCATTTCTCAACAATAGATTCATTGAGCAGATTCAATGCAAAGCTATCCTTTACTTTGTTCTGGGGGTATAGTACCCCATAAAATTGGTTCACAGGCCTGAAACTTTGCATGCTGTCTTTCTATATGACCGCAAACACCACCTGCAAATATCACGCCAATTGAGTGAATGGTTCAAAAGTTGACGTTATGATTAGCGACTGAGACATTATGATTAGCGATGCCTGCCCCCCCCCCCCCCCCCCCCCTCCCTTTCTTTTCTTGAAAAAAAAAGTTTTTTTGTTGACCATGGCTATAGGTGATGCGCACATGCAAGCTACCCCAAGTTATAAAGGGTGCAGCCGTTAACATCTATCTATTCATTCACCCTTTTACTTGATGCTTATCATTGCTGTCTATAGCAATAAAGGATGCCCTTTTCACACTGAAATTAGTTGTCTCATTTTATGCCCCCCCCCCCCTCCCTCCCCTCTTCCCTTTCCTCCATCAATCCGGCGGGTCCCCAAGAGGTCCCCGACTCATCCATGCTTGAGAACCACTGCAGTGTTGCCTGCACGATTGATTGCTGTTGTTCCACTCTGTCTCTCTTTTGCAGTTTCTTTCAAGTTCAGTGACATACCCCTTTACCCTGGTGGGAACAGTGATGGCTGTTTCTGGGAGCAGGTAAGTTCGAGTTGCTGTCAGTCATTACCTAAGGCTCCGACCCCGTGGATGATGTCGTGGGGAGGTGAGTCGTGGTTTTGAGAAATATCTTAAATAATTGTGGAAGTGATTAGCAAGGAGTTAGCCTGCTAGCGTGTTTTCTTCATCCTGGTTAGAGTTAAGGAAAGGTGCAACATCCCTAGCCTGAGAATAAGCCAGGGTTGTCTTCAGTCAATTTCGGTGCTTGTTCTTTATTGATTGACACAGAGTATATCTCCCTTCCCCTGCACATATCCAGAGCACTAGTCATTTCCTGTGATGCCATTTTTGTTTGGAACATACCTATGAAGGATGTCAAGCTGTTGCCACAAAAATTTGGAATGTTCAAGTGTTACAAATATCTTCAGTTATGATTTTACAAATTCAGGGATGCCTTGCCCTTCCTGCTTTGTATGCAGGGCAAAAGGTTATAGAGGTCCCCAGGAACTTCAGTTCTCTCGTTTCTTTGCATTAGTTTACAGGCTGGCACCCCGCCCGCCATGCCCATCTATCCAAGCTGGACAGAGTGCTGGAGGCACCTCAGTTCCACGGTGAGTGGTTGGAAGCGAGTCGCGCCGTTGTAGGGACATGGCGAGAGAAACATATGGATAAGTTTCTGATTTATTTTTCTTTGCCCATTATATATTCACACTTTTACCTAATCTGATGCCAGTCCAGATACTCCTGGATGAGCATCGTACCGGCGTGCGGTCGTGTATCACTACTGCGTGACGCACGTTAAAGACCCCAGGCTAGCGGTTTGTACCGCACTGGCTAAATTTCTCATCTACAGCTGGGAGACTCGTCGCCCCTGTGAGGCAGACCAAGTTCTAGGCTGTATAAACACACACACAACCCAATTTTTTTTTTTTTTTTTTTTTTCCAAATACTCCAAATACCAGTCCCTCGAAACATCTGGGTATATATGTATCAGTTTTGCGTTGGTTGCTTGCCAGATTGGTTATTATGTTCCAAACTACCACCCAATGCAACCAACGCCGTCCTCGTAACCTTTCTGCCTCACTGTGCCGTGGCTCTTGCCCTGGCAAACGTTAGTTTGGAAAGAACTGATGCTTCTGCAATTATCCATTCATATTTCTAACTTTATGTACCGTATTACTCGCATAATAAACGCACCCCCCACAACGGGCATCAATATTTGGACTTTTTTTTCCCATATGTAATCAACTCGCCTCCAATTTTCGGATCTGCGAGTCTTGAATTGCGTCCAATTTAGCAAGCCACCAAGCCAGTTTTCTTTTGCCGTCAAGCGGTCAGGCCAAGTCAAGCCAAGCCAAACCGCTCTCATAATGGCCGCGAGTGCTTAGTTGCGGAAGTGATCAACCGTGAAACCGAGTGTCGCGCACACTTGACGGAGCTTGGGTCGAGGAACTGCCGAGCCCCGGACATTCTTCGCCTATCGGATGCATTGATATCAGCAAACGAGCCGTCGTCTGTGGTCCGCTTTCGGACAGTGAAATCATGAAAGTGGTTAGGCCTAATTTCACATACTCCGGGTAAATAAGTTTATTTAATCCGTAACATAAAGGCTCAGCGAGGTGCACGCTGCGCTGTAGGCTGAGAGTGTCTGGTAGCCTCTTCATGAACGAAACTTGATCCGTGCTAGCGGGCTTCGGCGGTCGGCCTTTGGACCCACGTAGAGTTCTCATACGCGTAGTCGCGGATATACCTGAATTGCTGCCGGATACTGGTAATATATATCGCCTAAGAACGGTGCCGTTGCTTTTCGTACTGAGCGAGCTTCGTAGGGCGCTTTTCCTTCCGCAAAAGGCACCCTGAATTCGCCCTAAAAAGGTTTGGAACTTATAAAGCATGGTTACTGTTGCGCACCCCCGACCAGCCGTCGGTGCGCCTCCATCACTGGAGACGTTCCACAGTACCTTGTGTGTCATATCAGCAACCAATATGACATTTGCACGAACTGTGTAAATGCAAAAAAATTTACCCGTGTAATGAATGCCCCCCCCCCCCCCCTCCCCCAGATCTGTGTTGATTTTTTGCGGAAAAAAGTGTGTTCATTATGCGAGTAAATACGGTATTGCACGCACTCTAGCATTTCTGTTGGGTTTGGTATTCCTTGTTAAAGGGACACTGACACCTCCAAAATGGTTGTTTTATTTTTGCCACGCTTCAGAACATTACGGCATTACGGCTTCAGAACACTACCCAATCAATATTTCGCTACAGTGTCACATATATTTTTAATAAAGTAAAAAAACGCAACTGTTTGAAACCGAAACTGGACTGGGGAGGAAGATGAAATATAAAGGAGGAGAGGGTTGGTGGAAGTCACGTGGCTGTGCAACCTATTTTTTCTTCAGTTAACATATTTATGGCATTTAGAAGCCATGGAAAATGGGTATCATGTTTCTTTTATATTTTAATATCGAGTGTGTGCCTTCACTGACCCAAGACTGATTATATTTGGTGGTTGTGACCACGGAGAAGAGAGTGAGCACAACTCAAACTGGCCAGTTCTTGATCGGCGGTTTTCGGGCAGGAAGTAAACGAATTTCGAGTCGCAAATTGTGTTCTGTGTTGGGCTCTCATATGTCATGTATAAATAAAAACCTTGGCGAGCATAAATACCCTGTCAGTGTCCCTTTAAGCTTAGTTTCACATCACTTCATGTTGGCAGTCCACTCCCTTTGGGGTTTCGACGTTCCTGAAAAATAGAAGGATGTCACCTTTAAGTTTATACAAAAATTTATCTTGCAGTCCCATAGTCAATTATCCTTGCTAAAGCTTCCTCGTCAACTGCCCTGCCACCATGACTGCAATGTCGCGAGCAGTGAGCTAAAAAGTTGCGAGTAGACACTTTGCAAAATGGTTCAGTGACGGCTGTTTTAATAAGACAGAACCCAGGGTTATTGGTACTCCCAATAAGATCCCTCGCTTACTACGTCAACCATGTACCTCTATGCCATGGTACTCACACTAGGCTCGTTCAATTTACCCGCACTTTCAGCACCAGCTGCACTTGGTACACTCCACTCTGTTCGATTTACCAGTGCACGCCCGTCTGAAAACGCAACTGAAAGTGCATCGCCCCACACTTTTCTGCATCAGGCTATGCTTTCCTGCACCAGTGCAGGTAAATCGAATGAGCCCATTGTGCTGTTAGCATCAAGCTCCGTGGCTCGATCAATGTTGCTTGCGGTACCTCTGTATGGCTGCTACATGTCACAGCCACAAAATAAAATTTAGAAACAAGTTTCTTTTCTTTTTTTCTCAGGGTCGTGTACAACTGCAACTGTGTGGCTGCGGTAACAACTGTACAATTAGCTATTGCGTCACCGTGTCACGCCCGTCTTGCTTTCAGCGGCTAATTACTGCTGCCGCCGGGTCGTTCCTACTGCAACACAGCCGGCACCCCTAATATTAAGCTAGCTCGCAATTACTGTTCAGTTAGTGGCATTGTATGACTCGGTTAACGAGACGTGGTGGCTGTGGGACTGCAGGGGCAGCTGAAGAGAGGCTCGGCCATCCTGTGGAGGTACTACCAAGGACCCTACATTGTGGACGAGCGGGGGGTGCCCATGCCTGCGGGATCAGTCAAGCTGCTCAAGGCATCTCAGTGAAGGGCTTACTCGCCCCTCCCCCCGAACAAGTGCAAGGAGCCATCACAGGTCTGCACAGCTACTTTGTATTGTCTCTTGTAATGTGAGCATTACAAAAGACTGTCTCTAGTAGTTTCACTGGACACGTCTGAAGGCCTTTACTAGTGTCACTGGAGATCCAAACTGTCTTTTCTACTGTCACTGTATACTTGAAGGCTGTTGCTAGTGTCACTGGAGGTCCTTAGTAGTGTCACTGTATACTCCTGGAGGCTGTTGCTAGTGTAACTGGAGGTCCCCACCGAGAGTGTCGCTAGTGTCACTGGAGGTTCTTACAGACAGTGTTGTTAGTTTCACTGGAGGTCGAAGGGTGTTGCTAGTGTCACTGGAGGTTCTTACAGACAGTGTTGTTCGTTTAACTGGAGGTCCTTTCCAAGGGTGTTGCTAGCACCACTGGAGGTCCTTACTGTGTCACTGTTAACTTGTAGAGGCTGGCTGCTGCTAGTGTCACTGTATACTCAGAGCCTGTTGTTAGTATCGCTGTTTGTTTACAGAGGCTGTAGTCACTGGAGGTTCTTACTAGTGTCATTGTACATTCACAGAGGCTGCTGCTAATGTCGCTTAAAGGGCCCCTGAAAAGAAGAAAAAAGTTTTTCAAAAACAGTCTGGTTGAGACACGCGTGTCAAAAAATGAATTTTACGCGAAAAAAAAATTTTTTTAGAGCAATATTGACTGCGCCAGACGCAATGTAGTCGGCAGTCACCTCCTTTCCACTTTTCTCTCTCTCGGTATCTCGGGCGCTTGGAGGAGAGGTAGTCCCCGCCTCTTCGTAGTGGATCGGCTTGGCTGCTTTCCTGGCTTGGCTGCGCCCTGCACGAGAGCCATTGCTACTTCCTGGCCGTGTTCCAAAATTGACTCGATCTTACCCCAGGGTGAGGGTTTTGTACTCTTGGCGTTCTAAAACCTACCCGCGTACAGCGTTTTTCAATCTGTGCTGTCACGTGATACGATCCGCCGGAGAAACTCGGATCCATTTGGAGATTTGGAACACAGCCCCTGGCCGGCTGTCTGCCGGTCGAACGACATATCGCGTCGTATCGTGCACGTACCGTGGTCACCGTGGTCGTACACACAGTACATAGTCGTCGCGGTGGACCCCGACCTGAAGCGTCGGTTGCTTCAACGCTGCCAGCAGCTCGGCCTTCGTCCGTACGAGGACACGCCTCGCCAGCCGGAAGGCGTCCGCTCCGATCGCCGCGAGGCACCCGCTTCGCCGCGGCGAAGCGGGTGCCTCGACGAGTTCGTTCGAGCCGCACGATCCTTCAAGCCGCCGCGAGGACACGCAGTGGTAACTGATTTTTTTTTTATTAAACGTTGAGTGCGGTGCCGCGTGCCTCACTAAACTCTTTACGGGAACCACGGGAACCGACATCTAAACAAACATTGGCACTGGCGCGCGCCAGAAAACAAACAAAAGATGAGGTAAACGGGACACACGAATCGCGCAAAGAGCAGAAAAACAGAAACCTGTCACCCCGCGCCACTTCCTAAGTACTTACTATGACTGACTAACTAACACAAGCAACAAGCCCTCTTCAGAACGCGAAACGCGAAGACGGCGACACCGACAGAAAACAAAATGGCGAAGCTTTTGTTTGTTGTTTTGTTGTGGTATCCGAACGGAAGTTACGATTTTGTAAAACGTTTGTAAACAATTGCGACATTCATTTGATGGATTGTTTCTTAAACCTAAAAATATGTAGTTCAAAAGGCGATTTAAAAAAATCACGAAGATTTTAAAACCAACATCTAAGCTGTCACTCATTCTATTGGCCAATGAGAAGCTGAGTTGAATGACCATCGCTACCAATGAGAAGCCGAGCTGAATGACCATGGAATTTGTGCGCAAAACTTCAAATAAATCTCTCGCCGTCAATATTGCTCTAAAAATTTTTTTTTTCGCGTAAAATTCATTTTTTGGCACGCGTGTTCCAACCAGACTGTTTAAAAAAAACTTTTTTTTTCTTTTCAGGGGCCCTTTAAGGTTCTTACTAGTGTCCCTGTACACTCACAAAGGTTGTTGCTAGTGTCACCACACATTTATGTGAGTTCCTCACTAGTGTCACTGTACACTTGCAGAGGTTGTTGGTAGTGTCGCTGTACGTTCACAGAGGGTGTTGCTGGTGCCACCGTACATTCATGGGAGGTCCTCACTAGTGTTTCTGTACACTCGCAGAGGTTGTTGGTAGTGTCACTGTATACTCACAGAGGTTGTTGCTAGTGTCACTACATTCATGGGAGGTCCTCACTAGTGTCACTGTACACTCGCAGAGGTTGTTGGTAGTGTCACTGTACACTCACAGAGGTTGTTGCTAGTGTCACCGTACATTCGTGGGAGGTCCTCACTAGTGTCACTGTACACTCGCAGAGGTTGTTGGTAGTGTCACTGTATACTCACAGAGGTTGTTGCTAGTGTCACTACATTCATGGGAGGTCCTCACTAGTGTCACTGTACACTCGCAGAGGTTGTTGGTAGTGTCACTGTACACTTGCAGAGGTTGTTGCTAGTGTCACTGTACATTCACAGAGGGTGTTGCCTCTGGAGGTCTTCACTGGTGCCACCGTATAGTCACAGGCAGTTGCTAGTGTCACTGTGTACTTGCTGAGGTTGTTACTACCAGCGTCGCTGGACATGAAGGCTGTTCTTACTCGCGTCTCCAGCTCGTTGCTCGCCCTCCCGTGGCAGAAACGGGAAGCGCTCTGTTGAGGGTCCCCTGGTTCTCCTGCTTAGCGGGCACGGCAAAACTGCACGCGATGGCTCGCGAAATGTCATTTCCGAAAGCATACAACACTCTTCACTGTCCCAATGTAGTGCTGCAGCCGGAACGGGATTGTACCTTACTAGAGAGTTTTAATATTTGCATATTTGCCTCGAGATCGAACCGTTTCGCCACAGTGCGGCCAAAATTGTAAACACGCGAAAGCGGAGGTACCGCCGTGCGTCGTCTGCTACGAGCGCACGTTCAGAAGCATGGATCTTGGCGATGCAAGTGCATTTCTGGCTGAGCTGGGCCCTCATGAATTGCTCGTTTGTGTTGTCATTTCTTCTTACTAAAAGTTGTGTTGTGTCGTTTCACCATTTCATATTCTTCCATAATTTTAGTGTTGTGGTTTGTGGAACCGCTGGTCGCACATATTTTTGCTATCTAGCACAATCCATAGTTCTCATAAAACATTGAATGTTCATTGGGTTAAAAAAAAATTAACCCGACTGGTTGCTACCCTTTAATAAACTAATCAATTGTAAATCCGTTAGTTGATTTGTCTACAGTCATATTGCATAAAAAACGTTAAAACTACAATTTTTTTACTATTTTTACTATGTCATAAATGGAAATGCATATTGCAGTCCAATTTTAAACTTTGCATTGTGACACCTTCAGAAGTATGAGCGCAGGAACCTTTTAAAGTGAAGTAACTTTTAGTTATCTAAACAGTATAATCACCCTTGATGACAATTACAAGCATTCTGAAGTGATTTACCCTGCAAACCTGTGTCCTAAAAAAATAAAGATGTCAAAAATGTTGAGGCAGGCTTTTTTTTACTTTTCCTGATTTTCTCCAGCATAAAATTACAATTAAATGGCAAAAAGAAAATATCGCACTTAAAGCGTTGTAGTGAATTGGAGTCGCGAATACCCTCCCATTTCTCGCGTATGCCTGTAGGTGTATCCAAAACTGAGACTGCGATAAGCTCCGTGTGCGACCGATTCAGTTTCCTATTGTTGTCTGGGGCTTATGATTGCTTGTGGTGCCTTTAGATATGACTTTTTTAGGGTGGACCGACCTGCGTTTCAAAACGTGGCAAAATTGGTTTCCCGTTTTCCTTTTCTAGGGTTCCTGCTGTACGCAAGGAGTAGGGAAGGCCAAGGAACTTTCATCGGATGCCATCGTTCGATTCCGAGATTGTGGCTGCAGATTGTCAAAATGGTCTCTTGAGCTGCTCTCTAGTCTGTAAATGAAGACTTAAGCAAAGTGAAGTGTTACATCATGGAAGCGGAGAGTACTTTTGTGTTGTTGTTGTTCCTCCTCAATTTGTTTAATATTTTTTAGCGTAGCAGAGACCTGTCGAGTCTCACGAAAGCGCCGTCTGAACAGAACTTATTTTTATGCTCTCGCATTCTAAGGCAATAGGAGCTTTTGAAACAATGTTTTTTTGCTGGTCAAATATAGAGTCGATGCTGGTGCAGATTCTTCTCTTCATTGTAGCGTAGGGTTGCCACAACCTTTTGCAGGATTTGATGGGACAGCAGGTTGGCTCGGCCTGTGTTGTCCTCATACCTGGCCAAACCACATAGTTATTTGCACTTATCTGGTCTGGCCCCCCTCAGAGCATGCACTCGTGTGCATGTCTTCCTAACCTTTGTCGTGTTTAAATAGGTACAAGGATTGCATTGTGCAGTGACAACCCTTGTTTGAACTGAGGTAGGAAAGCGTAACCTCTAAAGAAGTGAGGCTTGTGTCATCCACTTACCTTTTAATTTTTAAACTGTCGTTTTTTAGATTTGTCCTAGGGTTAATGTTGCAACATTTGACTTTCACAAACTTACCTGCTTCTTATTCTCACAATCGGCATTTGTCAGATGCACTAGTTTGTATTTTTGTTAGACTATAAAATTTATTTCAACAAACCAAGTCTGGAGTAAGGAAAATTAAAAATTCACAAGTGGAAGGGTCAGAATAAGAGATTTAGACAACATATGGGGGGGGGGTCTCTTTCCATTACTGTTTGTATGAAACGAACTGCAGCGTGATAAAAAATTTAGCCAGTTGGTATACATGATAAAAACTTGGAGGGCTCTTTAAGCTTAGCCGTCTTGCATGGACTGACCTTAGTAAGTCCACTCAAGAAAAGCCACAACGAGGACAACGTCCTAGATGACGACACAAAAACATCACCTCTAGGACCTCAACTACGATGTATAGGACGATGTCGAGGACAACCTTTAGGACGTAAAGAATGACGTCAAGAACTATATCTAGCACGACCTCTAGGACGACATCTACGATGATGTCAGTTACGCCATCTAGGATGACGTCGAGGACGATGTCCTAGGGAACGACCTTTAGGATGGCGTCAAGAACGTCGGGTGATGTCAGCTTCAGCTACTGGCGCCTAAGGTCAATTCACACAAGGGTACTCGAAATTCCAGCGCGAGCTCATGTGGCTGTGATGTAGTGACCCTATCGACCAATCAAGATTATCCCATCAGTGGCGACGCCGGCTTTCCTCGTTTTGCCACCGACACCAGATTTTTTGTGACACTCCTGAACGCTATGGCAATAAAATCCAGCAATGCTCGAAAATGAGACATGACAGGGCAGTGCGCGTCATGTTGTGTCTGCCTTCCTTTAGTCTGTGTGCTGCTGGATTTTCTCGTTTTTGCTAAATGTTATTAGTAGACTTGATCCATATAGTTTACTTCAAAATGCAGTGTCCCCGAAAAAAAAGAAAAAAAAAAGTACAGTGCACATGGTTTTTAATGCGAAAGCATTAACTGTCCCATGGAGGGAGCCGACATCATCCGCGCCAAACGGCAGATAAATTCGTCAAGCCGCGATCTGAGGCATCCCTTTGAAGCCGCGCAAAAAGCCACGCAAAACGGCAACTAAAGCCGAAGGAGGCCGCCGCGCGTCAGTTTCAATCAGCGCCACCCCATGGCGCTGCGTGCCCGCGCGGGGCCTTAGCGCCGCCAGCGCGCATGAATCGGCTGGCGCGCCCGGGCGGCCCTGCCGCCCTTCGAGTAAGGTGCCTGGAACGCGTCCTCGACTGGTGTGTTTACCACGGCCAAAAAAGCGGTCCGTTGATTTCCGCCTGATGACGTCATAAAAGTGTCTTGCTATCGCTGATTATGAACCTGGCGGCGTCCGAATAGCTGTGGTGTATGTGGCAGACGCCTGTTCTGCTGCAGGTCGCTCTCCAATGCGGCAGTCCACGGAAGCTAAAGCAGCCGGAAGTTGGGACGCCTAGAAGGGCCCTAGAGTTCCTGTATATGCTCCCCGAAAGGGGGAGCAGAGTTGCGCATTTGTTTTCCCCGCGCCGCCACGCCGCTATTCGCCGAGATCCATCATGTGAGGAGCAAAGCATCCACGCCGTGCAAGAAAGCCACCTTTACGGTCGCCCCGCCGACGTTTCTCACGCCCCGGCGTATGTTCCCCTGCTTTCCGCCTCCTTTTCCTCCTCTCCTGTTTTCTGTGCGCGGCGGCGCCCGCGGAGCCGCTATTCGCCAAATTTAGTCACGTGAGGAGCAAAGCATCCAGGGCGTGCGGGAAAGCCGGCGCTACGGCCACTCGCCGAGGCTGAATGCGCAACTCTGCTACCGTAGGTAGCTATACAGGAACTCTAAGAAGGCCGTGACGACAGCGACACTCGCGTTCGCCTGTGGTTTTCGCCAGCCGCATTTCTACGACCAACCGCTAGGATCGCGACAGGCAACAGCATGACACTCCGGCTTCTGTGGCGTCATTTGTTGCCACTTTGGGGCCACTTTTGATGTATGGACGGGATAGGAGTAACAGGACGCTAAACACACCAGTCGGAGACGCGTTCCAGGCACCATACCCCGAGGGAGCCGGCCGACTCGGACTCCTGCAGTCGATTCCGCGCCGCCGGCGGCGCGGCCGATGTCTGGGAGGCTCGGCAACTTCACAAGGACGTGCGCAAGAACGACATCCATGCTTTCGCATTTACTACTCGTAAGTGCTTAGCTGTACCTCGAGCCTTTTTTTTTTAATTCCAAGAATAAACCTTTGAATAAGGTAACGGTTAGTTCTCAATCTTTGGCGTCTGGTCTGTACCGCTAGCTGTTGGCACCTTTCAAGGCGCCTAAATAAATTGTTGGTGCCAGCAGCTTTTTTTTCCCTACAATATTAATAAATATTAGATCGAACAGATGTATTATATACAAGTTTTTTTTTTTTATATGCGTAACCATAGCCTATGGCGTAACAGATTTGTTTAAAAAACCGTGAAAGACACTTATGCCGCTTGTACAGGTGAGTTACACGGCCAGGGAGGCATTATGCCGGTGGCCAATCTGCGATAAGTCTGCTAATTAATTAAAATTCGTTATTTAACTTTTTAATTAGTCAAAATAGGCATATGGTTCCAATTAGAAACTTGCTGAGCGTCATCCAAAACCACCAAATCAGTCATTTCCAGAAAGACTGAGCGCGTGAGAAGCGTAGCATTGCACTAAACTTACCACTCGTGGAGCAAATAAAAAATAAAAAAATGTTTTTTTTAGAAAATTGATTTTAAAATTGGTACTTTTTTGGTTTTCGCACATTAACGTAAACGTACCGCAAAGGATATTTCATACAGTTGAGTTATTTTATGATATGTAAAAAACGTGTTTTGGGCTCTCTATAGACGTAAAAATTATTGATGTAACCCAAGTAGATCGCCAGTATTTAATTGTCGAAGTTCGTCAACAATTAACCGAGGGGGCGTTTTTGACATATTTACAAAAAAAAAGCAAAACGTCTAAAATTATTTTAGGGTATTAGAGACTTTTACCTGTGCCCACAGAGCGCCTAAAAAAAGTTATTATAATGTGGACTGAAAATCCACGGCGGGAGATCCAGTGAAACATCCGACCCATGACGAATGTTAAAAACACTGCTTTCCGCCGCGGCCTCTTTTAAAATCCGTAAGTCGAGAACGAAAAATCCGACGAACTTGCGGTTTGTGGCTACTACGTTTTTAGAGACGACGCCATAACATATATTTTTTCAACGAAATTAAAAATTCGACCCTTCTTGCCTGCACGATTTGAGATGAAAACGCCCATAGGATGTCCAATCCCCACCCCTGCCCGTTTCGATTTGGATGAGCATCGTACCGGCGTGTGGTTGTATATCAAAACTGCGTGGTGCACGTAAGATCCCCGGCTAGCGGTTGTACTGCACTGGCTAAATTGCTCAACTACAGCGAGTGACTCGTCACAACTTTGAAAATGACTGACCAACTACACGCTGCAGAAATATCCCCACAAGCTCAATTATTATTATATATGGGTGGCTCATCTCCAATTAGGCAGGCTAAAAGGGTCTAATTTTCACTTTTGACGACCGAAATCTATGTTTTGGGGGCATTTATCAAATGAAGGAGGGCGCAAACCATATGTTGCCCAGATTTTTTGTTCTCGAGTTACGAAGCGTAGAAACCGCAGTGGCAGAAACCAGTATATTTGTCTGCCATCGCAGGTTGCGCGTTTGATACCCTGTGCTGCCGCTACAGTTTTTCCTTCACCATGTTAAGTTTCTCCCCTCATTTAATAGGTACTAAAAGATACCTTGATGTATTCTAATATTTTTATGAATTTTGTTTTTTTCTAATATAAATGTCAAACTCGTCGTTCAAGTCGAATTTGTTTTAATAGCTCTATAGAAAGACCAAAGCAAGCTTATTATAGATGTAATAAAACCATTATGATCTGTAGACTAGCCGCTCCGCCACCTCCACGTAAACGTTGTGAGAAATAACATGTTAAAAGTTTGAAATCGATTAAAAAAAACATTTTTGTAAATTTGTATTTTTAAAATTGTTTTAAATATAATAGTGTACCTTAAAAAAATTCAGGAATGTAATATTTTGGGTGTATGTCCTCTATTTGAGCCGTAATCGTGTGAAATGTGTGCTCATTTGACTAAAAAATACAGAACCTTACCGGCAGTGTGCGCGTCTATGATTTCAAAAATACATTTTTATTTTTGTTTACATTTTTTTTAAATATACACCTTCGCAAGACTGCTTCTTGCTAGAATGTTAAGTTTGTATGAAGAGGAATGATGCATCGCTGGCTAAGCTAGGACGCGAACTCAAAGACGCACTAGAGCTTGCCTTGTGAGAGGCGGAGGCGAGTTGATAAAAAAAAAAAGAAAAAAAAAAAAAAGAAACATTTAGATGCCACGGCTTTTTTTTTAAACAAAATTCAGATCTGGACAAAAAAAAAAATGCATTCCCCATTTATTTATCAGACGCGCCCAGCGAAGAGCCATATGGCTCGAGAAAGCGCATGTGAAGTCACGTGCCGTCATCTTGCTCTTCGATTTTGCTGAAAACTGCAGAGTCGTAATCCAGCGCGCGGTACAAGGACATCACTGGAAGAGCAAGATGGCTTCCATCTTTGCCTTCGTGGCTACGACCGAACAGAGAACGTTAAGCTTCGGCGTAGTGAGCAATGACATTGTCCATGACTCGTCCCATGCTCTCTTTGCGCTCAACGTTGTCGAAGGGCGGCAGGAGGAAGTATTGCCTATTTTCACGCAACTCGTTTATATTTCAGACGGTGCTACTTCAAAAACTGACACCACGTGTACAAATTCAAGAAAAACAGTGTCGTCACCAAGTGGATACTCTCCGCATCAGGGCACGGGAAAAGCTCGTGGGATGAAGTGGGCGGCGTGCTCAAGCACCAGGCATCCATGTATAACTTGACAACTGCAGAATTGTTCTCCACAACGAATGCGCAAAGATTCGTTGAGACCCTCAGACCGAAAGTCAAATAGATCGTTAGCTCACGCGTTTCTGGGAGCTCAAGAAAAAAAGAGTGGGAGAAGGTAAACCCACCAAGGGGCATCCGATCCTCACATGTGTGGAAGAAGACACTGGAAGAAGGCGCCTTGACGTTGCCCTAGAAAAGATTCGCGAAAGCAGAGAGTAGCTGCATACACGTGTCCATGCACGCACCCCTTTGTGTCCTGAAATTGAGAACTAGTAAAAAAGTTCCCTGCCTTCGGAAAATGCGCCATCGATGTGTTTTCTTTTTTTTTTTTTTTTTGTGTGTTTTTACTGATTCTGTGCACGCGTTTCTACATTACTGAGGTGCAAGAACTGCGCAGTCAGCTGTCGGGCGATCTGCAAGATGTGGGAACAAAACGCGGTGCATATTTTCAGAAGATTGATGCACATGGTTTGAATTGTGTAAGAATTTATCATTTATTTGCAACAGGCTGTATAATGAGTATCTAT